>NC_022023.1:18011552-18021686 GCF_000317375.1 Microtus ochrogaster
GAGAGAGAGAGAGAGAGAGAGAGAGAGAGAGAGAGAGAGGAAAAGTTACAGTGCCTATGATCTTTGGACAGGAGAGCAGCCTCTGGATATTTATCCTGAACACTTGAGCTGTGCAAAGAATACTCACTGCAGTCTTGTTTACCAAAGCAATGGACTGAAAACACTCACAGCCCAAGCACATTTGTAAAATGAAATACGAGGTGGTCATTAAGAATACTGACACAGTTGTATGATGATAAGAAATGATCACCTCGGTACATTTTTAAAAGGAGAAAGGTTCAGAGTGGGGAGGATGATTCAAGGCAGAGGTTTTGCAGGGCAGGGAAACTAGTCCAGACAATCCACAATGGTGGATGCTTGTCTTTATTCGCTCATCAGTGCCACCAAATGTTCATCATAAGAGCGAAACCTGGAAGAAGCGATAGATGCGCGGGACCGAGGCATCAGTGGTAACACACATTCTGCTCTGGCAGGAAAGGCGATGTTAAAGGGGCAACTCATGTACAAAGGCAGGTGGTACAAATCCTTATACTCCATGCTCAGTTTTCCAGGAATCTCTGAAGTCTAATTTTTTAAGAACCAGGTTCAGAAAAAAAAATGTTCTGTTGTCTACAGGAGGAAGCAAGAAAGCACATAGATACACGTGTATATGAGCACACACGCAAGCATGTAAGTATGTCCAGAAATGCATATTTAAAATAATAAGAGTGTTGGCTTTAAAACAAATTGGACAAGTGGAGTAGAAAAGAGAGACACACTTTTCACTGCGCATCTTCTGCGTCTACTGAATTCTGTACCACAAGCACAAATCATCTGTTCAGTGAACGGTAAACATTTTAAGGGGATAGCAACAGGTTTCTGAGGTTTGGAGCTAATTAGGTCCCATCTAGACTAATGAGGAGCACCGAGGAGAATTCTTGTCTTGTGAGGTCAGAGAAGCTAGTTCAGAAGTTAATGGTGGATAGCCCAGCAGGAGCTATCCTGCCAGAGTCAGATGCTAAATGTAGCTGAAAACACAAGGAGCTGCTCTGGCCTTCCAGAAAAGAACACTGATAATAGAGAGAGAACTCGACTATAAATAAACATCAAGAAAGAAACACCTAAATCATCTAATCAATAAATGAGCAAATGAATGGTATGGACAATTTTCTTTTTTTTTTTTAAATTTATTTATTTATTGAGGATTTCTGCCTCCTCCCCGCCACCGCCTCCCATTTCCCTCCCCCTCCCCCGATTAAGTCCCTCTCCCTCATCAGCTTGAAGAGCCATCAGGGTTCCCTGACCTGTGGGAAGTCCAAGGACCGCCCACCTCCATCCAGGTTTAGTAAGTTGAGCATCCAAACAATTTTCAAAAGAAAAAAATACACATAGCCATGAATGGTCTGAACGAGTGTTAAACATCTGAAGTGTAAATCAAAATAATATTGAAATTCCATTTCATTCCATTAGACCAACCATCATTGAAATAATGAACAAAAGACGTTTGCAGAGATGCTGGGAAAAGGAACCCCATGCACTGCAGCAGGAATGCAAATCAATGAGTGCACACAGTGGAAGTCAGCGCTGAGATCCCTTAAAGACAGAATTACCATAATACCCAGCTACACCACTCATGGCCACATACCTAAAGGACCTAAGTCAATATAGCACAGAGGTACCTGATTATCCATGTCTATTGCTGTACTATTCACAATAGCCAGAGTATGGAATCAGTCTCTGTGTCCATCAACAGGTAAATATATGAAGAAAATATGGCATAGTGGAGTTTTATACAAAACTATATCACTTAAGGGAATATGGATGGTACTGCACTGAGGTCATCACGTTAAGCAAAATAAGCCAAACTCAGAAAAACAAATATCACAGATTCTCTTGTATCCGAATATTGATTTGAGGTATATATTAGACATACTACATAAGCATATATATTCAAAGCCTGCCTCCAGTAACGTATTTCCTCCAACAAGGCCACGCCCCATAATCCTCCTTAAGTAGCACCACCAGCTGGAGACTAAGTGTTCAAATACATGAACCTAGGGGAGACATTAGAATCCAGAAACGATAAATATGAGGAGGCACAGGCATGTGTGAAAATGCCAAAACGAAACTCATCTTCTAGTGCCAATTCTAAGTTTGCGAATAAGTAAGAGTTGTTAGGTAGATGAACCCCCACCACAAAAAGCTACGCAGGGACTCAGTAGTGCAGACAGGCACACTGAGAGCCAAGACAGTATTCTAGAAGGGAAGGGGAGGCAGAGACAGGAGAATCAAAGGAAGAGCATCTCACACAGAAGGCACACAGCACAGGCATCCTCAAGGATGGATAAGGCTCAGGTTGTAGAGGCCTTGGCCAGGCACCAAACATACACACCTGGCAGAGAAGATAAGGAAGATGAGGGACACCCTCCCTCCGGTAAAGCTAGGAAAGGAAGCAAAGAGAAGGCAGCCCCACCAAGGCTCCACTACTGTACACATAACTGATGTTCTTTTCTTCCCCTTCCCCAAACCTACCTAGGGAACACCCTACACTCCAGGGGACTAGTTGATTTGATCAGCTAATAGAACTCACTATCAGGTATTATTTCAAAGGGGCACAAAGAGTGCTTCTTCTCGAAAAAACTTGACCTTGCGGTATTAATAGCTATTAATTGCTTAATCTGCTCTTTCTTCCCAAAGGCAATTGCATTTTAACCAGAGCTTCAGACACTCAAAGGAATGCATGTCTACAGGAAATTATGTCAGGCCTTCTGCAGACAACTGGGGAGATCTATCCGGGGCTAATAGCATTCCTTGTACCTTTCAGATCCCATGACAAAGGGAATTATGGAATTGCTCTTCTCTCCCCTACCTCTTGCTTTTATCCAAGGCCATGACATAAAGGTAAGGACCACTTTAAAGAAATAAAAGAAAGGTCATTTGCAAAGGAAGCCACCCATGTCTATTCTATGCACCAGGACTAAATAAAAGGCCAACATCTTCCAAATGATTGAACAAGACACAATTGACTTGGAGTCTGTCAATCAGATCAATTCCACTGACCAAATTTACCTGCTGCAATACGTCATGTCTGTAAAGAAAGAACTGCTGGGTACCAAAAGAATCAGCACTTGGCATCAGGCATTGGCAGGTAGGCCTAGGAGTGTTCTCTTTCTTCTGATTATGGAACTCCAAGAAATTTCCCAGTCTACACACAGAGTTACTAACCTCCTTGCAGGGACAGAGGCCATTCCTTTGTGTTGCCACTGACAATGAAGAAGCCAGACTATCTGGTCCACTCCCAAAGAAAAAGCTAGTCAGTGCAATTTCCCATAATTGCCTGCCATTTAGTAAGCTTACCATCTCCCTTAGGGCTAGCTTCTGTTATTATGCAATGTATGGAAACTTTCCTCGCCTCTCAATTGCTTTCCTGCAATTATTATATTGATTCTATGTGGTGTAGATCCATGTTTGAGGTGGTTTATGGTTTTAATTTGCAATTAAATCAAATGATGCCCCTTCACTAAGATGGCTGACACTTGTTTATATTCTGCAATGAGCAATGAAGGCAACTTTTATTCACCATCATAAATACACAAGATGAGGAGCTTGAAATTCTAAATAACTCATTTTCTTGCCTGGTTCTTCAGCCTGGTTTTTAAAAAAAAAAAAATAAGTTAAGGAGCTAAGATTGTTGGGAGGGGCAGAGACAGAGGCAGTTTTCTTTAATCATATGAAGCCCTGGTAGGTTGGCCACACACCAGGGTAGACCCCTTTTTGCAAGAATAACTAGGTATTATAATCTGAACTTGATAAGGAAAGGAGAAAAAGAAGAAAAAGGAAGTAATCTCAAAGCTGAGTGGGAAAGGAAAGGGTGGTGGAGAAGGCAGTAATGAGAGAGGTGAATATATTCAAACACTTGAAAAAGAAATTCAGTTGCTTTCCAAAAAAAAATCAAACTGCATATTCATGCATTTTAAAAGTGGCCCAAGTACTAGCTGGGACATTACAGTGGCTTTTGAGTGAAGTCATTGTGTTAGTCAGTGTTAGGTCACTATGACAGAACTCCTGAGAGGAACCGATGAGGGGAGGTTTACTTGAGCCTATGGCTTCAAAGCTTTCAGTACGTGATCATCAAGGCCCTTGTTCAGGGCCTGTGGTGCAACAATGCAAAGTAGCCAACCTCGTATGACAGGAGCCAGCACAAGGAGAAGTGGGAGCAAGACAAAGCCCCCATGTGGATGTCCCAGAGACCCATACCCTTCGATGAAATCCCACCTCCTGCTTTTGCCTCATTTCCCAAAAGACTGTTAAATTATGAACCAATTAATTGATTAATCTACTGATGACATCACAGCTGTAGTGATGCAGTCACTTCCTAGAAGTCCTGGTCTCTGAACACTGTTTTGCTGGAGAACAAGTCTTCAGCACATCAGCATTCTGGATTCAAACCTTTAACGATCACCGAGCAAGCAACATTAGAAGATGAACAATGGGACAAGTAGCAAGAATAACTGGTGGACTCTGTTTATCATCTCCCTTTCAGAATGACCTCTACACATCAAACCCTATGCATGCATTTTTTTTCTCCTAATCTCTGGTGCAGCTGCATTGCATCTGCTTTCAGAGCTATGGTCTGTTCGGCACAGGTGTCAGCATCCTTTTCTCCAAGAACAGGAAAGTGGTGGTTGACAAGAGTTTCACTCCCAGGGATGTGTTCCAGAAGCAAAACAGCAGCAACAGCTAGTGAGCACTTTGACCTTTGGCACAAATGCTCCATCTGACTTGAGGTCTCAAAGATATCTTCAAGAGCTGCCTGCCTCTTTAAACACACAGACCCAACAAGTTACCTTATGACAGTTGACAAATACCAGCTGCAGAAAATGATGCCCCTTTTTGATCATCTTAATATTTAATAGCTCAGTAGAAGAGCTCTATCTTGTGTTGGACATGGAGGGAAGAGGGTGCACAGATAAGATGGCCACAGAAGATAAAGGGATAGAGGGCTTCAGGGACATCAATCCAAAGATTATATATACAGAAATGAAGATGAAGACCACATGGCCAGAAAAAGATGCTTTCAAATAATGGGTAATACCCAAAGAAAGGATTATCACATGGTGCTGAGGATGCCATAGTCATAACTGCCTTGGTGAAGTAATGGATTTTGGAGCAAACACTGTGCATTAAAAAAAATGAATTATTGTGATTCCTCTTCAAGGCAGATGTGTCCTTTCTCTGCATACTCCAGCAATCAAGATTATAACTATCTCCTTAGAGCAATATGCTCAAGGGGGCTTTTAATTCACCATGCCCTAAACTCATAGCTCAAATATTGACTTATATAAGTAAAAACAGATACTAAAAAGCCACATCAACCATATAGGCATGGTATGAACCAGCCCTTCATCCTTTGCTGTGGGACAATGGTCTTGTACCCTGTAAAGGTTTGTCAGTTGTATTTGTTTAATAAAATGCTGGTTGATCAGTAGCTAGGCAGGAAATATATGTGGGTAACCAGAATAGGAGAATTCTGGAAAGAGGAAAGGCTCAGGCTGCAGTTTTGCCCAGATGCAAAGAAAGCAAGATGAGAATGCCTCACTGATAAAAGGTACCAAGCTACAAGGCTAACAGAGACAAGAATTATGGGTTAAGATATAAGATATAAGAGTTAATAAGAAGCCTGAGCTATTTTTATAATTATATGTAGACCTCTGTGTGCTTCTCTGGGACTGAATCACTGCAGGACCTGCTGGGCAGAAATCTCTGTCAACAAATGCCACCCAATGTGGACAACTACATCTACATAAAACCTGAGAGAGCTTGGGAAGTAATTCTAGACACAAAAGAACAGAGTTAAACATGGCTTCTTGGTAGCAGCATTTTCTCAGGTGGGCTCTGTTTGCTAGAGGCAAGTACTTCTCATTTAAGAGAGGATTCCTGACTCAGCTTTAGCTGCAAAAAACCTTGCAGCTATTTTAAGAGGCCCTGCCACAAAACACTGAAATGGTGTTTATGACTAGCTGACAGTATGCTTCTTAGTGGTGGCAGAAACCTTGAAACTCCATAGAGTTGTAGCAATACACATGGCTCTGACTAGTACCTCCACATTGAGTTTAGACTCTCACAAAGCTAAAGAATGTGGTAGATCCAGCCATCAAAGCCATGGCTTTAATCCTAGCCATATTGCTTAGCAAATTAAAGACTCATGTGGTCAGAAAAAGAAAGATATACAGCAGAGATAGATTCAGACAAAAAAATCTCTAAATGGTTTACAGTGTGTTTAAAAATATATGTAGGCTTGTGAGAGTAAAGAAAAAAGGATAAAGTCCTTTAAAAAAGAAAGAAAGGGAGTAGTTGGGTATGGTGGCACATACCTTTAATCCCAGCACTTGGGAGGCAGAGGGAAATGGATCTCTGCGAGTTCAAGGACAGCCTGGTCTACACAGTGAATTCCAGGACAGCCAAAGACACACAGAGAAACCTTGTCTCAAAAAACCAAAAAATAAAAATAAGTAGAGTTTAAAATAAAGCCATGTGAAGGTGGAAAATACACAGAGAGTCTGGATACTGTATATTATTGTGTTATCTTTAAATTGTATGGCTGTTGAGGAAGGAGCAACAATTGCTAACAGACATTTGATTGTAAATGCTGCTGGGTTAATCCAACATATGTATTTTGAAAATGCCTTGACTTCAAAATTTAAGTCAAAATATATGTTACTTTGGATAAGAGATTTTGCTTTTGTTTCCACAGGAAATGAGAGGCTGTGGATTCATTCTGGGTTAAGAAAAATAAGGTTTGATCAAGGAAGACCCCCTGAAAAATCTCCAATAGGAACAGATGGTCCAGATGTCTGAGTTCTATATCCAGAACAGTTTTAAGACTGCTGGCTAAGGTGATCATGCCTCACAGAATACTTCAGTCACAGAATACTAAATTTTCTTTGGGTCCTCATAAGATTTTTCAGTGCCCCCAATCAGCAGGAAGTAGCCTGGAAAACTACAATCACATTCCCCAAAAATAATGGATTATGGATGTTTGTTTTTGGTTAGAGTATTGGCTACAAGTTGCTAAGGATAATAGTCAGGAAAAAAGCTAAACAAAGGAGATTAGATTTAGAGTTTTTATCTTGAAAAGGGTGGGGGAATGCTGTGGGACAATGGTCCTCTACCCTGTAAAGATTTGTCACTTGTATTCCTTTAATAAAACACTGATTGGCCAGTAGCCAGGCTGGAAGTATAGGCAGGGTGAACAAGCAGGAAGTATAGGCAGAACAACAAGAACAGGAGAATTCTGGGAAAAGAAAAGGCTCAATCTATAGTCATCATCCAAACACAGAGGAAGCAAGATGAAAATGCCTCATTGATAAAAGGTACCAAGCCAAGTGGCAAACACAGACAAGAATTATGGGTTAAGATATAAGAGTTAATAAGAAGCCTAAGCTAATAGGCCAACCAGTTTAAAATTAATGTAGGCCTCTGTGTACTTCTTTGGGACTTAATCACTGTGGGACCTGGTGGGACAGAAACCTCTGTCAACAATCCTTTGTCTGGTATTGATGAAATTCGGCCAACAGCTCAGAGGGCTTTGTGCTGCCCTGGGCTGTCCTTAATACTTCCTTTGTAGCCTGATGGCTTCATCATCCCTGCTCCATTCCCATGTCCTTTGCCAGCCCATGATCCTTGCTGATCCATGACAATCTATGTTAGACCAGCTACTTGCCCACATCAGAGCCAAGCCAGCATTTGCTGAGCGGTCTATCCAACACCTGTTTCTTCACAGCTCCAAGTTCATGTGACAGCTTCAGTAGCAGTGGGGTTGGCTTATCCCATACAAGTGCTAAAGCAACCAGAAGTGAAATTTCAGCAAAGGCCCTCCAGAAAAAGTTGTGGAGATGTATTGATACTGTCTCCAGCTGTGACAGCAGCAGGGGAGGGGGATAAATCTTGAAGATTGATTGTCTCCTGCAAGCTCTTCCTCCAGATCTCCAAAATGATGGTGATAGGACTTGCTCTCTCAAACATCTTTGTCTAATAATTTCTCTTACCTTAAGATACTTCAGAAGGAACATAATCCTGTGGGGAAATTATGGAACTTACAGAGAAAGAATTCCACTGCAGTGATGGCATCTTCTCCTCTGTAAAATAAGGAGAGATGGGAGGGGAAGAGCTTTGCCATGGGGATCAGAGGTAATGCTCATGAATATATATTACATCATGATAGATTTAAGACTAACACACATGAGAACATATTGCATCATCACAGACTTAAGACATGACTGACCTATGACCCTCAGGACACACGTGTCTCACAATAGCTATGAAAGCAGCCCAACACATCTGTAAATAATTGTCATATAACAATGTTAAAAAGTTGAACACACCTGTAACCCTTCCACCTTCTGCCAAATGAGTATACATCAAGAAGGTCCAAATCAAATGCTAGCACCTTAATCTTGGTTCTCCTGGCCTTAGGAATATAAGAAATAAGTGACTGTGTTTAAAAAACCGTCCAGTCTGAGGTATTCTGTTCAACAGCACAAACACAACTCTTGTAAGCCCAAAAGAGACTGAATTCAAGAGCCAAGGTGACTCACTCTCAGTGTGCCCTCCTGTCCATCTGAATCTGCACCCTTTCCCTCCTCGCTAGCCATGTATCCCTTAGCTGGGTCAGGGGACTTCCCTAGGCTTCAGTTGTCCTACAGAAAAAGAAGTAACAGGTCAACTTCTAATTTGTCCTAATAATTAAATAGGAATATGCATGAGACCTGGTAAATGCCTTTGCTAAGAAAGTAGAAATACCCAAAAAGGAGTGTTTTCTGTTGCTTATTACTCTTTCAAGAAATATTTTTGCTGGGCAGTGGTGGTGCACACCTTTAATCCCAGCACTTGGGAGGCAGAGGCAAGCAAATCTCTGTGAGTTTGAGGCCAGCCTGGTCTACAAGAGCTAGTTCCAGGACAGGCCCCAAAGCTACAAACTCTGTCTCAAAAAAAAAAGAAAAGAAAAAAAAGAAAAAGAAAGAAATATTTTTTTCTGAGATTATGATCTAAAGTGTCTTCCTATCTGTCTGGCATTGCAAATCAGTGGGGGGAAAAATAAAGACATTGACCATAGATCAAGTTGACCTTCAAAGGATAATAATACAAATACACACACACACACACACACACACATACACACACACTAAACAGATAAGAGATAAAGAGAGAAAGAGAGAGAGAGAGAGAGAGAGAGAGAGAGAGAGGATAGATAAACAGACAGATAGATAGATAGATCTGAAAATGGACCTTTTCTGGCTGCCTAGTCTAGAGCCTGGATATGGTGTCCTCTCTCCAGCCCAAATGGAACAAGGAAAGGCAGGTGTGTAGAACGCCATGTGTAACTGAGCTGAGAACACGTTACAGGAATGAGGAGAGCTCCGGGAGAAAAATGACTCAAAACCCCTAAAAATCAACCTGACTTTACATGCAATGTAAACTTAAACTCAATGAAGACTCGGGAGGCCTCCTGGAGAATGGCTTGTGCTATTTTTATTTAGTGAAGGTCTTTAAATCCTTTATTGTTAATCCTCCTGTCGGCTGGCTAGCTTCCTCGTGTAGACTCATAAAGATAGGTACAATCTTGAGCGGGTTATTTCAGGGCCTTAGTCTCAGTCTCCAAGCACCTGTTTGTCTAAACCTGAGTGCCTAAGGTATATAAACAGAAGCGCTGATTGCTTTGCCTTCCCAAGATGTGAGCTCATGGCTAGGGCTGGGGAAAACGGGCCACAGAAAAAGATGAGGACTCCAGTAGCTCAGGGTGGAGTAGAAGGGGGACGGATTAATTCAAAGGAAGCTCATTGAGAGGAAAAGGGAGGCAATGTGGCTAATGACCAAATCTGTCATCTCTGTCACGTGTGTTGAATGGACTACAGCGCAGCCACTTAACAAATATGCGTGAAAGGTGTGCAAGAACATTGGGAATGCTTGCTTTGCATTACCCTGCGCTTTCAGTAGAGAAATAATAGCTGTGCTTAACTCTCTGCACAAACTCTCTGCTCCATTCACACATGTATGTGTGGTGTGTGTGTATGCATGTGTGCACTCGTGTGTGTGTGTATGCATGTGTGCACTCGTGTGTGTGTATGCATGTGTGCACTCGTGTGTGTGTGTATG
>NC_022023.1:18021786-18023390 GCF_000317375.1 Microtus ochrogaster
GTGGTGTGTGTATGCATGTGTGCACTCGTGTGTGTGTGTGTGTGTGTGTGTGTGTGTGTGTGTGTGTGTGTGTGTACTCCTGGCCTGAAAGCAGAGGAAACTGAGACACAAGAACGACACTTGTCTACAACAGTTGGAGAGCCCGCAATGGACGGACCTAGGCCCTCTGCATGTGTGTAACAGTTGTGTAGCTTGGTCTCTTTGCAAAGTTCCTAGCAGTGAGAGGAGGACCTGTCCCTGGCACTTAGCTGGCTTTTGGGAACCTGTTGGATTACCTCACCCAGCCTTGATGCAAAGGGAGGAGCTCGGTCCTTCCTTGACTTGATATGCGGTGCTTTGTTTAAGGGGGACCTGTCCCTTTCTGAATGGAGATAGAGAAGTGGATAAGAAGGGGGTAGATGGGAAACGGGAAGAACAGGAGGAGAGGAAGGAGAGGAAACTGTGGTCAGCATGAAAAATAAATGAAAAA
Organism: Microtus ochrogaster; assembly: GCF_000317375.1. NCBI lineage: Eukaryota > Metazoa > Chordata > Mammalia > Rodentia > Cricetidae > Microtus > Microtus ochrogaster. Next base: position 18,022,256 of record NC_022023.1, read on the forward strand.
AAAATGTTATTTAAATAAAATTTAAAAAAAAAGAAAAGACACTTTTCTAAGGCCACACACTCATCAGTAGAATGAGGCTTTAAGCCCCAGCTCATCTGACCCTGAAGTGTGTGTTCTCATTCTTTCCATCACGTTGAGAAACCTGCTAAGGCCAATGAAAAAGATGAGCCAGGAATGGAGGGGTGTGATTCTATCTGGACATGACTTTTAAACTATTCTCTTTTAACCAGAAAAACAACAAATTTTCCTCATAATGAAGATGATTATGCCTTTTCATATGATACCAAGCTAATACTGGAAGGCTGGGATGAGCTTTTTGCCAGACCCTAGTGCCTGCTTGGTGACCGGCTGAGTTCCATAGCATCTCTGCTACAGGGACTGCAGAGTGTTGCTCTATGCCCCCATGAGAGATGAGGCTGAAGTTTTCCAGGTATCTCTTTAGGGCTGTTCCTCAGCTCCAGCCACACCAAAATTAAGAAGGATGTTTCTGGATGATGCCAGAGAGGCATAGAGCTTCTACCACCCCACAGTTTCTAATAGAGATCATTACTTCCACCAAGGATGCTGTAATAACTGAGTAGCTCAGAACCGCTGAAACCCGTTTCCTCACCATTCTGGAGGCGAGACATCTGAAATCAAGATATTGGTCTGTCCTCACTTCTGTGAGAGGCTCTGGGCCCAGGCATCTTTGGCGTATAGCTGCAGCACCCAGTCTACACCTCTAGCTTCATGTGACCTTTTCATCCTTCTGCTAGAAGGATGCTCGCCTACATATTGTGAGTACCAACCTCCACACCCTACGACGAGCTTGTCTCAAAGTCTACTTTACCTATTTACATGCACATAGACTTTTTCTAAAAGTGACGTCACATTTCTAGGTTCCAGGGATTAGCAAGTGAGCATGGCTTTCAAGGAGCCCCTCTTGAGCTCAGGATGAGTGGTATGGAGAATTTTATGTTGGATTCACATGTCATGAAATCAGCAATTCTTCTGTTTAACATCGATATTGAGGCAACCACATCATCTTAAGAAAGCTGCAGGCAGGGGATAAACCCGGACTCTCTGAATATGGCGGACAATGAGGGCTGCTGAGAAGCCAAGGACAATGGCACTGGGTTTTGATCCTACTTCTTGT
>NC_022023.1:18023614-18025306 GCF_000317375.1 Microtus ochrogaster
TTCTTTCTTAATAAAAAAAATATTTAAAAATAAAAAAAAAAGAAAGCTGCAGGCAGAAGAAAGAGAACAGAACTGCTCGCTCTTTCCTCCATCTCCTCCTTCACTGTTCCTTGCACAGTGGGCAATGATTGATCAGAAGACTGAGTGGTATCCCTTTAAGTTCCTGGGGCCTAAAATCTTAAAAATCTCTCTTTAATTGTACGGCAACTGTTAGGAGCTTTGTCAGGAACGGATGACAGGAGCAGGAGTAATCACCCGAAAACAGATTTCTAGGTAATTTATACTTAGTCAATCCAAACCTAATTCCTGAGTGACCTATACTGTGCCTAAGGAGGCTGAAATAATCTTGTATTTACCCTTTACCCTGAAATTAGATGGTACTTACTGTGCAATTACCCGGCCACTAAGTGACAATTACCACGTAATTAAATGGTCAGTGGTTACGGAATTATTAAATAGCGTTGACATGATATTTGTTCCACAGAACCTTGTACTATTGCCACAGAACGAAACTTCCCACCAAGAAATTGCAGCCATTCTTGAGATCTGCTCTTTGCTTGGATGACTTTCAAGTTGGCACAAACTCTTAGCGTTATAAGCTCCAGAGGGATCCGGAAAATGGCAGTCCCTAGGCTCAAGGAAGAGCACGGTCTCTTGGACACGGGTCACTCACCAGACAAGAGAAGCACCTCTGCAGCACTGCTGTAGTCTCCAGCTAGGACACTTGGGGAAATTCCTTAATCCTTCTCTGGGGAACATGGTACAGAGGAGGCAAAGATGCCAGATTCCTCTCAGAGAGCTGGAGTCTCTGCCTAAAGCGACAATGTTTCAGCTTGTTCGAGCATCAAGAACTCTTCAATCTGAACATAAGTCACTTCATATAAGGACAGGACTGAGTCTTCCCTGCAGACAACTTTATCACCAGTGCCATCCCTGGCACACTTAGATGCACAGTGAATGTTCGTTGGATGAATTGGTTCATTGGGTGATTGACTGATCAGCATGCATCTGCCACAGTCTGGGGGCTATAGACACTAAAACTGTTAAAGGACCCTGGGTTCAACATGGAGTCTCAGAAAGGCTGAGACACTTGCTCAAGGTTACCATACAACCAGTCAGCATCATCTGCAGGACCAAACACAGATATCAGACTCCTAAAGATGGATATCTCTAAGACAGTATACACTCTTCTCCTACAGCTTCAAAGCACACTAAGAAAGACTTCGCACGCTAGGTCTAAGGCTTATTTATGAGTAAGAACCAGCATAGTTTATATAAACTAGATTTTGTTTAAGGGAAGTCCAGAGAGATTAAGAAACTAGCCTAAAAATCACACTGTTGATAAATTGCTTAGAGTTGAACTTGAACTCAAAGCCATTTGTCTACCTGCTATACTGGAGAGAAACAGACTTTCTGCCCCGAGCCCTTACATTTCCGCCACTACAATGTTATATCACTGGTTCAGCACTGCTCCCAGATGTCGCTGCTCACATATAGTATCTCACTCCACCCTCTAACACCCTAAATCAAATTACTTTGCCTCCAGGGATAAATATATTTTTTAAAAAAATGAGACCACTCCTTAGGCACCTGGAAGCCCCTCTAGGTCCAAGTCTCTTCCCAACCCTACGATGGCTCCCTTAATTAAGATATGTGCTTCCCTGCTCCCCTATCCTACCTTCCTGTATCCCA
>NC_022023.1:18025887-18036989 GCF_000317375.1 Microtus ochrogaster
GGGAGGAGGCGGAAAATTTTTTTTTCTTTCTTAATAAAAAAAAAAAAATGAGACCAGAAAAAGTTTGACTTTGTATAAAACAAAGTAGATCTCATGTTAAAATTCAGCTCTGATCAGTTAATAGTGGAGGTCTAAACAGAACCCCCTGTTGTGATGCCTCCTAAGCGTGTATCACCCTTCACCAGTATCGTGGATGAATAGTGCTGTTTTCTGTGGATGGATCAGGGAGTCGTAACGCATGTGCCAGGTATTTACCTCCTCAGAAATGCAGTGTGGGATTCCATAAAATAGGCTCAAACTTGGAACTGATCAGAGCTCAGGAGTCAATGAATGAAGCCAGAAGACCAACTAAAGTAAGCCACCACAGGCATTCTTTTCTTTGAACACAGATGCTCAAAGGAGAAAGTAGAAAATATAATCTACAAATGAAAACTTAGAGCCAGGAAACTTTGCTTCCAGTTGCAGCTTTACAGTTATTGGGTTTAAGCAGTTTTCACCCATCGCTGCCTCCCTCTGGAGCTCATGCATAAAATGAAAGCATTTAAGTAAGAAATCCCCAAGCCGCTTCCACATCCAAGATTCGGTAAGTCTATAATGGTTGATACTGAGCAGAATAGAGAAAAGGGGAACAATGGGCAGAAGAGAAGTAGATAAAAGTAGATCACACACTTTTGTGGTAATCAGTACTCTCATTTTGACCACGATGAATTTTAATTATCAATTCAGCATCTAAGTAGAAGTCTTATGTATGTAATTGAATATTTAATCCTATTACTCAGAGGATACCACTTATATTAAAAAAATAAGAGAAGCATCAATAAGCAGGAAAAATTGGATAAAAAACCTCTGAGGGAAGAGAGGAGAAAGTGAGAACCAACAAAAACAGAAAAGTAATGTGCAGTAGAAATGTAGAGAAAAAATTATGTGATTGTCACAGAAACATAGAGAAAGAAAGAGTTTCAGGGAAAAAATGGCCATCCACATCCATCTTGAGAAAATGCAGCCATATGAGCCATATCATAAACTTTAGTGAGATTTATAAAGCTAACTTTAATTTTATTTTTTTTAAAAAGTGCAAGGAAATTGAGAAATTGTGACCAAATTTGGTTTAGAAAAAAGGGATCCTTGCTGAAAAGGCCTTCGACAAAATCCAATACCCTTTCATGATAAAGGCCTTGGAGAGATCAGGGATACAAGGAACATACTTAAGCATAATAAAAGCTATATACAGCAAGCCGATAGCCAATGTCACATTAAATGGAGAGAAACTCATAGCAATTCCACTAAAATCAGGAACAAGACAAGAATTTCTGCTCTCTCCATATCTATTCAACATAGTACTTGAAGTTCTAGCTACAGCAATAAAACAACAAAAGGAGATCAAGGGGATGCAAATTGGAAAGGAAGGAGTCAATTTCTCCTATCTGCAGATGATATGATAGTATATATAAATGACCACAAAAATTCTATGAGCTACTTCTACAGCTGATAAACACCTTCAGTAAAGTGGCAGGATACAAGATCAACTCAAAAGAATTAGTAGCCCTTCTATATACAAATGATGAAGGGACTGAGAAAGAAATCAGAGAAACATCACCATTTACAATAGCAACAAATAAAAAAATATCTTAGAGTAACACTAACCTAAGAAGTGAAAGACCTGTATTACAAGAACTTTAAGTCTTTGAAGAAAGAAACTGAGGAAGATATCAGAAAATAGAAACTTCCCATGCTATTGGGTAGATAGGATCAACATTGAAAAAATGGCAATCCTACCAAAAGCAACCTACAGATCCAATGCAATCCCCATGAAAATTCCAGCACAATTCTTCATAGACCTCAAAAGAACAATACTCAACTTCATATAGAAAAACAAAAAACAGAATAACCAAAACAACCCTTTACAATAAAGGAACATCCAGAGGCATCACCATCCCTGACATCAAGCTCTATTGCAGAGCCTACAGTAATGAAAACAGCTTGGTATTGGCATAAAAACAGACAGGTTGGCCAATGGAATTGAACTGAAGACCCAGATATTAATACACACACCTATGAACACCTGATTTTTGACAAAGAAGCTAAAATTATACAATGGGGAAAAGCATCTTCAACAAATGGTGGTGCCATAATTGGATATCAATATGTAGAAGCATGCAAATAGATCCATGTCTATCCCCATCCACAAAACTTAAGTTCAAATAGATCAAATACCTCAACATAAATCCAGCCACACTGAAACTCACTGAAGAGAACGTGGGAAGTATACTTGAATGCATGGGCACAGGAAACCTCTTCCTAAATATAACCACAGTAGCACAAACACTGAAAGCAACAATTAATAAATGGGACCTCCTGAAACTAAGAAGCTTCTATAAAAAAAAAAAAGGACACAGTCACAAATACAAAATGACAGCCTACAAAATGGGAAAATATCTTCACTAACCCCACATTAGACAGAGGACTGATCCTCAAAATATATAAAGAACTTAAGAAACTAGACATCAAACAATCAAAAATGGGGTACAGATCTAAACCGAGAATTCTCCACAGAAAAATTGCAAGTGGCCAAAAGACACTTAAGGAACTGTTGAACCTCTTAGCCATCAGGGAATACAAGTCAAAACAACTCTGAGATACCATCTTACACCAGTCAGAATGGCTATGATCAAAAACACCAAGGATAGCTTATGCTGGAGAGGATGTGGAGCAAGGGGAATACTTAGTCATCGCTGGTGGGAATGCAAACTTGTACAGCCACTTTGGAAATCAGTGTGGTTGGTTTCTCAGAAAAATGTGAATCAAGCTACCTCAAGACTCAGCAATACCACTCTTGAGCATATACCCAAAGGATACACACTCATTCCACAAGGACATTTGCTCATCTGTGTTCATAGCTCATCTTTTCATTCCCTTTTCATGTCAGAGGGACATCTCATCAAGCAGGACATGCTAAGACCAGAATGAAACCTCATCCAAAGAGAAAAAAAAAAATTGACCATGTCAAATGACTTCTAAGAAAACCCCAAAGGGAGGATATGGGAAAGGTCCATAAATAATGTAATAAGGGCTGTCATCCTTGGCCACTGCCTCTGAAAAAACATTACAGTCCTCTTAAAGGACTTTACAGTCGATATCCCAATTACTACAAACAAAGGTGGTTACTCTTGCAGCTGAAACACCAGACCATTCATGACAAGAAGTGTGTCTGACTGGTCAATTCAGCCCATCTGTCCATCCACTAATGTTTTATAATGCATATTTCTAAATATCAATGCTATATGCTGTAGGATATTCAATAAAATCTATGACACTTACAAAATATTGTAAATGTTCTCTGAATATCTACTACAGACCAGTTTTCTAAGCTCTGAAGTCTAGCAGTGAACAAATAGCTAGAACAAACCCAACTCTAGACCTTATGAAAGTTTTCATCACGGGGGTTCTTCTGGCTCCGAGCTTACCAATCTTCTAAATCAGGCTAGGAAAAAATTAACAATGAATGTAAAGAATGAAATCCCCACAGACCAGAGCAAATAATCAAGTTTCTGTCAAAGGTTGAAGATGTAAGGGAACTAGTGACCAACCAAGACACAAATCTAGTTCTGAGAATCTTCCTACAAAAAAAAAAGAAAGAAAGAAAAACCTAGAACTAAATCATCAGAAATTACCAGCAGAAAGGGCTTTACAAGAGGGAAGACTGAAAAGAGCAACAATATTAAGGTGAAGATAAACGAGGATGTCTAAGATACATGGAAGATAAAAATCTAGAGCAGAAAAACGAGTGATTGCAAGGGTCCTCCAATGAGAAGCTAAGAAGGGAGTCTGGTCTTTGCGAGACCCCAGAAGGGTCTCTAGTGAAGCAAGGGAGACGATGAAGGTAGAACGTGATGAAGCTCCTGAGTCACCACACACCAGAGAGGTAAGAAAAGGTGAAAGCAAGGGCTCCCCTGCCCTGAGTCCCAGCCCAATGCCAGAAGCTTGGCAGACAGGAACTTGGTGGCTTTTTAATGTTCAAAACAATTTTTCATCAGTTGCTAACTGGAATGCCTCCAATTAACACCTCTACCTAAATGTCTCTTGTTGAATCTTTTATGCAAAAGACATTCTCTAATGCTGTCAATACACTAGACAGTGTCAGGAACACAACATCCATCATTGCCACCATCTAGTCTTCAGATAAAATTCTAATCTCGCTAATGGTCCTATAATGTCCTTTAGCATAACATAGCCCAGCACAGAATCACACACTTTACTTAGCTGTCCTATTTCTCTGTTCTCTACTACCTGAAACCATTTTCCTGTCTTTACAGGAACTCATCAAATTTACTCAATAACCTTGCTATGTACTTACTATTAGTAACTCACTATTGCATGCTATTAGTAACCCATTGTTAAGGAGAACAAAAAACAAAAAAAAAAAAAAACTAAGACTCAAAGAATTTAAATAATGAGCCCAGGGTGTCCTGATGGAAGAGCTCCAAAGCACATGTCATTCAAAAGCCTGACATCTAATTTTTATAAAGAAAGAAAAGAGAACACAAAGTTCAAGAGTTTATAGGGAGGTCGAGGTGGATCTGGGAGGTGGTGGGGGTGAATGTGATCAAAATACATTGTATGAAATTCTCAAAGAATTATAAAAAAAATGTTTTAAATCAGCATCTTTTATGAAGAGGTGAGCAATGAGGACTCTGTCTAGTGTCAACATTGTGAGATGAATAGGAAACAGGTCCAAGGCAGAAGAAATAGAAATTGAGAAAGAGGAAAGTGGATTTGAGAGAGCATGCTTGGGAAAGAAAAAAAAACCACAGTGAAGGATTGTGTTTTACAACTGACTCACTGACAGCCACAATTAAAAGAACTGAGTCTCTGGGTGACTTGTTAGGAACTGGCTGGAGGGGAATGACAGGAAGCCAGCTCTTGTCTGGGCTATGGAGATTTCCCTCCATGTGAGGTTTTAGTGAGCTACTGAACCACTCGCTCCCCCGTAGGGAACGGATCACTGGGCAGACCTCTATCCTCAGGGCAAATGGAACCTCATGTTGAAATCTGACATCATTCACTAATACTCTCAGGTTATTTTCTTTGCTTCTTGTACAGGAAGCTTCTTGCAAAGGTCTTCTATAGGTAATTCATTTTAAAATTAAAATTACTGCTTAGAGGGGTGATTCATTGATCCACATAAAATCATTCTGAGTTAGTTTACATCATCATTTGCCTATATAATAGGAAGAACTAAAAAAAAAAAATATTGAGAACCCTAATCACCAGGGAAATTATGGAGAGTAAAAGCTGAAACATGGCTACATGAATCATGCAAGGAAGAAAATGGCACCAGAGAAACACAGCTGACAAAGGTCTGAGGATGTCCAAACCAGAATCAAGCAATCCTAACAGTACCTCTACTATGTGCCTGCTGGAGAACTCCAGGTTTTGTCTTTTGGACTTAAACACATTGTCTGCCAAACCTCATCATGTCATGGGTCTTGCCCACATTTCAGTGACGAAAAAATATGCCTCAGAGAAATTAAACAGCTTATCGAAGTTCACTTCCGAGATGTGATTATGATAAACCTAGGATATATTTCTAGGTCTACACCATTCCTACGTCCAGTTTATATACCATGCTACCTGCCTCCAAGACCACGGCACCTTCCGTGGGTGGATCATGCTTCTGGACACGGTTAACCACAAGAGTTCAGATCAACTGCAGCAATGACTTCGCACAGCGATGTGCCTAGCTGGTAAGATAGTCTTAGACCGATAATACTTAAGCTTCAAAGTTTACATGCTTATCAAAACCATCAACCAGTCATAGAAGCCATCCTTAGGGTCCCTTTGTCCCTAAATGCAACAATCTCTGTAATTCCCGCAGATTTTCTAGAACATGAATGGCTTCTACCCCTTCCTTGGTGCCCTTTTCTAGGCAAGGAACAGGAGATGTGTCTGACCACCTCCAGCACTTCTGGGCTCAGCATTCTAAGCCACAGGAGACTGGCACGAACAGGGCACAGTGTCTGGGAAATGCTAGAGTTTTCATTATTCTTTCTAGACACGGGACACTGGCTCTGCACTGGTCCGTGAGTTCCTCCCTGAAGCCTGGACACATGCTGGAGTCCACCCACGCCTTCCTACAGATGGTTGTGGGAACCCGCTGAGGAACAGTGACCTCAGATACCCTTTCTGGAGCCCTACATCAGCTTCTCATCTCCTGAGATGCTGCACAACATTGGGAATGTTGACATCAGTGGAGTCTCCCCAGGAATCCGACCTGGGCTGAGCTGTGCCAACTGATTTTCCATTAACATCTTGCTCTTCAGGTGCCCCTTAGTGTTGATGCTTGAAGATGCTCAGCCACTGGAGGCTCGGGATTCAAGGGTTCTGGGAATCACAGCCAGTTTGTCATGCGGATAGATTTTTTCTTCACTGCAGACACCATTTTTAAGAAGCACCTTCCTTCTGGGCTTGACCAGACAAATGCCATGCATGCCTGCTGTATTCTATTAGGAGACATCTATGTTCCCACTAGCCTAAAACAGATGAATCTGAAATTTTGTCCTGGAAGTCATGGGCAAAGATAACTGTTGGATATCTCTCTGGTACTGTTTGCCATGAAAAAGCAAAATTGAAACAAGATAACCAGGAAGGTGGGTGGCTGGCTCACGAAGTTCTACCCTTTCCTAAAAGTCAACAGAGGGTACAGTGAAAGAAAGAACATTTTCTTCAGTGGGATGACCATGCTCCTGTAAATGACCCCTCACCCATGTTCCTATCACTCTCCTGAAGCTGATTAGGTCACCAGAAATAAAAAGTCATAGAAGAGCCGGACGGTGGTGGCGCACGCCTTTAATCCCAGCACTCGGGAGGCAGAGGCAGGCAGATCTCTGGGCCAGCCTGGTCTACAAGAGCTAGTTCCAGGACAGGCACCAAAGCTACAGAGAAACCCTGTCTCGAAAAAAAAAAAGTCATAGAAGAAAGTAAGAGGGAACTGCAGGAGTAGAGTGGGGAACAAGTGGAATCTAATCAAAATATATACTAAGGAAACGTCATAATGTAACCTATTATTATCTATAATTCATATTTGCAAATAAAAGCTTACTTTAAAAAAGCAATTGATAGCAAAAAAAATCCATTTTCTTTAAATATTCTCAGTGACTTGACAAAGGCCCCAGATCCAATTTTAGCTGTTCTCCTGCCTGATCAGAGTTCCCTAGCTCAGTTTAAGACACAGACCAAATGTTCCACAGGTCTGGGTAGCACCAAGTCTCTCCTCTTTTGGTCCTGCATGACTGCACTTTCCCTCTGGGACATATTTCACACAGAGCTTGAAAAGCAACCAGCCTACAGATAAATTAGTTATGAAGATATATTTGATCAACATATACTGACTTGTATATTTTTATTAAATTTATGACTAACTTATCCATAAAAACATAAAATGCCACATATTAATGGAGGACAGCATCCTATTTTACAATATTTTTATCTTGGTGTTTTTAAACATGAAGACTTAGCTTGGAAAAAAATCATGAATTCTGACTTTTCTTTTTTTTGATATGGAATATACTTACAGTTTTTAATTAAAAATTTCCACCTCCTCCCCTCCTCCCATTTCCCTCCCTTCTCTGATGTCCCCCAGTTTTGTCAGTCCACCCTTGGCTATACCACCCAAAGTCATGGCAAACACAGAACTTAGGTCTGGAAAACAGCATATAAAGATTCATCTCAGCTGGGCAGTAGTGGTGCATGCCTTTAATTCCAGCACACAGGAGACAGAGCTGGTGGATCTATGAGTTCAATGACAGCCTGGTCTACAGAATGAGTTCTATAACAGCCAGGGCTACAGAGAAATCCTGTCATATTCATATATATATATATATATATATATATTCACCTGCAGTTGAGCAATAATGAGCAAAAGATTTCGAATCAGGCAAATCTCACACCAGGTAATCTTAAGATACAAGGACAACAGACTACCCTGGTGCATCTTCTACCAGTAGTATTGTCCTCTACAATGGGACAGATGCCTAGTAATCCTGAGGACAAACATCTAAAGTTCAGGATTAAAAGATAATGACTCGGAGCCGAAGAGCAAGTGCATGGGGCAGCTCCCCCACAAGGATGCCGGAGCTGAACCTTTCAGAGACTATAACCAGCATGTCGGCTCTGCAACACTAAGCAAGGTGGACACCAGGAGGCACTGGCTTTGCCTCATTCATCCAGTCCCTGGAAGGCATTGATGCTCTCCAAGACACAGAGGTCCCAAATGTTTCCAACAGAAGGATCTCTCTTGGCTCCAGATGGGACTGGTTGGCTTCTTTGATAAGTCATTTAGCACTGAGTAGAGAAAGCCCTGCCTGAAAGGATGGTAAGGAAGATGCAAGGCCAGTAAAGATGGCCACTTAGAAAGCCATCTGTTCACTTGAGTGAGTCATGACTCCTCTTTATTCCATCCAGGAGAGAGAGGCAAGGACCGAGGAAAGGGGGAAACGCACCAACATCCACGGGGTACTAACTGTGCAAGCCCTGTGCACACATACCTCACAGACCTTCCCTCTAAACCAATGAGGAAGATGGGCTTTACTCTACTTCAGACAGGAAGAAATCAAAACTTGGAAGAGGCTAGCCATGGGATCAAGTGCACACAACGTAAGGGAAAGGACTTGAATCCTCCTTGACTGAGTCCCGTGGGTTCAGATCCACACCACCAGGTTAGCCTCGACCATGACAGTGTCTGAACTCTGAACACCCCTAGTAAACAAGTGCACCGAACGTAGTGGGCGGAGTCTACAAATGTCAGCCGGAATGAGGCTTAAAGAGTCTCTGTGAGTTTGTCCCTTCTTGACATTCCCTGCCCCTCCCCTTAGCTCTCATCATAACAGACGCAGCAGGGATAAGATCTACTTGAAGTTTCCCAAAGAAACCAAAGGCCGCCTCTCCTTCTGGGCCTTTCTAACGCCCTTGATCCCAGGAGATAATCAGAGCACCAGAGGATAAAAGATTTAATACCCAGGGGACAGTGCCAAGCACCAGGAACACAGAAAGGCCTATGAAGGCTGTCAGGGCTGGAGGCGATTAACCAAGGCCCAATCAGTGAGCCCAGCACACTGAGAAAGGCTTCTTAACTGGGCTCACCATATTGGCACATGATGTGGGAGTGTCAAATATCAATCTGTTGATTTCATTGGTTAAGTAATAAAGAAACTGCTTGGCCCTGATAGGTTAAAACATAGGTGGGAGGAGTAAACAGAACAGAATGCTGGGAGGAAGAGGAAGTGAGCTCAGAGGCCATGTTCCCCTCTCCCTGGCAGACGTGATGAAGCAAGCCACCAGGTCAGACATGCTGAAGCTTTCCGGGTAAGACTGATGCTACACAGATTATTAGAGATGGGTTGATCTGGATATGAGAATTAGCCTGTAAGGGCTAGAGCTAACGGGCCAAGCAGTGTTTAAGTGAATACAGTTTGTGTGTTGTTATTTCGGGGTATAAGCTAGCCAGGCCACCAGGAGCTGGGGCGGCAGGAACACGGTCCGCAGGAACACGGTCCGCAGCTCCTACAACAGGCACGCTCTCATTCTAACAGCCCAGTCCATCCTTCGGAGTACCAGGTGACCCCTGAGGGGTCTGTGCTCCACCACTTAATGTGGGTGCTCCCCTGGCATCTGCAAAACCGTCCTCCCTATGCAAACCTTCCCTGTTCTTCCATCTTCCCCACCCGTAAGCAGAATCACCATAAACTCCAGGTCTTCCCCACCAGGATTGAAGCTAGATTCCCGGGGCTCTGGCCCCTCTATTCTAGGCTTATGAAAAAGTTCAAATTCGTGTCAAAGTAGACCAAAGAAGACATCAAACCCCTATGGGACCCTTGACCCAACTTCAACAGTGATCAACTCACAACCTTTCTGATGTCATCTGACCCCCACCCCCACCCCCACCCCTGCCTTCCTCTTTCTTGTGTTATTTTGAAGTACATCTCACTGACTCCTGGGATTACCAAGACACTTTCAGGAAAATGTCATGACAGATCAACATTTTGTTACAACAGTTAAACATTACTTGTGTCTTTCACTGGACTGACATTTGCACTGATAGCACAAAACAATGGTAAGTAAACAGCTGTTTCACTCAGAGCCAGACGGCATTACTACGGCCTTCCCCACCTACTGGTGCATTGAAATAAGCACCGGTGGCACTAACAATGTCCTTGAGAAGCAAGTAATAATATAGTAGTCATTCATTTTTAGTAAATCTCAGCTCTTCCACACGCGTCATTTGAATCCAGTATGTGACGAGATGGAAACACCCATGAAATGCTTCCTGGTGCACGGCTAAGTTTATCTGCCCCAAATATTATGCTGACCTGTGAGCAATGAGCTAAGTTAGTCTTTTTCAAAGAATATTTTTCTATAAAAATTTGACTGACAAACTTCAGGTGTTCAGTACACATTTTCCGCCAACATGAATTAAGGAAGACCATTGTTTCAGGGCAAACAATAGACAGCATTTGTTGCCAATCACATCGCTCAACCTTAAAAGAAAAGCTCACTATCTGAGGAAAAGTGTATCTGCCACCATGGGTTTGACAGCTTCTCAATACTTAAAAACCTTCCCGATGCAATCCGTGGTGATAATAGCAAGTGTGACTTTTCTGAAAATCATATCGTGAAATATGGTGCCATTTGGAAGACCTGAGTACTCCATGAACCAAATTGCAATGACCAGTGACTGGTAATACAGAACCATGTATGGATAACAGATCCATTTATAGTAACTAAGTATAAACAACACATGTATAATGTGTATGAAGGCGACATGATGAAACCAAATAATTTCCATCCTAACCTAAAGAATTAATATGAGTAAGGAAGCTATTAACAATAAGGCACAAGCTAAAACAGACTACAAACCTGACAAAGCAGAAACGCTCATTAATATTAAATTTCTTGGTGTAGTATCAAAAAGTATTATATTTAGAAAAAAAGGGCCATTAAAATACCATTGCCTCGGGCTGGAGAGATGGCTCAGCGGTTAAGAGCATTGCCTGCTCTTCCAAAGGTCCTGAGTTCAATTCCCAGCAACCACATGGTGGCTCACAACC
>NC_022023.1:18037089-18042232 GCF_000317375.1 Microtus ochrogaster
GCATCCACGTAGAAAGAATATTGTAAACATAATAAATAAATAAATATTTAAAAAATAAATAAATAAAATCCCATTGCCTCCACCAACCATACATTCATTTGATATGTTAGTTTCTTTTCTATTGCTGTGATAAACATCATGACCTTAGCCACTTAAGGAAGAGAGGTTTATTTTGGCTTACAGTTCCAGAGGAATGGAGTCCACAAGGACAAGGAAAACGTGCCACAGGCAGCCAGAGCAGGAAGCCGGGCGATCACATCTCCAACTACAAACACAAAGCAGAGAGCGTGAACTGGAACGAGGGCGAAACTGTGTGCTCAAAACCACAGCCCGTGCAGTAAGTCCTTCAGCCAGCCTCCATTCCCTAAAGGTTCCATAACCTCCCCCAAAAGTGCCACGATATAGTGGAAAAGTACTTGTGTTTTAATGAATAAAGCTTGCCTGGAGATCAGAATGAAAAGCAGCCATGCTAATCAGCCATACAGGCCAGGCAGTGGTGGCACACACCTTTAATCCCAGCAATCACACTAACCAGCCTTAGAGGCCAGGTAGCGATGGTGCACACCTTTAATCCCAGCACTAGAGAGGGACGTAAGATGAGAGGAGACAGATCTCATGCTCAGTCTGAGGATTCCTGGAGGCAGGATTGCCATATCTATCTGAGGAAGAGGTAAGAACCAGTGACTGGCTACTTTGCTTTTCTGATCTTCAAGTTGAACACCAATATTTGCTTCTGGGTGTTTATTATTCATGGTACACCACCAACTGCAGATCGAACATGGAAATAATTGAGCCTGTTGGGGACATCCCATTAAAACCAGCACATTTGGGGAGCAACCTTTCTTCAAACACTCTATTCAAAACCATGGACTATAATAGATTAAACTCAGAAGCAGGTAAAAGAATACAACCATCCCGTTTTCATTTTTAGATTAGCATACAAGTAATGAACAATCACCTTCCTTAAGCCATAAATGAGAGTGATTTGCAAAAATGTAAAACAATAAATACTTTCTCACTAGCTATCTTGAAAATACAGATTACTCTTAAAATCTATCATCCATTATTAATTAATAAACATTATACATTAATGTTAATAAATGTGCATTTAAATTTTATATGATAAATAGTTACAACTCACGTTAAAAAGTGATCTATGGAGCTGGCTAGAAAGACAGCTCGGTCAGTCAAGTGTCTACTAGAAAGCATGAGGCCATGAGTTCAAGCCCCAGCATCCACACAAAAGCCCCTGTGGTGGTATACAGCTAGAGTCCTAGCACTGAGGAGGCAGAGACAGCAGGAGGATCTCTGAGGTTTGCTGGCCAACCAGGGATTGGCTGGCTGAATTGGCTGTTTCTACCTGACTCAGCAAACCTCAGCTTCAATGAGAGACTCTGCCTTAAAAAAAATAATAATAATAAGACAAAGGGTAATTAAGGAAGACACCCATGCTTCTACACACAAACACACATACACACAAAGGCACAAACACACGCACTACTCTGTGAACTCAAATAATTTTTAAGTACCTAGAACTAGAAGCTCAAGAACTCCCCTCAGGGCTCAGGGAGCTTTATGGGAGAAGAGGGAGGAGACATATTTTAAGAGCCAGAGGTGATGGATGATGCCAAGGACCCATCAGGACTGATGCACACATAAACTCACAGAGACTGTGGCAGCATGCCCAGTGTCTGCATGGGCCAGGCAGAGGCCCAGCCCTAAGAAGGAGAAATATACATAAGCTCCCATCCCTTACCAAAAAGCTAGTCACCAACTCATCCAGAAACTTAGTTTTCTCCAATGCAGTCTCACTGCCACATTTAAGGGCCACATTTAAGGGCAAGACCAAACTCAATGGCATTTTTGTAGACTTTTTTTGTTTCATATTGCTTTGCTTTGGGCGGTTTTTTTGTTTTTGATTTTTTGTCTTTCTGGTCTTTTGCTTATATATTATGGTTGTGATTTTGTGTTTTTATGGTATGTGTGTTTCTTGTACTTTTTCTGTTTCTTCTCTAAATTCTCATTACTTAGTTTTGTTTGTCTATTTGTTTTCAAAAGACAAAAGGGAAGAAGAGAGGGAAAAGAGAAAGAGAGAAAGGAAGGAAAGAAGGGGAGAGAAAAAGAAAGAGGAAGGAAGAAAAGAAGGTAAGAGAGAGAAAGAGAAAGGAAGGACATGGAGTTTAGGAGGAGTTTGGTGGGTGGGGCGGTAGGAGGGATCTGGGAGGAGTTGGGGGAAAGGA
This sequence comes from Microtus ochrogaster, assembly GCF_000317375.1. NCBI lineage: Eukaryota > Metazoa > Chordata > Mammalia > Rodentia > Cricetidae > Microtus > Microtus ochrogaster. Next base: position 18,039,330 of record NC_022023.1, read on the forward strand.
AACTATGAACAGAATATATTGTATAAGACAGTTTTATTTTCAGTGAATATATATTTAAAAATAATAACAAAATGTTTTGGAATCACCGCTCTCTAGAGTCACCACTTCCGTTCATATGTCTTGAAAATAAGAACTATTTTTTAAGCATAGTCCCAATCTCATCCTTAAAATTAGCAGCTGGCAGCAAAGCTGTGGAGCAGAACGTAGAGTTGAAACGAAATCCACAACTTGCAGTGTGGACTCTGACTCACGAACAGACACTCTGTGCTGCTAGGATAAGCCAGCGCTCACCGCAGACTCACTAAAGGAAAAGGAAAAAAAAAAAATCTCTTGTGCTAGTTCATTCAAGCCCTTAAGCCTCCTGGGGAAGCTAGACAAATTAATCTTACAGACAAAACAACACAAGGACCACTCGCCTCTTCAGCATCTTCCAAAGCAACCCTTTAACTAGCTTAGAAACCGCCATGGCTCCCCATCACTCCCTTGTGCATGATGCAAATAATAAAGATGTTGTGGTTGTTGTTTTAGTACAGGTGTGTGCAGAAATTAACAATCATAAGTTGAAGCTGTCCTTTCTCCTCTCTGAATCACTGAAACAGCCTCCTGATTGTCCACTCTATCCTGCCTACTATTTTAGCCCACGAAGTGATCCCAACACTTAGCAGCCTAGGACAGCTTTTCTAACTGGTTGTTGGTTCTGGGAGACAGGAATGTGAGACTAGGAAGGACACAGTCTAGACACCTGGCTCTGCTCCTCAGCGTTGAAGAGTGCCTTGATCCCAGAAGGTAAAAATCATCTACATATTTGTGAAATTACATGGCCTGACCAAATTCAAAGATTTAGGCTCCTGGCAACATGAGACCTCTGTGTCATTTGTATTCCTCACAGCAGGCCAGCTAAACGCAGAGGGAGGGTCAGATTTCTTTCATGACAGCCCAAGTCCTAAGCACAGTTCCACCGAACAAGATGGAAACTGCTGTCACCTCTTATAACCTACCCTTGGAAGTCACATGGTGCTAAATCCCACCGAGTCCTATTGATTAAGAGCAAATAAAGCCTGCCTGGGTTCAAAGGTCAATTCGGCCTTATCTCTTAATAAAATCCCGAGTGGTTCCAGAATCATATAGAAGAAGATACGCTCTGTAGCTGCCCTTAGAAAACGTTGTCTGTCCTCCGCTGTATCTGTGTTATTTCTCTCTCAGTTTCATTTCCTGCCACTGTGATTAAACACCCTGACAAAAACAACCGAGGGGGAAATGGGTTTATTTTAGCTCATCGTTCCAGGGTACCGTTCATTACAGCATGATATTCCCAGTAACAGGAACCTGAGGGCAGAGGTTACATCGCATCCGTAATCAGGAAGAGGAACCAATGAATGCAAACCAATGCTCTACTCACCTCTGCTTTCCGTCCAGCCCAGGACCAAACACACGAAACATTGCAGCTCAAGTTCACGATGGGTGTTCCCATTGCGATGAACCCCAAGTGAGAAAATCCTTCACCGGCACGTCCACAGCCAACCCAATCTAGACAGTTCCTCATTGAGACGACCCTTCCCGGGTGAGTCTAGATTGCGTCTAGTTGAAAAACCAACCATCATACCCTCTGCAAACCACCTTCCATCCTACAGCCACTTACATTGTCTGAGATTAGCCAAATCATACGACCTCCTCAGCTGGAACCCCTCGGAGCTCCTCATTATACCCAGTGTCACTGTACTATAGCCCTGAAGACTAGCAATATGCTGGTTCCCTCCTACAGACCCGCCATGGTCTTCCTTCCTCTGTCCTTCCAACGGAAATGTTTCTTCCCAGATCATCAGAAACCTATCACCTCCCCTTCTTGTCCTCCAAGGGACCACTTAAGTAGAACCTGCTTGATGATAACCTTCCTCAGTTACAGAGACTTGCTAAAGAAGTCCCCGGACCCAGAATTAAGCTAAGTGATTGGGTAACAGATTGAGCAATATGAACAACAGAGACAGCGTTGCTTCAAAATTCAAAATTCTTGGAGCTGATCCCAATATTTTCCCTCAACACATTAGTTTAATTAGATGTACAATGACACTATTCTAAATCAGGACTCCATAAGAGATATCGTTAAGAAAGCCAAGCTACAGAATCTCCTCTGGGGCATAGTCTGTCTAGGCTCTAAGGTGGTCACTTAAGGCCAGGTCACCAGGAAAAGAATGTTATGTGCAGGGGCCCTCAACACACGCAACCATGGAACTCTTTCTTTTCAACATAATCTCCCTCCCGGCTCTGCAAAACTCTTCCACAAACACGATGTTCTACCTGTGTCCCTGACATCCCCCCCCCCGCCCCCACTTCCCCTGAGTTACCAGTAACAGGAAACCTATGGAGGGTTTGCTATCCTAGGAAGGAATTGATTGGCTGAAATTGAAGTCATTCTTTTCACTAACACTCCAGATTGGCTGTCAGCACTGTTCTGCTCTTGGCACTGTGTCCTACAAATGCATGAGCCTCTCATTAAGGTGTATGAATTATAGTCTTTAGAGCAGTGAGTCATTGAGGCCAAGCACTGCTGAGGATTTCAGTTCTTTATTGGGCCAAGAAATGCCAAGGCTGGCTCTAGGCCTGTTTCCATATAGTGGAACTGTGTCTCCAGCTTCCCAGAAGCAGTCTGGCTGGCCCTGGGTGTGTGTGGGAGCAGGGAATGGGTTCACTAAAGGGCCACAACCTGCTGTACTCAAAAGAGATGATTCGTCCTTGATGTCCCTAGCACGCGGTTCCCAGAATCGATGTCTAAGACTAACAGAAAGGAAGTGGGTTAAAAGGTTGCATTTTTAGTAACTGTGTGTCTCAAAAAATGCAAGCTGGAGATTCCTTGGGGCTTGATTTTATCAGAGAAAAGAAAATATATAGATATGTGTATATATATA
>NC_022023.1:18042332-18046886 GCF_000317375.1 Microtus ochrogaster
ATTTATATCTCATTGGATGACATGGGTTTATTTAATTAAAAATTAAAATGATTTATTCTTATATGCACAATTTACTTATTATAAATTAAGTTATTTTTTAGCATGAGCTAGTCTTATCTATGTGTACACACACACACACACACACACACACATATATATATATATATAAATTCATTGCTGTGGCCTAGCTAAAGTTGATCATCCCTCTCATATACCTACCAGATAACCACTAAAGGACCACAGGTTCAGTGAAAATCCTTGTTTGAAAGGGAAGATCAGCACCTTCATGACCACAATGGCAGCTAACACGGTGAGCTCCGTGCCATGCACCAGGCACTATCGTAAGTGTACCATAGTTCTTCTTCATTGGCATCCCATGAGACAAGAAGTTCCTATTGTCTTTATTCTCCAGAAGAGGAAACTGAGGCACCATCCTGACTTACTTAATTACCACACAACTAATAACTAGAAGAACATAGATTTGGATCCAGGCCACTGGTCTCTGAACTGTGACTCATCTAAAACCCTCAAAGCTGACAAGCAGCCTGGCCTCCTTAGTGAGCCTGGGGCCACCAGCTGTGAGATTACCTCTTCCCCTTTCCTGCTGGAAATCACCTGCAGGGTCTTACCCAACTGCAGGTCCTGGCCCATCCTGGAGTCTGCTAGAAGCCGAGGTTCACATGTCCAGCCAGGTACCAGGTGAGGCTGGATGTTTGATCATTCACCATATTTTGTAGCTTTAAGTCATGGCTGCATTCTAGTCATTCTGGGGAGGTATTAGAAAACCAGGGGCTCATCAAAGACCTCAACATAAAGCCATCCACACTGAACCTCATTGGAGAGAAAGTGGGAAGTACATTTGAATGCATTGGCACAGGAGACCACTTCCGAACTGTAACCCCTGCTGCACAGCCACTGAGAAAAACAATTAATAAATGGGACCTCCTGAAACTGAAAAGCTTCTGTAAAGCAAAGGACATGGTCAACAAGACAAAACGACAGCCTACAGAATGGGAAAAGATCTTCAACAACGCCACATCAGACAAAAGGCTGATCTCCAAAATATACAAAGAACTCAAGAAATTGGTCATCAAAAGAACAAATAAAAAATAAAATAGAAAAAAAATTAAAAAAAAATAAAATAGATTAAAAAAAAATAGAGTACTGACTTAAACAGAGAACTCTCAACAGAGGAATCTAAAATGGCTGAAAGACACTTAAGGAAATGTTCAACATCCTTAGTCATCAGAGAAATGCAAATCAAAACAACTCTGAGATTCCATCTTACACCTGAAAGAATGGCCAAGATCAAAAACACTGATGACAACTTATGCTGGAGAGGCTGTGGGGTAAAGGGAACACTCCTACATTGCTGGTGGGAGTGAAAGCTGGTACAGCTCCTTTGGATGTCAGTGTGGTGATTTCTCAGAAAATTAGGAAACAACCTTCCTCAAGACCCAGCAATACCACTTGGGTATATATCCAAAGGATGCACAATCATGCCACAAGGACATGTGCTCAACTATGTTTATAGCACCTTCATTTATCATAGCCAGAACCTGGAAACAACCTAAATGCCTCTTGACTGAAAAATGAATAAGGAAAATATAGTACATTTACACAATGGAGTACTACACAGCAGAAAAAAATAATGACTTCTTGAAATTTGCAGGCAAATGGATGGAGCTAGAAAACATCATATTGAGTGAGGTAACACAGACCCAGAAAGACAATTATCACATGTACCCACTCATAAGTGGTTTTTAAACATAAAGCAAAGAAAACCAGTCCATAAATCACAATCCCAGAGAACCTAGACAATAATGAGGACACTAAGAAAGACTTACATGGGAAATAGAAAAATACAAGATCTCCTGAGTAAATTGGGAGCATGGGGACCATGGAAGAGGGTTGAAGGGGAGGAGAGAGGCAGGAATGGGATCAGAGAAAAATGTAGAGCTCAATAAAAATCAATAAAAAAAAAGAAGAAGAAGGGAATCAATGGGAAAAGGCCATGAGAAGACAATGAGAGAATATGATTGAAAGAATGCACTATATACATGTGTCAGATTGTCAAAACTGATAACTAATAAAACAATAAATTCATATCCCCTAAAGATAAAAGCAGGGGCTCCATACCTCACCAATGAACTATTTAACTAGTGATCAACTTACAGATAAAGGAAAGTGATGCTCTCAGTCATGTCCCCACTAGTGACTCCACCAGGTTCCAGTAGATATAGTTCAAGTTCAGCATGGATCACAAAACAAAATGAAAAGTCACAGATCTAGGAAGTGGACTTGTAGAGATTGAGGAGAGGTGAAAAAATTAGAGGGAGGTATGAGGGGGTGAGGGAGAAAGTACCCAGAATATAGAGCATGCATAAATGAAACTGTCAAAGAACAAAATCAATCTAGAAAACAAAATCCCCATTACCAACCAAATAAACCAAAATATTCGGGGGGGGGGGGTCTTTTTAATGACTCCAGTGTCCAGCCATGGCTGCAAACATAACTCTAAGGGTCTCAAGCTATCCAGGGAACTAGAGCAAGGGGAAGGTCTGGTCTTAGTTCACCAACAAAGTGTGTGAAATTTCAAAACAATGGAAATTTCAAAACAAATCATTATCCAGAATAGGGTCATAGCAACCTTATAAATGAGAGAGATCCAGCCTCCTTTCAAAGTAGCCAGCTGGTGTAATCCCAGATATGAACTGATCTGAATTGTCCCCCTAGCTCCCCTCAACACACACACACACACACACACACACACACACACACACACACACACTCCTTCAACACCCCACCTACCTGGATCTCTCACACCATGTTTGACCTTGAACTTGGAGAAGGCCATTCCCACCGTGGCCTGCCACCCCTCCCACTAAGGCTCAGAACGGAACACCTCAGTGTGTTCCCTGACACCCACCCCACTCATCCAATGGAAAGTGTGAACACAAACACCCTGGTGTGATTGAAGCAATGAGGGCTGCCCCAACTGTCTGTTTCTTTTGACTCAAACCAAAATACTCACAACTGACACATGGAAGGAAAATAAGAGGGGAAGTGTGTCAGGGTTGAGGAAGAAGAAAGGAAAAAAAAAAGTAGGCCAAAGAAAGAGGCTGCCAAAAGTGCCGTAAGATATGGGTGTGTTTCTCAAATATCTACTCCTTCTGCATGCATCTGTCTCCCACCCGCTGCCGTCTCTCTGTTTATGACAGCCTCCTCTTGTTGCTCCCTCCCCTGGCTACTTTTCCTCAGCACTCTCTTTTCCTCTGGGAGGGGAAGGAAAATTAATGAGAAAGATCTTCTGGAATAGATGAGATTCCTCACTGTAAAAGCCTGGAGGTCGGAACAGAGTGAGACATAAATAAGCTGGCTCCGAGAAACGGAAGACGCAACACGCAACGGTCTGTTCAATTAGGGAAAAGGAGAGAACTCTTGTTTAGAAGTACCCAAGCAATAGATCTCATCAACAGAAACGAGGCCACCAGAGGGGGCATCGCAAAGGAGGCCAACAGATGTGGCCTACTGCATTCAGAGAATCAGTTCTTTGAGCGAATTGAATTGTTTGGATGATGGGCAGAGATGAATTCCTCCAGAAGACAATTCACCAGACTCGGCAGCAGGCCTCCCACTTGAGTATGTGGCATGGCTCATAGTCCCGAGGGTCTCTAAGATACAGGAAATCTCTTACAGGGACCAACACCTCCCACTTTTCCTGGAACTTCCCTGGTTTTAGCCCTGAGTATCCAGACAGTCAGCCTGGTCCTTCTGTCAGTTGCACGTGGGTTTTAGACAACTCTAAGAGGCCCTTCTTCTCAGGGATGGGCTCCCCCACCCTCCTTCCCAAGGACAGACCCTGCAAGCAGGCAAATGAGAGTGACAGCTGCCCCCTCCAGCTGTCTTCCAGTTCATCAGTGATGCTCTAGGTGCTGTATCTTTTCTGATGCTGACTAGTTAGCTTCGAGCAGTACTAGTCAAGGATGGACCTCAGCAACATGCTAAGGCAAGCAATGTGTCTCTTTCTACCTCTAACATCTACTGAACAACCCAATGTTCTGTTAGGCTTTCACAGGTCTAAGAGCAGCCAAGGAAAATATCTGTGATGGATGGCCTAGACTCATTCAGGGGGGGAAAAAACATGGAAAATTCTGTTCACAGGTTCTTCTTATCCACCTGGTTCTTGGACTTCACCCAATTTCTTCAACCCCAGCATTAGGTTTCTATGGGTTTAACCTGTGCACTGATGTAGGCTTTCATCTGGCCAAGCCTTAGATCCATAGGACACACTTTGAGAGTGAGCCAATCACTTAGAGACTGGGAAAATCTTAGATTATTCTCGTTTGTAGGAAAGGGGGGAAATAGCAAACCCATGAAAAAAAGCTTCCCCAAAGTTTTCAAGAAGCCCAGTTCAGCCTACAAAATTCATTTTGGGTTTACTATTTCGGTGCTAACATTAGCATCTCAATACCACTTTCTCTCTCTCCTCTCTGTCTCTCTCTCTCTGTCTCTCTCTCTGTCTCCTCTCTCTCTCTCTCTCTCTCTCTCTCT
>NC_022023.1:18046986-18053335 GCF_000317375.1 Microtus ochrogaster
TCTCTCTCTCTCTCTCTCTCTCTCTCTCTATGAGAGACAGACAGAAAGACAGAGAGAAGAGACAGGAAGAGAAACAAAGAGATGAGGAGGAGGGGAAGAAATAATAGGAGCTGGTACACGATCTTGCTTTGTTCCTGACCTAGTCGATACCACTGGAACACAACAGGCTCAGTCCACTCCCGAGCGAGGTAGAGAGGACAGAACATGAGACAGACCCAGCATTGTGAGCACTGAGAATCCAGATCAGGGGACCGACCTCGGGACCCGGAAGTCCCTTAGATTTTCTGTAAAAGTACTCAGTTCCATTGTCCAATCCTCTTCTGCCTCTCACTGTAGCAGGCCAAGGCTGGGGATCACCCCTCCCATCAGCTACCTGCAGCCTGTGGGCACCCGAGCTCTGGCTAGGGGAGCAGCTGCTGCCTGCCCACTGGTAACGGCTTTGTTGCTCTTTGCTCAGCGAAGCTTTCAAGCCCTCTTAGAATGAAGTGGGAAAACAAGCGTTTGTAGTGGAGCTCAGCTTGAACTGAAGCTATGTTTATTTAGACTTCCAGTAGGACTTGGAAAGTCCAAGAAATCAGATGAGGGCGAGTCCCCAGATGGTCGTGGGGGGCTTAGGAGGAAATGTGAATACTCCAAGTGTCCTTTGACACTTGGAAGGAATCTGAGGGATGAATGATTTTCCCAGTGAGGAAACGACAGATCCAAAAGAATGCTCTTTTGGGTAATGGTGGTGGTCATTCACTTTTGTTTGTTTGTTGTTGCTACTGTTGTTGATTTTAAAACACAAAATAAATTTCCATCATGTTTTCCTTCTCCAATTCATCCCAGATACCTCCCTACTCACCCAACTTCATTCTCTCTCTCTCTCTCTCTATCTCCCCCCCCCCTCACTCTGCCTCAACAGAAACAAAGATGAAAATCGGTTACTGTCATTGGGTGTTTTTTGAGACAAAGTCTCACCACAAAATCCTGGCTAACTTGTAACTCAGTGTAGAACAGGCTAGCCCCCAAATTTACAGAGATCCACAGGCCTCTGCCTTCCCAAAACTAAGATTAAAGATGTGTGTCACCACGCCCACCTCAAGAATATGCTCCTTTATAAAATAATTGCAGCCTCATCTTTAACTCTAGGCCAGCATTCCCTGAGAAATTTTATGTAGCTAATATTTGAACCCAGTTTTGTTTTGCTTTGTTTATCTTCTGGCAAGTGTATATCTCCTATATGCTCTCTAATCTCTTCTTATTCTAAATAGCACCTCAAAAGACCAAAGGCAAGTTCAGGTCTTAAATAACTTTTCTAGACAGTATCAATGCCTTGCTGTAACCTAAGCTCCAGCAAAAGTAAAAATATCTAAAATTAAATTCTCATCTAAAAACATTTCACATTCCAAGTCTTCTTCTCCTTGTTTCCAATTCTCTCTTGGAAGCTTCTGGGCTTCTGCTGGACCACAAAGCATCAGGTGCTTAGGCCTCCAGCTTTTCAGGACAAGATACAGCTCCACCGATCTGGCTTCAGAGAGACCAAAGCACCAGTGCTTGGGCTTCAACTTTCTGCAGGACCAGCGAGCCCTGGGCAAGCAAATGGGCAACCAATACCAGAAAGAACCAGTTCTCAGGCCTCCCATTTCTACAGGACTGAGCTACCAAGCCTCCAGCATCCACAGAACCAGAAAGACCCTAAGAAGTCAATGCAGGGCCGATGCGTGGACTCCAGTGTTCCCAGGGTCCCCTGAGAAATTGGAGTTCTGGTTCCAGTATCTTTGGGACCATTCCGGGTTTGGAATTCTTATTTCTGAGGTTTCGAAGGTCACTGCAGGACCTGAAGTCTATACTGCCATGGTTCCACAGATCACTTGGGGCCTGTGGCTCTAACCATAGTCCCCAGAGAGTAGCCAGTGTTAGCATAGAGGCACACCTTGACCCTGCCCCTGGAGAACCTGGCACAGTGCATCATGCATCTGTGTGCATGGCAGACAGTACCCTGTTTTTTTAAGAGACAAGCTCTGCCCACTCCCTCCCTCTTACTGCAATTTCTCTAAGGAGGCAGCTTTCTGTCTCTCTCTCTCTTCTCTCTCTCTCTCTCTCTCTCTCTCTCTCTCTCTCTCTCTCTCTCTCCATCTCTCTGGATCTCTGTCACCCATTCTCTTTCCTCCCTCCATTCCCTTTATCTCTGCAAACGCTGCACTCAAGCTGTCTGTATAGCATATTTGTTTCCCTCCTGTGGTCCTCACCTACCACGGGACTGTATTCATAACAAACAGACTACACAGAATCTGAAGCTTGCTATTCTGCCTCAAACAGATCCATAGACTCCAAAGGGTTACCAAGGTTTTGACTCCATCTGGTCACCTCGGTGCTGAGTGTGGAGCACAGCCCTTAGTCCTGATGCTACATAGTCAAAAATCGCTGCACTAACTCACCTGATAGTCAGCACCAAGATTCACCAGTCCTCACAGCTGAACTTTATTCAAATGTTTCTCTAGGAAGAGTCACAGAAAACAGAATTGCAAGAGGCTCAGAAGAAAAGGGAATCAAAACAAATGTGTTTCAGTGGACGCATTAAACAAGACAAAACAACACAAAAGAACAAGACACAACCACCAGCCACGATCAATCCCCGAGCAGCCAACTCCCCTAAAAGGGAATCCACAATCTCTGAGAATGCATTAAGAGTCTTGTTCGTCAAGAGAATTAATGAGCTCACAGAGGAGTCAAACAAATAGATCAAATGCGTGAACTATGGAAGTGCATCCAAGACCTCGACAAGACGGTCTTCAGAGTTAATGAAACACTTAGTAAACTGGAACCAAAAGTTTAAAATACGGAGGGAAAATTTAGTGAGACTATTTAAATGTTAAAAACCAATCAAACAAAAATTCTTGAAATGAAACAAATGGTCAATTAGATAAAAACCACAACAGATGGCATTATTAACAGACAAGTCCATGCCAAAGAAAGAATTTCAGGGATGGGAGACAAAGTCCAGCTTACTATACAAACAGACACAAATAAGGGGAAATTAAGGAGCATGAAATATAGTTCCAAGAAGTCTGCGATACATTTAAGAAACCAAAACTGAGAATTCATGGAATAGAAGATGGAGCAGAGGTAAAACTAAATGGGCTAGACAGACTGCTTAATGAACTCATAGCGGAAAGTTACCCAATTTATCCAAAGAAGTAGGCAGCAAACTGCAAGAGGTAAATAAACTTTATATAAACATGACAAAAAAGCTCTCCCCAGCACAGTATAGTCAAGACATTAAAAATACAAAGTAAAGATAAAATCCTAAAAGCAGCATGAGAAAAACATCAATTTACATATAAAGACAGAAATATCAGAATTACCACAGACCTTTCATCTGCAGCTCTAAAATCCAGAACAGCATGAAATGAAACAAATATGTCAAGCTCAGAAAGTACTGTGAAGGAAGAATGCTATACTCCGCAAAGCTGTCTTTCAAAACTGACAGAAAAATAAAGGTATTTCAAGATAAACACAAATTAAGGCAGTGCGTGACAACCAACCCGGCACAGCAGAAAGTTCTCAGTGGCAAACGTTAAAGAAGAGAAGCTGAAAGATGGCCTAACTACAGATAAACAAAGTGAGCATGGGAAAGAGACAACACGTCCAATACAGTAACTCAGCCAACCCTCAAAATTAACTCAGGAGAAGAAAAAGAAATGTCAGCAGTCCAGTAAACTAGAAAGTCACCTAACAAATATGCAGGAAATAACAAAACCCTTTCTATAATAACCTAAAATGCAAATGACCTTTTTCAACCCATCACTCAAAGCAAACGGACTAAAGGGCTGGATTAAAAACAAGAACCAACTATATGCTGTCTCCAAGAAACACACTTAGTCAGCAAAGATACTAAAACATAGGACCAAAGGATGGGAAATAAACTACCAAGCAAAAGACATAAACAAGCAGGTGTAGCTACCCTTATATGAAGTAAGTTTCCACCCAAAACTAATTAGGAGAAATGAAAGAGGACAGTAAATATTAATAAAGGAAAAATACACCAATAAGATATAACTATTGCAAACTTTTATGTGCCAAATATTACAGATAAGACATAAAAGAGGTAACAATTGGAAGCGAGAAGGCTAAACTATTGCTATTTGAAGATGGTTTGATTCTATACTAAAAAAGACCTTATTGACTCTACTAGAAAATTCTTGGACCTAAAAAATATATGTTGTAAAGCTGCAGGATAAAAAGTCAATATAAAAAAAATATTCTTCATTTATGCCAAAAGTCTACTCTTGAAGAAAGAACATAGAGAAAATATCCCTTTCAAAGTAACTCCAAATTTTTAAGTATTTGGGAATTATATCTAACCAAAGAAGTGAAAGACTTTATAATAAAAACTTCGAGATACTGGGGGAAAAAAAACACAGAAGATACTAAACAGTGGAAAGACATTCCATGCTGCTGGATTTGCATAACTGTGAAAATGACTGTACTACCAAAATTTAATTTACAGATTTAATATAATACCAAAAAATATTCTGGTATCATATTTCACAGGCTGGGGAAAAAAAAGAGAATTTCTATGGAATTTCTCATAAAAGATCATGACTCTCCAAAGGAATCCTAAGGGATTAAAACTGTTGGAAGCATTACCGTACCTAACCTCAAATTAAAGTATAGAGCAGTGATTCTCAACCTGTGGGTCGGGACCCCTTGGGTTGACCCACCCTTTCATATGGGTTGCCTAGACCGTCAGAAAACAAAGATATTTACATTACAACTCAAAGCAGTAGCAATGTGCCAGTTATGAAGTAGCAACAAAAGTAATTTTATGGTTGGGGGGTCACCACAACATAAGGAACTTGTTAAAGGGTTGCAGCATTAGGGAGGCTGTGAACTACTGTTATAGAGCTATAGTGATAAAGATAGCCTATTACTTATGTAAAAACAGAAAGGAAGATCAATGGAATAGAATGGGGACCCAGAAATAAAACAACAGAGTATGCCTAGTTAATTTCTGACTAAGGAAGTAAAAACATGCTTTGGATAAAGATACCCTACTTATTCAACAAATGGTGCTGGCAAAACTGGATTTCTACCTGCAGAAGAATGAAGTTAGGTTGCCATATTTTACCTCTCAATTCAAAATGGATCAAAGAATCTAATCAAAACCTGAAACACTGAAGCTGTTACAAGAAAACCTAGGGTATACCCTTCAAGATATTAGAGTAAGGAAAACTTTTTAAATAAAATATCAGTGGAACAAGAAGTAAACCCAAGTATCAATAGAAGAGACTACATGAAAATATAAAGTTCTGTACAGCAAAGAAAACAATTAGCAGAGCGTACAGCCTACAGCATGGGAGAAAGTCTTTACCAGACACATTTCAGTTGAGAGGCTAATATCCAGAATTCATAAAGAATTGCAGAAATTAAATACCAAGGGAAAAGTTGTCCATCAACAAAGGCATGAATAAGCTGAATAGACAGTTTTAGAAAAGAAAAAAAAAGAAACACAAATGGCCAGTAGCTTTTTTTTAAAGCATTCAATATCCCTAGCCATCATAGAAATGCAAATTAAAACTGCTCTGAGATACCACCACACCCCAAGCAGAATGGTTGGCATCAACAAATCCGACAACAAATATTGGAGAGCATGTGGAGAGACAGGGGCCCTTATTCACTGCTGGTGAGGGTCCAAATTAATGCAGCCATTGTGGAAACTAGTTTGGAACTTTCTCAAAATATTAAAAATTGAACTACCATATGACTTCTGGATATATTTATACCCAGACAACTCTGGAATCTACCATAGAAATATTTGAATCCATATACAAATATATTTCAGTTTTATTCACTATAGCAAAGAATTGGGATCAACCTAGTTGTCCATCAACAGATGCATAGATAATGAAATTTTGGTATGAAATACTGTTCATCTTTAAAGAAAAATGTAACCACAAAATTTTCAAGAAAGTAAATATGGACTTAAAATATATAGTATTAAGTGAGATCACACACTGTCAGAAAGGAAAACATGTGTTCTCTCTCTTCTGCAGAATCTAGGCAATAACGTGTGTAAACAAATGTACAATGGGTACAATATAACATGCAGAAAATAAGACAAAATGGCTAAATATTAGGAGATGAGATGGACTGAATGCAGGTGACAGACACAAGTTATGAAGGAGGATATAAAGCTAATTGTTTTTCTAGTTCTAAGTCTGTTATTGATTTTTCATTTCTGGTGCTGGATAAGTGTGCAAAAATATATTCAATAGGGCCGGGCGATGGTGGCGCACGCCTTTAATCCCAGCACTCGGGAGGCAGAGGCAGGCGGATCTCTGTGAGTTCGAGACCAGCCTGGTCT
>NC_022023.1:18053435-18060691 GCF_000317375.1 Microtus ochrogaster
TATATATCCAATAGTGAAAAATATAAAATCCGACATGAAGTACCACAGCCTCAACTCAGGATGGTAGGAATAACTGTATGGAAGTTCCCTAAGTTGCATAGTCTTTAGATCTGATTAATTTACTGTGTGTTTTTTCTTTTATTTGCCACATTTTTATAATAAAATTTTTATTGAAGGAAAGGGGCTCCTGAAGAAGCACCTTCTTTTTCTGTAAGCTATAATATTCTTTGATGCCCTTCTGGATTTTTCCTGTCCCTTGTCACTGAAATTTTCCATCAGTTTTATATGCTTTATAGTTAGGGGTAATTAAAAAAGAATATTTAACAGATATGAGCAATTGGATCCCAAACTTGGCATGATGTAGCCAGCTCTAATCTTTTTGACTCCTTCCAGTCCTGGGAGATCGCAAAGAGCATCTTGGTAGTTTACTACAGTGGACAAGAAAGGCATCTGCACACACAGTGGGGAGGTCAGATGACTTCTCTGAGGGATGTCCTGTCTCCTCAGTGTGGCATCCTGAAGATATTTGTAGCCTCGATGTATGTAATGTGACCTCCTCCCATATTATTGTCAAAGGAAGGTTACAAGATTGAAAAGTGCAGGCTATCCCCCACCTTAGTGACTCATTTCCTCCTTGTGATTTTCTCAGTTCTGTAGGATGATGAAGCCCAGAAGGAGGAAGTGCTTTATCTAAGAATACATGCCCACCCTGAAAGAGTCTTATGATCTTATCAGCTCTGGAAATGTTCTCCCAGACTCACTCAGAGGTGTGCTTTGCAATCTTTTGTGCATTTTGTGCATCATTCAAGTTAACAGTCCTGAAAAAGCATCCCTGGGGCCCCAGACCTTTCCTACAAAATCCTCCAGCATCCCCATCACTGGTCTAGATTGAAAGCTCCAAACAGTATCTTGAGATCGAGCACAGGTCAGTGAGGACCTAACTACTCTATCTCAGGCACATGACAAATATTAGGGACCCAGGGAAGACAGAGCTCTGATGTCCTACAGCTAACATAATGGAAGATTTTCACCCAAAAAAAATAAGTATATAAACAATTACAAGATTTGGTGCTATGGTAGATGTCATGGAGGAGGTAGGGAGGCGGAGGGTCATGAGACATAAGGCCCACTTTGGAAAGATGAACACAGAGGTAACAATTAGGCTGAAACTTCTCATGTCAAGGGGCCAACCATTTGAAGAATCAGTGAATGAGCTCTCCAGAAATGAGGAGCTAGTGAGAAAAATCTGAGCTGAGACCAGGTTAGGGTATTCTGTTCCAGTCCGGAAATTTGTGGCCAGAGGGTAAGATAACAAAGGCAAGGGTGTCAGGGGGAAGCTAGGACTACATCATGCAAGGCATGATAAATTAATTAAACTGCATTATAAATGCTATGGGAAGCATTGAAGGGGTTTAGCAAAAGAGTGTCATCAACATATATGTTATACATGTGTAATAAGCATTATATGCACTATATGTAACTAGGTTATTGCTGGGTTAAATATGGATTACAGTAGGGGAGAAGGAGAATGAGGAGGCAAGGGCTTCGCAGGACACCTGAGATGGTTTCCCTAGCCTAAACGTGTGGTAGTCCACAATGAATGGGCTTGAGCCAAGTAATGAATCTAGAGGGTGGATTGTGCTATGGTTTAAATACAATTTGTCTCTCAAACTCATGCAGGAGCTTGAGCCCCAAAGGTTTACGTTAACAGTAATAAGAGGGTGGAAATTTAATCTGATCATGGTCTTTAGAGGCTGGGAAATGATTAGATTAGTTTAAGTCATTGGAGCAGTTCTCCCATGATTGAATCTCAGTGACTATAGGAAAGAGAGACCACAGAGAGATTCACGTGCTTCTGCCACAGTGTGATGTAGCCTACTTAGGCCTTTGTTAGAACCTGTGTGTTAGTCACCTTTATAGTACTATAATAAAATCCCTAAGACTGCCAACTTACAAGAAGCAAAGGTTTATTTTGCTCACAGTTGTTGAGGTTCAATCTATGGCTAATCAGCCCTGTTGCTTTGGGGACTGTGGCTAGGCAATACATCACGTCAGAGTCAATGGCAAAGAAGCAAACCACGTTGGAGCAAATGGGAGATAAGAGAAAGAGACCAGAATCCCAATATTCCCTTCAAGAGCACCCCACTAACAACTTAAATTCTTAACTGTGCTGTGGACCTTGAGGGGCATTTAAGATTTTCTTTAAAAAAGAACAAAAGAAAGAAAGAAAGAAAGAAAGAAAGAAAGAAAGAAAGAAAGAAAGGAAGGAAGGAAGGAAGGAAGAAAGAAAGAAAGAAAGAAAGAAAGAAAGAAAGAAAGAAAGAAAGAAAATCAACACTGCAACACACTAGTTGAACTTTCAGTATTTAAAACTTGGAATTAAATAATCCCTATGTACTTTATAAAGTGACCTGCTTCATGTATTTTGTTACAGTGATGAAAAGCTGATTAATGTAGACTATAATGAGGAAAATAGAGGAATCACAATTCAAAATAGTTTGACCATCAAAGGTGCTCCAAGGAAACCCTCAAACAACTCAGACTACGGCCCAAGCTATTGGTTGCTCTCAACAAATTGATGGTAAGGCCTTTATTGCTGTGGAAATTACTTTAACTATGTAAAATGTGTTACATTTGTTTATGCTATGTTTGTTTAATGGTGTAAGAATGTGTGGTTAATTATTATGTAAAGATGTGTTGTATTTGGCTCACTTTGCCTGCCTAAGTTACCTAATTGGTCTAATAAAAAAGCTGATGGCCAATAGCTACACAGGAGAGGGACAGGCAGAGGTGATAGGCAGAGAGAATAATAGGAGGAAAACTCTAGACTCAGGGGAGGAACAAGAGAAGGAAGAGGAGAGAATGAGGGAGCTAGCCAGGGTCAAAAGACAGACAGACAGATAGACAGAAAGACAGACAGACATAAGAAGTAGGGAAAGTAAGACATACAGGAAGAAACGTAAAAAGTTCTGAGGCAAAAGATAGACAAAGAGAAACAGGTTAATTTAAATTAAAAGAGCTAGCCAGAAACAAGCCTGAGCTAAACTGAGCTTATGAATATAACTAATAAGAAGTCTCCATGTCATGATTTGGGCTGGCCTCAAATCCCCAGAGACCTGCCTGGCTCTGCCTCCCAAGTGCTGGGATGAAATGTGTGCACCATTACATCCAGCTTCACACAAATATTTTACATATGTGTAGAAATACATTTTTTTAAAGTTTTGTGTCTCATCAAGGAATATTTTCTCAAAGGGCCTCCTTTGTCAGAGGATTGCTAACAACAAGAACCTGTTGCATAGTGGGCATGGGCAGAAGATGTCTATCTGTATTTATATCTGTATCTGAGGACTCTTTCTCCCTGGTAGAGCTCAGGACCAGCAAGGATATACAGGGCCTCCCATATTATCCCCCTCTAAAGCTGTCTCCCAGCTGAGACCCTGAAGGGCTCAGAGGAAAAAGAGGAAGGTTTGATGTTTAAAAGTGTGTGAAGGGTTTTCCATGTCTCGCCAGCAAACTTTATCAATGAAAAGCTTTACTTTTAAGCCAGGAGCTCTCCCTTAGGAAGCTTGGAGATGTCCAGAGCTCTTCCTGGGGCTGGATTTAAAGAAATCCCTCTACTTGATGGGGTGAGGGGCTCTGAAGGAGCCTCTGAGACTTGTTCAGCAGCAGAGATAGCAGCATCACAGCATCTAGAAAACCTTAAGGAGAGAATATGAAGGTGCTGCTGAATGAAGGATGTGTTGGAGACTCAGCGTCTCCTCAGGATGAGCAAAGAGTTCTAAGGAAAGAGCTCTAAGCAAAGATGACATTGCTCAGAATCTCAGCTTCTTTAAGAGTCCCAGCAGGATGCTGAACATTCTCCTACACAGAACCACACCACAGCTTTGCTACTAGGAGAAGGCTCAGCAGCAGATGTACAAAGACTTGAATAACGGAGCCAAAGTACCTTGGTTCAAATCCCAGCTCTGCAACTCTCTACTTGTAGGACCTTGCGCAAATGATTTGACCTGTTTCCTTGTCTATAAAAAGAAGACAGTAATAGTATCAATTTCATAGCCTTGTGATGAGGACAGAATGAGTACGTAGAACGACTTGGCGCCTTCCCAGCTCCCTACATACATGAGCTATTATCAGAAGGAGCTGCTGTAGCATGCCTCAATAACACGTGGACAAATGGATCTTCTGGCTCATCCCTTACAGTGATTTCCTTGGCATCTGAGCATCTCATATCTTTATCTTTTATCTTTCAAAGTCTTCTCACCCATTTGGGTTTACTGTGACCTTGAAGAATCACTGTGTGCATGCCAAGAGCTTTGTGTATTCCCATGGATGTCCCCCTCACCCTAAGTCTTAGGATGAGAAAACACCCACGCTTCTTGTCCATCAAGAGCCAAGTCTAGAGCCAGCCTGGCTCAAAGAAATTATCCAACTTCCCATTGGCCCTTTCCATCTTTCTGGCTTCGAGGTCCTTTCTCCATCCCCATTTTTATGTCCGACAGCAGCTAAACGCTTACAGTTCCCAAACCAGTTTTCGACCCTCTCTTTTCTATGTCCTCTTATATCTCACTTTGCAAAGTGTGAGTTGCTGGCCATTATTGTCTTCAAGTTTCAACCAAAAAGAGCTGATTTCCATTTTAATATCCTTTTAAGAGAGAGTTCAGGAGCCAAAAGCACCTGCTTAGTGTAAATATGTACAGGAAAATAGCCAGGGAACCTCCGTGGCTGGTCATAATTCCTCCTGGGACGCTGTGCTGAAGAAAGGAAGACACGTATTTCTTCCGTAGCACAGGGCTGTTGTCTCACACACAGAACAGGCTACGAGGGACACAGAAGCTGGCACTCGGTTTGCACGGGAATGTTTCCCACCAGCTGCTGCTCACTTCCCAGAGAAGCTGGCTTTGTTATCTCCTTAGGAGCTCATCTTCGCACACAGGCCTGTTTGGCAGGCCAAAGGGTCTGCGGCTCTTTAGTCATGCCTTGCTGCTTTCACAAGAACTCTCTTTGGCATCCCATCACCCGAGCCAAAGGCAGCTCACACCTCTACACAAGGCCAACGCATGGCTCCCCTGGGGTCCAACAGCTTCTCCAGAGGGCCTTGAATGCCAGGCTTCTTGGGTTCAAGCACTGGAATTCTCACTCGCCAGCATTGAGCACTCTAGTGAGTTATGCAACTATGCTCACTCCTGCCTTAGAGGCACTGGAGTGTGTGTGTGTGTGTGTGTGTGTGTGTGTGTGTGTGTGTGTGTGTGTGTGTGATGGTTCTGAACACAAAACAAATGGCAAAATCCAGGAGACATAATTATGTCAAACACCGTTGGTTCCCCTTCCTCTAGAATAGGTTCTAATGCGTGGTTTCTTAAATCTTTCTTCATTCCAGGGCTTCATTGCCTTGTCACTGCCAATAACAAAAAAGAAAAATGTTTCCTTATAGTGCAATCATGTTCACTAGTAGCCCTTCCCATCTGCATTCACAGGAACATAAAGCCAATGGCCTGACAGGAATGTATAGGGACAGACCAACCACCTCTCCATTTGACAAATGAGGGCCCTTTAGGAGAGAGAAGATATATCGCTTAATCCACAGAGCCACTGAACTGATGTAACCCAAAAGAATGTCTTTGCTGCTGCAAACTATACCTAACTAGGGACTGGGCATTTACTTACTCCATTTGTGGGAGTAGGGGGGTATAGCTTGATAAACTATAGCTTGAATAAAGGGACAATGAGGAAGAAAACAGAACCAAATTGACAAGCTATTCCAGGGTTGTCGATAGAAGAAATCAAGCCAGATGTGACCAAAATGGGGACTGGTAGTCCAGATGGCCTGTGCTGCCACTTGGGTCTATGGTGACATGTGAGTCAGGGCTGATGCCTAGTTCCATATCTGGTTCCATGATCCTACCACAGTCAGGGCCTATATCTATGTCTGTGGCCCATGATGCCACCAAAGGTCACCTGGATGCTTAGGTTCTGGGCTGCAACTTATGGCCATGAGGACATCCGAGGGCCATGCTGCCCCCCGGGACATCCTGGTCTAAGTAGCCCATGCTGTCACTCAGGGGCATACAGTGAGCTTTATGTGGGTTATTAGTGTTGATTTTCTTTACTTGTTTTAAACATTTGGTAAAATATAAGTCAACAAAGCTGACAAAACTATTATAGTTAATGTCACCCTGAGGTAAGAGAAATTCATCATAAGAGCACAAATTCTGTGGGATTCGCCGGGTTCATTTTGCTTATTAGTATCTCTTATATTCAAGTATGGGGGTGTTTTTAATTATTTTCTGGGAAAAGGCAAGGTGTTTCCAAATTGGATAAATGCATATACCCAAACATACTGCACAAATAAATGTGAAGAACAACTCCCAAATTTCTGCAAAAGAAAAACCAAAAGGAGGGGGCTGGGGCAATGTCCAGAAGGTAACATGCTTGACATTCAGGTTTTACTCCCCAGAACCCAAACAAAAGCCAGGAGCTTTAGTGATCATCCTAAATCCCATCCTTGAAGGGAGTAAAGAAGCAGGCAAGCCCTAGGAGCTCTCTGGACAGCAACTCTAGCCAAGATGGTGAGTTTCAGGTTCAGTGAGAGATTCAGATTCTTCCTCAAAAAGTAAGTTAGAGAGTGATATGAGACTCCTGATATTGAACTGTAACCTCCACATACGCACACACACATACACACACGAACAAATACATATGCATCTATGACACTACACACACGCAAAGCAAATCATCATTTACTGGACATTTACACTCTGCCCTCCCCAGCCTGCAAGTGTCATAGGTATTGCCATACTTAATAATTCTACACAATTGTTATTGTCATTCTCATGTCCAACAGGGAATAGCAGGTTCTTGGAGACTGAGTTATTTCACCTATATCCTGTCTTTGAAAAAGAGTGAAGCCAGAGCGCAAAGAAACATGAGTCTGTCTGGTTCTCGGTTGCAGGCATCAAGAGGGACCAGTCTGGCAGCACCGTATCCGAAGCACGCAAAGGCAATCTGACCAGCAAAGTCAAGACGAAGCTGCAAAGCTAGCTCCACAGAAAGCATCCACTCATTCTTTCATTCTCCCCCATTTTTCCTTTGTTCCTTGAACAGCACTAATCCACCTCTGTGGTGATGCTGAAAAGCCCCATCCAGGATTCTCACTCCTCTATGCCTGAGAGTACCTCACCCTCCTCTCCACCCCACGAACATCATAGAAGAAGAAGGAGAAGGAGGAGGAGGAGGAGGAGGAGGAGGAGGAGGAGGAG
>NC_022023.1:18060791-18074344 GCF_000317375.1 Microtus ochrogaster
GAAGAAGAAGAAGAAGAAGAAGAAGAAGAAGAAGAAGAAGAAGAAGAAGAAGAAGAAGAAGAAGAAGAAGAAGAAGAAGAAGAAAGTAAAAGTGTTTCTGGGTGATGTTCTAAGTTGAAATGCATCCCACCATACAAAAGGCATGTTAAAACCCTAACCCCCAGTTCTTCAATGGGGCCTTATTTGGGGATAAGGCCTTTGAATATTTAACCACATGGAGATGATGTCATTACTGTTGATCCCATATAAGTTATTTTTATACAGTAAAGGAAGATTTGACAAAGATATGCACAGAAGAAAGATGGCATGTGATAACACAGAGCACCATCTGGGAAGACAGAGGAACGGACAAAGAGCACAGCGAGATTGCTGGGGAAACACCAGAGGAAAGGGAGAGAAGACAACAGACTGTAAAAGGAGAGCCGGGCTGACACCCTGATGTCAGACTCTGAACCTCCTAGACTGAGTCAATAAATGCCCCTTTTTTAAGCCACAGTTTGTGTGTTGCAGTAACCCTGTGGAATAAATATGGGGGTGCCACAGTTACCCCACCACAACTACTCATCTCCCTCTTCCAAACTCAGAACCATTGATGTATGGTGTGCTCACACTTGCCAGATAATCGTTGGCAATAACCAGCCATCTATATCTGTTGCTGGTGTGTGTGTGTGTGTGTGTGTGTGTGTGTGTGTGTGTGTGTATTGACAGAGAGTCTATGTAGCCCAGGCTGATCCCAAACTCGCTGTGTACTTGAGAACAACCTTGAACTCCTCTCCTTCCGGCCTCCACTGCCCCCGTGCTGAGATTATGGGTATGTAACACCACATTGGTCTAAGCAGTGTTGGGGCTTGAACCCAACTCTTGGTGCGCACAGACAACCATCCTATCAATTGATCCACATTCCAGCCCTCAACTGTGGTTTAAATGTCTCTCTGAATCTCATGTCAAAACTTTTCCCCAGGGGAAGGTGTCTGGGTCACAAAGGTCATCTTCATGAACCAAATAAGATCATCCTAGGGAAGAGTCTGGCCTCCTACTCTTTTCTGTTCCATGAGGTTCACTGGACTGCCCCCCTTTCCATCATGGGATGATAACGTGTTCACCAGATCCATGAATCATACTCCTAGATGTCTAAGAAATAAAAAGACTATGGAAAATAAGCACATTTCCTTTACAAGTTATCTATTTCTCTCCTCTAAAAATTATAAAGTATGGGAGCTGGAGAGATGGCTCAGTGGTTGAGAGCACAGATTCCTTTTCCAGAGGACCTGGGTTCAGTTCCCAGCACCCATATGGCAGCTAACAACTGTTTCTAACTCCAGTATCTGACACCCTCACACAGACATGGATGCAGGCAAAAATGCCAATGCAAAAAAAATATAAAGTATGTATTCCTTTATAGCAACACAAAATGGACAAGACAATAGCTCATTTATTTATTTATTTATTTTTATCCCAATTCTCCAAGGCTTAGTTTCATGACAGACACCAAGCTGAGTGCTAGGGTCACAGACATGGAAAAATATACTCTGGCATCGTGGACTCTTTTGAGATACTCATAAATCCAAGAGCAATTAGATAGGGCCCACCTTCTTCTTAACATGTGTGTGCATACATGTGTATGTATGTATGTATTTACATGTGTGTGCATGTTCATCTGTGTATGGGTTCACATATAAGAAATGCATGTGTGTACATATATGATCTCAGGTGTCACCCTCAGGAACACGGGTCTACTTTTTTGAGACAAGTTCCCTCATGGCCTAAAGCTCCTCAGTCAGCCCACACAGGATATCCAAGAAGCCCCCTGTTCCTACTTCCATACAAGCGCAGACTACCACAGATACACTCAGGCAGTGACACTTGGGTCATCATACTTTCAAGGAAAGCTCTTCACTCCAGGACCCATCTTATCAGAAGCTGGGGTGTTAGGCAAAGCATGCTCACAAAACAAAGGCCTTGTTAGCAGAACCCGAAAGACCTAGAAGTCCAGCTGAGAACCCGAGACTGGGTACAACAGGGCTGCGAGAGACCTTCTTGCCGAAGCACCGCTCTCAAAGCCAGGACAGGGAAGATCTTACAGCAGAAGATCCGAAAGCTCCAAGCTTCTAGAAAGACCGTGTCTGGGAACACAACTAAGTCTCACTTTCTCTTCTCTTCTCCCGTCTGTCTTGAAACAATCACCCACAGAGGACTCTGGCAGTTCCCTCACTCACCCCATTTTTATAGTCTCTCCCTTTAAAAAAAAAATCTCAAAATCATTATCTTGTGAAAAAGAAATTAAAGAATTTACACCAGAAAACACCTACTGGAAAAAAGTGTATTAAAGAAGGGTACAGGTTGTTTATTAACAAAAATGCTTTCTGGTCTGTGTGGTGTCTGAACTATTTGGCAGTTTCTTTGGGTTTTTTTAATTAATGGATTTTTTTTGAGTGGTTTTAGGTTTATGGAAAAATTGAGCAGAAAGTGTGAAAGGTCCCCATCTACCTCCTTTCACGCCCTTGGCAGCTTTTTTAAAGTCTGTAATCTGTTGCGAGGCTACATTTTAATGAAAAATTCACATTGCACCTCATTTTCTATTTGTAATTGTATATTTCATTTCATAGAAGAGACCTTCAAATACTCCCCAATTGTGGTAGTTTGAATGTAATTGACCCCCATAATCTCATAGGGAGTGACACACTTAGGAGGTGTGGCTTTGTCAGAGTGAGTATAGCCTTCTTGGAGGAAGTGTACCACTGTGAGGGCAGGTTTTGAGGTTTCGTATGCTCAGGATACCTCCCAGTGTCTCAGTAAACTTCCTGTTGCCTGCAAGATGTAAAACTTTCAGTTATGTTTCCAATATAGTGTCTGCCTGCACACCGCCATGCTCCCCGCCATAATGATAATGGACTGCACCTCTGAAACTGTAAGCCAACCACCCCAATGAAAATGTTTTCTTAATAAGAGTTGCCATGGTCATGGTGTCTCTTCACAGCAATAAAAACTGTAAGACATCACTATCACCATCCAGAGAAAGAGAGAGAGAGAGAGAGAGAGAGAGAGAGAGAGAGAGAGAGAGAGAGAGAGAGAGATGTTCCTGCTATCTCCCTTAACTTGGTGGTTTTCAGACTTCATGGAGTGGACGTTTTCAAGTCAAATGGCCAACTAGCTTCAAGAGGCTGGGAAATGCACACAGTCCCTGACCAATTGGTTGCACTGCCCTAGAATTGTACCCCAGTCTTCCTCAACAGAATCCTACTGTCAGATCCCTCTGTTGACAGATAGCTGCTGGGTCAGGGCTTCCATGAGGCTTCCTGAGCCCTGGGCTGACCCTGAGTTTACCTAACCCAGCTCATCTCTTCAGATAGGTGTGTGTGACTTTACCCAAGAGGTGATCTGGGATCCCCCTGCCCATCTAGAATCTGAAAACCCCAAAACATGCCAGTTGGGTTTTTATAGTTCAGCAACAGCAAAATCTGACCTAAATAAACAAGCTATTATTTACCTTTATTGATACAGTGTCATATGACTTATTTGGACATTCTGCACTAAGTCCCTGAAACTGTCTCAGACCCTACAGGAAGGCTATGTAATAAGCAGGATATGTACTGTTATTACACTTCCCAAGTCTGCCAAGCTCTGGATTCTGAAATATATCTAGCCCTAAGGGATTTCATAAGGAGGTATGGATTTACCTACACCCAGAGGATTGTCAAAAGAATGAAAATGACATTTATATGAGCATCTCAGAAGATCACAGCATACTAGCAATTCCAAGCCATAGAGGTGTTGGCTCTAAGTGTTATTGTCGTCAGTGGACTCTGGTTAGAAATCCAACCACCAGTACAAGAAGCATGGATACCTAAGAGGAGATGTCTCCTTTCAAATATAAGTACCACATCCATTTGACATGATACCTGAGTGCCAAGCTCATGTGCTAAGCAAGAATAGGTACTGACCCAAGCACTGTGCTCCCCCATTAGGGCTACCTGCTATGCCTTCCTTTATATTGATGGAGCCCAGTAGGTTTCAAGAACAGTAGCATCTTGGGGGCTGGAGAGATGGCTCAGTGGTTAAGAGCATTGCCTGCTCTTCCAAAGGTCCTGAGTTCAACTCCCTGCAACCACACGGTGGCTCACAACTATCTGCAATGAGGTCTGGTGCCCTCTTCTGGCCTGCAGGCACACACGTACAAAGAATATTGTATACATAATAAATAAATAAATATTAAAAAAAAAGAACAGTAGCATCTTCTCCTAGTACCTCTCCAATTAACCAGGCCATAGCGAGGTTCCCTGGGCCCTGGTTCCTCTTCTCTAAGTAATGGAGACTGATAACTGGTCCTGGTTTGTTTCAAAACTCAAAAGTTCCAAGTGTGGTTTCATTTGGACAAAAAAATTTCTTGTAGGGGTAACCAACTTCTAACATGATCATTAGGATGGAACCTAATCCATTAGGGCTGATAGCCATAAAATAAAAGCAAACTTGGACAGGAATTAAAAGTGACATAAATACATAGTGAAGAAGATTTATATCTCAGAGGAACCCAGACTAACATAGGCAGTTGAGTCTATAGCTTTCTGTTTGCATGTCACACACACAGTGATAATTTATTTGTTGTTATTGGCAGCCCTATCAGACTAATAGTCCATAAATTTAATTAATTAGGGTTACTTTACGTACAAGTTGCTCCACCCACTGTGGCTGTTAGTCCTATGACAACACTATCATCTGGGTGTCATGGTGTCCTATAGTGTCTTACAGTCAACTTAGCAAGTCCCGCTTGAGGATAACTACATTTGATTTCATAACTCTGCCTGTTCTCTAGAGAAATCAACTTTTCATAAGGATGTCAGCAGAGCTGGAGAGATGGCTCAGTTGGCAAACTGCTAGCCTCACATTCTCACAAGGACTTGAATTCAATCCCCAGAGCCCACATAAGAAGGTCAGGTATGATGGGCACTCATTTATAATTCCTGCTCTGGAGAGATAGTTTCAGGCGGATTCATGGCTCGCCAGCCAGCCAAGACTAATTGGCTGAGCAACAAGCCAATAAAAGGCCTTGTCTGAAAAAAAAAAAAAGAGAAAGTGGTTGACACCCAAGGTTTGTGTCTGGCCTTCTCCTTCTCCCTTTTTCCTTCTCTCTTTGTCTGTCTCTCTCTTTCTCTCTGTGTGTCTCTTTGCCTGTGTGTGTGTGTGTGTGTGTGTGTGTGTGTGTGTGTGTGTGTGTGAAAGAAAAAGAAAGAAAGAGAGAGAAATAAGAATACCCAAAGAATGCCAACTTGAAGCATAACAAAACAGTACTAGGAGTTTGTGCTGTTGTCTAATTGAGGAACTAGTCTACTAACAAGTCAACAGGCTTGAATTTCACCTCCTGTCTCTGCCCATCTGTCACCACACTTCAAATGCACTGAGGACTATCTCCCAAGCTGCTCCACCCACAGAGGTCATAATAGCTAACACTCACTGAGATCTCTACTCAGTACCAGACACTGGGCTATGCACTTAGAGACATCACGTAACTCAGAGCTCACTGTGGGCCTGGGGAGCAGGCCGTCTGATCTGTACCCCTGAGCACATCACTGAGACAGATGCTCGGAACCAAAGCGAGCAAAAGACTGAATCTCCACTTGTGGCAACGCAACAAGCTTGTGGCTGGTGTAGCTTAATTATGTGAAACAAGCAGAGAATGGTGTGATTGATTGCACGGAACAAGCTTCAAACTAAGTATAAGTTACTCTAGAATGTTTTAAGTACCTTAAAATACAAACCATGTTATCACTTGACTTTGTAGCCCTAGAGATGTCCTTGTCCATAGAGGATGGAAGAAGAGAGGAAGGAAAAAAGAAAGTAAACTAGGAAGGGGCAAGGGAAGAAGAAAGAGAAAGAAAGAGGAGGAAGGGAATCAGCTTTCAAAAGAATGTGTTACTATCCCGTCTTAGCCTCAAACAAAATGATAGGGTTTGGAGTTAAGCAGGGCAGAGCCGAGAGTAGCGCATCCGGAAACGAAGACCAAGACATCAGAAAGATCAGGTGATGCCTGGATCCCGGAGAAAGGCAGAAGTAATGCCACGTTGTCACTTCCTCACTCAGAACAGCCTGGTACAACAGTCATGAACCCTCCCACCTTGTGCCAGGGTGAGTTCACAAGATGCACTCAGGCAAGGCCGCTCCTGCTAGAGTCCCCAGGCTGGCAGTGTGAGAAGGTGAATTCACACATACGTCTCACCAAATGCATTCCTTTGTGTGGCCTCTCTCTGGAGCCCGGCTCTGCAGGTCTTAAGTATTCCATGCGGTGAACCAAGTTTCAACTATTCCTGCTAATTAGAAAAAGAAATAGCTACACACACACACACACACACACACACACGTACACACATGTACACACACAAGCACACGTGTGCACACACACACACATACACACACACTCATGCACGCACTCACATTCACGACTTTACAGAATCTATATGCTTGGTCCTGAGATATTAGAATATCTTGGGGAGAGTGTACGGAGATGGATTTGAGCATAAGCAGTAAAGGGATCATCTAAAGGACTAGGAGCTACAGTCCCCGGGCTCCATCATCTCTCTTTCCTGCCATGCTCTGAATCTGGTTATCACAACTAGGAAGAACACACTCCTCCATTTAAAAAAAAAAAATCATTCTCTTAAACACCACCCCCCCCACTAGTTTTCTGTCAGAATTCTGAGTACCTGGAGGCTATGACTTCATTACTTTGGTGATACTGTATAGATTAACTAAACCCTCAGAGAAGAAGAAATTGACTTTTTTTTTCCCAAGATGAAAGCTTTGCCTCCAAGAGCCCTAGCTGGGTCTAGAGCTTAGGTTTCCTGGCGTAAGAAGATCCCACCTATTTGTCACAGGCCAAACCGAGCAAGTATCAGGGCTCCCGAGTCCCCCCGCCCCTATTATCCCAGAGGGAGACGTTAGATGAAGATATTGGGATTTATTTATGTAAAAGGCTAGCGAACTGTCTGCCACCCTGGGCCAATGAGTGGCGTCTGCTGGCAAGGCAAACTGTGTTCTCTGCAGAGCTAGTGGGGCTTGTGGCCTCTCAGGCTTGCCTGTCAGAGCTCCAGTTCCCAGCCGAGACTGCAAAAGCCCTGGGCTTTCTCCTCCGTTAAGCAGTGATCAAAGAACAAAGAGGATGAATGGCAGCCTCCTCCAGGGGAGCACATTGCTGCTAGAGCTGGCAGGCCTGGCTCTTGGCAGACCCTGCCATCTTGGTCCTGGGGCTCAGAGCTGCCATTTGCCCTGAAGGTTCTCAGTGCCTGAAGCTAGCCTCCTGACTGTGTCACAGACCCGGCTGGTCCAACTTTTCCTGTGCCCATCCTTGGGGACTTTCTCATCCTTGCTCGGGGAGTGTTTTAGTCACTGGTCTTGATTTCAAAGGCGGCACCAAGTCACACATCAAGACGAAGGCTGATGAGTACCGGTCGGCTTTCTTCTGTCCCATGTCCTTCTCAGAGCTACGCAGGCCAGTTCCTTCCCTGAACCCTTCAGTCTGCATAGTGACAGATTCCCAAATAGTAGACGTCCCGAGTTCAAAGCTAATGGCAGAGCCCAAGTTTGCTAAGGAAGATCTCTTCAGTTGCCACGAGTCAAGGATGCCAGGACATGAAAGGTACCCACACGGCTGAAGCCAAAAATCTGCCAGGCACAGTCTACAGGACGAAGAGAAGTGTGACAATTAGCTGTTTGCAACCAGGACACCCAAGGATGCAGCTGTTGCCCAAAGTGATGCCAGGCAATCCCCAAAAGAGCTGAAGCCACAGCACGGCACTACCCCAGAGCCACAAATAGCCCCCGAATGAGTGAATGACCCTGAAGCAGAAATAAGCTAGGACTTCATGCTTCCCTGCTAATTACCCCATTTTAAAGCCTGTTTTCTCTTTTCTCACAAGGCTTAGCTACCTGTTTATCAAGCTTCCAGCTGGGAAAGTCTTGCAGTGAGAAGCATCTACGGCAGTAAACGTTCAGTGTGGTCCCAAAGGTCCAGGGTATCCTATGGTCTCCCTGAGGGATGCAAGTCAACCCCAGCTCTCCAACTTATGCACACAGAGCTGCTGCCTGCTGTCATCTTCCCTTTCCTGTCATCTGCCTGGGGACTTCAAATCAGCCTGAGGATGACAGGCAACCTTCCAGAGATTACTAAGTCAACCACCACAACTGTATAAACCAATTCTCTGTGGGGGAAAAAAAATAACCAATATATTTTTTCAGACTTTTCAATGAATCTGACATGATACAGTAAAAGGAGGAATTTAGAAACAAAATCCCTTCGAGAAGAGATAGTTAGAAACGGTGTCATTTGTATGAAAAGCACCCAGGGATTATAGCCTATAATAAGACCTGGGTGAGCCTCAGCTTTAAGTGGCCAAAGTATTTGTAAGGATGAAAGAAATATTTGTAAAACCGTGCTGACCACTATGGAATGTTATTCACATGCTTGTGATTATGATTTCATTTACTGACATTACTAATAAGTAATGAAGAAATAACAAATAAGTCATGAACTAATAACAATGAACAAATATCAGCGCAGTTCAGGGATCACAGCAGAAAGGGGGTAGAAAGGCTGTAAGAACCAGAGAATCGGGGAGTTTGCTGAGAGACTATTTCCTCTACGAGTGTCAGAAGCCACACCCACTAAGTCTTACCAACACGGCTGCCTGAAGACGAGCTTAGCAAGGGCAACAACAGTAGACAAGCCGAAGTGAGTGGGAGAAAGACCACAGGGCCTCAACCCTAGACTAAGGCTTGCTGAGAGAGCAGAAGAAATAGTCTTCCCTGTGCAGGTTTGTACCTAACACTGAATGCTCCCCCTTTCCAGTAGTCTCTTTCAGTACTCTATCCCCTTCGTTCCCCCTATCCACAACCTGACGATTCATGTTTCCATGCCCTCCTGCCCTCAGTCTACCCACAAAGTCTCTTCTATTTCCCCTTCCTAGGGATATCCAGATGTGCCCATCATGAACCCTCGTTTCCTAGTCTTTCCAGGTCTGTGAATCATATCATAGCTATCCTTTATTTTACAGCTAATATCTACTTATGAGTGAATACATACCATGATTGTTTGTCTTTCTGGGTCTGGGTTACCTCACGATTTTTTTTCTAGCTCCATTCATTTGCCTTCAAATTTCCTGGTGTCCTTGTTTTTAACAGCGGAGTAATAAATACTCAATTGTGTAAATGTACCATTTTCTTTATCTATTCCTCAGTTGAGGAGCATCTAGGTTGTCTGGCTATTATGAATAAAGCTGCTATGAACATAGTTGAACAAGTATCCTTGTGGTATGATTGAGCATCCTTTGGTATATGCTCAAGAGTGGTATAGCTGAGTCTTGAGGTAGACTGTTTCCCAGTTTTCTGAGAAATGAACACAGACTTCCAAAGTGGCTGTACAAGTTTACACCCCCACCAGCAATGTTCGTCTTACTTCACATCCCCTCCAGCATGAGCTGTCATTTTGTTTTTGCTCTTAGCCATTCTGACAGGTGTAAGATGGGATCCCAGAGTTGTTTTGATTTGAATTTCCCTGATGGCTAAGGATGTTGAATATCTCCTAATGTGTTTCTTGGCCATTTGAAATTCTTCTGTGAAAATTCTGTTTAGGTCCCCATTTTTAATTGGATTGTTTGGTGTTGTGTTTTGTTTTTGTTTTGTTTTGTTTTGTTTTTTGGATGTCTAATCTCTTGAGTTCTTTATATATTTTGAAGATTAGGCCTCTGTTGGATGTGAAGTTGGTAAAGATCTTTTCCCATTCTGTAGGCTACTGTTTTGTCTTATTGATAGTATTTTTTGTCTTACAGAAACTTTTCAATTTTATGAAGTCCCATTTATTAATTGTCATTCTTAACGTCTATACTATTGGTATTCTATTTATAAGTTGTCTGCTATGGCAATATGTTCAAGATTATTTCTCACTTCCTCTTCTATCAGGTTCAGTGTATCTGGCTTTATGATGAGGTCTTGGATCCACTTTGACTTGAATTCTGTGCAGGTTGATAGATATAGATCTATTTGCTTTCTTCTACACACAGACATTCAGTTGGACCAGCACCATTTGTTGAAGATGCTATCTTCTTTTCATTGTACAGTTTTGGCTTTTTTGTCTAAAATCAGGTTTCCATAGGTGTGTGGATTTATGTCCGGGTCGATTTGACTCCACCTGTTCCACCTGTCTGTTTCTATGCCAATGCCATGTTGTTCTTATTACTATAGCTCTGTAATAGATCTTGAAGTCAGGTATTGGTGATACCTCTGGAGGATCTTTTATTATATAGAATTTTTTTATATCCTGGGTTATTTTCCATATGAAATTGAGTATTGTTCTTTCAAGTTCTGTAAAAAATTGTGTTAGAATAAAGCAAAGAAAACCAGCCTACAAATCACAATCCCAGAGAACCTAGACAGCAATGAGTACCCTAAGAGAGACATACATGGATCTAACATACATGGGAAGTAGAAAAAGACAAGATCTCCTGAGTAAATTAGGAGCATGGGGACCATGGGAGAGGATTGAATGGGAAGGGAGAGGCAGGGAGGAGAGCAGAGAAAAATGTATAGCTCAATAAAATCAATTTAAAAAAATAATTGTGTTAGAATTTTAATGGGGATCACATCGAATCTGTAGATTGCTTTTGGTAAAATAGTCATTTTTACTATTAATCCTACTAATCCATGAGCATGAGAGATCTTTTCATTTTCTGATATCTTCTTCAATTTCTTTCTTCAAAGAATTGAAGTTCCTGTCATACAGGGCATTCACTTGCTTGGTTAGAGTTACACCAAGATATTTTATACTATTTGAGGCTGTTGTAAAGGGTGTTGATTCTCTGATTTCTTCCTCAGCTCACTCATTATTTGTATATAGGAGGGTTACTGATTTGTGTGTGTATGTTAATCTTGTATCAAGCCACTTGACTAAAGGTGTTTATCAGCTATAGGATTTCTCTGGTAGAATTTTTGGGGTCATTTGTGTATACCATCATATCATCTGCAAATAATGGTACTGTGATTTATTCCTTTCCAATTTGTACCACCCTGATCTCCTTTAGTTGTCTTATTGCTCTAGCTAGAACTTCAAGTCCTATATTGAGTAGAAATGGAGACAGTGGACAACTTTGTCTTGTTCCTGATTATAGTGGAAATGCTTTGAGTGTCTCTCCATTTAATATGATGTTGTCAATCTGCTTGCTTTATATTACTTCTATCATGGTTAAGTGTAGTAAGAGGAGCGGCGGGCTGCATCCTGCCCGGCTCCCAGCCACCTGGTTAGCTTAACCCCCGAAATAACCACACGGATATTGTATTCATTTAAACACTGCCTGACCCATTAGTTCTAGCCTCTTATTGGCTAACTTTCACATCTTGATTCAACCCATTTCTAATAATCTGTATGTCACCATGAGCTCATGGCGGGCAGCTCTCTGTCTCTGCCTCCTTTCTCCCAGCATTCTGTTCTGTCTATTCCGCCTATCTAAATTTTGCCCTATCAAAAGGCCAAGGCAGTTACTGGAACACATGAAGGAGCCTGGCCCTCAGACCCAAAGCTGCAGGAGCTCCACAATACAGGGTAAAAACAGGCTATCCAAGAAGAGGCCCAGTGAGGGCCCAGTATCAATAATGTAATAGAAACCAGAGGCCTCAAACCACACCAATCGCTCTTTGCAATGAACATTTGCAAGTATAGATATATGGAAAAAAGGGTACATTGTGTGACTCACTGTGTCACACTGCACCTTCCATGATGAGATGTTTTATTTCCCCCCCTTTTTCCTTTCCCCTTTCTTCTCTTAACTTTTGTTTTATTTGGGAGGGCAGTACAGGGGCAGCGGGAAGATAGATGCAAGGGGACAGGAAATGGGTGGGATCAGGATGCACGAAAGACATAAAGAATAAATTTTAAAAAAAAAAGTTTAAAAAGAAGAAAAGAAAACTTGAGCAAAAGCTAAAACATTTCTCTGCTCAATGACCAGAAAAAGTGACAACCAACAAGCTGCTGTTTTCCACTGATGTCCTTAATGGAGCCGTGATGGTCATTCTGGTCTACTACAAATTCTTTTTAAATCCTTCAATGCCCTGTAGAGAAGGGATCGTGGACCAGAATCTTGATCCTGAATGAACTATGTTAGGTATAGTATGTTGTTTCCGTGGCTAAGCATTCAAAAATGCATTGCATAGCCAAACTATGGGAGGGAGGGTGGTGGAAACCACACGAATCCCAAGTAACAGCAACAAGACCAGGATGATATTGCACAGGTAATAAGTAGTATTTTTGGCTTCTTTAGATTCCTATGTATTACAACATTAATACCTTATAAACTGCAAGAAGGAAAAACAGGGGTGGAGATAAGGAATGGATTATAGAGATGGGAAGATAGAGGGTAGATTTGATTGAAATAGATTATATAGCTATATGAAAGTCTCAAATAATAAGGGAAACACAACCACATAGGTTTTCTCTACATGGAGCCCAGGGAGAAGGAACGCAGAGGCTGGGTTCTTTCCAAGGCTTTGCTCTTAGGAGATACTGAAAGCTTCAATTTATTGACCACCTTTTTTAGTGACGATTTCCAAGAAAGGGACCCATATGAGAATGCATAAAATTATTTTTTGTACAAAATTACTTTTATTCGATCTTGAAGTACAGGTTGTTGTGTCCTAAATGTGTTTAAAGTAAAAGTCTAGTTACTGTTGGGGGTGGGGGGCATAGAACATGCTATCAAGTTAAAAGCATGCTCGAAAACTAATAAACATACAAGCAACAAAAACTCCCGCCCACATCAGATCAGTTAGTGTGAAATAGAACCACGGCCTGCACTGCCAAAAATACAGTTTTTCACTCCCTCAGTTTATAATGCTACCCCATAAACATCAGTAAATTTGAATCCTAATGTTTTGAATCAAGGCCTTAAAGCCAAAGTTAAGATTTCCAAAGGGAAAATTATTCTGCACAATCTCATTATCTTTGTATTGTTGTTTGAGACAGGGTTTCTCTGTGTAGCCCTGGCTGTCCTGGAACTCACTCAGTAGACCAGGTTGGCTTAGAACTCAGAGATCAGCCTCGCTCAGCCTGCATCTGCCTCTCCTGGGATCAAAGGTGTCCACCACCTCTGCCTGCCTCATTACCTTTATTTTTTAATATCTGATAAACTTCAACTCTCTTACGCAGTGTAAACGGCTCACCCTGTGCCATGGATAGTGTGCCTATGAATGAACCTTCATCTCTGCTCATAAAAGATGACAGTTCTGCTGGGCTTCCATGAGCCTTTCATATATGCGATCAATCAATGACCTAAACAGTATTTCAGGCATTTCCAGAGTCCGGGGCTTCCGTGATGGTTCACGGAGAAACGAGATCTGAAGAGCATTGTTAGCCGTTCACAAGGGCACTGAGAACAGTTCTCCCGCTGTCCCGAGCACAGCTTTAGCTCTGTTTCCTCACTTTAAAAGCAGGTTGTGAAAGAAAGAAAGAAAGAAAGAAAGAAAGAAAGAAAGAAAGAAAGAAAGAAAGGAAGGAAGGAAGGAAGGAAGGAAGGAAGGAA
>NC_022023.1:18074444-18097682 GCF_000317375.1 Microtus ochrogaster
AGGAAGGAAGGAAGGAAGGAAGGAAGGAAGGAAGGAAGGAAGGAAGGAAGGAAGGAAGGAAGGAAGGAAGGAAGAAAAAAACACATTGTCACCATCTTGCTGAGCTACTGTGGAAGTTTTCGTTGTTGTCATTACTTCACTTAGTTTTGTTCAAGCAGTCCTTGTTGTGTGACCATTTCGAGCCAAACCTCCATTTCAGCAGTGTCACAGACAACGCCTGTAGGGACCCAGTGAGCTATGAGACTGCCGCTAGCTCCCAGCTCAGCAGCTGGGATGCTCCTTAGACACCCGGTATTCGCTTTCCCAGGACCTTCTCTGCGCCCGCTTTCCCAGCCTGTATCTTTGGCAGTGATTCAACTTCCCTTCTGCCACTCCACCGGGGTTCCAGCGTGGGAAGCATGCGATGGAAGAGTCGCATCCAAATAGGGAGGGCTCCCATCATCTCAACGGCACCTTTAAAACCCCTGGCACAGAAAGGGTGGTGGATTGAGGACCTAGGGACAGACGCAAGGCAGGTCTGCGACACTGAATAGACTTTAGACGCTGCTGAGTGCTCGCAGAAGCTGCACTGCGTTCTCTCACAAGGTGCAGGGCAATCCCTCAAAGCGGCATCGCTAGGCCTAGTGGGGAGCGGGAAGCCTGGAGGTCTGAAAAGCCCAGAGGCTTCAGATTTCGGTGGAAACCGAACCCCCTGCTCCTCAGCCATCACCCATCCCTTTCTTCTGGGGCTCATTGTCTCCGTGTTCACTTCTGACCAAGGGACACCATTAATTTTCTATGGTCTACATTCCAAATGACATCACTCCGGTCCTTTGAAATTCAAAAAAGCAGGATTAATGAACCACAA
Source organism: Microtus ochrogaster (assembly GCF_000317375.1). NCBI lineage: Eukaryota > Metazoa > Chordata > Mammalia > Rodentia > Cricetidae > Microtus > Microtus ochrogaster. The sequence continues at coordinate 18,075,292 of NC_022023.1, forward strand.
ACTTCAAGCAAATTGGCTGCGCAATCCATCACATTTGACCGCAGCTTTGCCATGGCCTCAAACTCCAAAGGATGGCAGAAATTTCCCAGGCTGCTTTTGAAAAGGTGCACAGAAGCCTAAAAGGGCTTCATCCTTTCCAGAGATGTTGTGTGTCCGCGGTGGGCCCGAAATTAAATGGTCCCTTTCTCCACCTGGCATTTTATTGATATAGATTTAACCTGGGCAAAGGCTGTATTAAACTCCAATCTCTTCCAAAATAATATACATTTGATTCCTCATTCCACCAATCTATTGAAAATATCCCTCTTGGCAGCTTTTCAGAAACGCTCCATGAATTGCGAACTTTGTTAGATTTTGTTAAAGTATTAAGAACACTGCTTGCCCACATATTCAACTGAGGCCCTTTTATCCTGTCTCACTTCCCCCAAACTCTTTTCTATAATGTCAGAACCACAAAATCCAGGAGCAGTGCCTGGGCACAGCCATTCACCTTTCTTCCTGCTGTGAAAATGGCATTAACATTCATGAATCAAAAATATATATCAAACTAATTACCTCCTTTTCTTCCAAAGTAAAAGATAATCTAACACCATTCTTTTGGACATAATGTCATTTATTTCACATAAGGGGGTTTTGTGAGCTCGAAAAAAAAAAGAGAGATGGTTTTTAATATGCGTGAATCGAAATCCAGATTAGCTAATTCACTGATGTGTCTGAGAATAAAATGGAAAGAATCAATGTGCTGGAGAAATGGCTGAAAATGAGAAGAAATGTCAGGCCAGGTGAGATTAGTCCACGAGTTTCAAAACTTTCTCTGCCAATGAAACAAAGAGGCTAATTTCTTATTTATTATTCCTGACTTTTTGCAAACATGCACTACAATAAAGCTTTGGTTAGCTAAACATAACAGGAAACGCATCGTAGCTGGGTCCTTAAGTCTGCCAGGGCAGTGAAGGTAGCTTGTTTAAATGTCAAAAGTGGTTTGTTTGGTTTGCTTTAGTCTTAGCGTCCAACCCTGTTGTATGAAGTCCGTCTAACATTATTTGCTCGTTGAGACATCTTACGAACAATTTATTGACTGAAGTCTTAATGATTTGATAACTTGCTGTGTGTTCTCTGTCCCTTAACTAGATTATCCCAAATGGCTTGTTCTCGTCCTGCCTGATGCGGTGTCTGATTTGAGCTCTCTATTTCCCCAATCTCGTGTAGACCCTAGAAGTCTGAGTGTCCCAAAGGAAAGTGACGCTGTGTGAACCATCAGGGTGTCATTTCTGACATTTCATGACAGATCTGCCTCTCCAAGCTCCCAAGCCTCCATCGGAGTTGCATGAGACACTCACCGTGTAGAGTTTGCCCAATTGTTTTTTTCAGGAAGAGGGAAGCGTTTCTTCAGCAGTGAGTAACCTCTAGTGTGTGATCGGGAAACCCAGCCCTAACGGAGCCTTATCTTGACATACAGAGGAAGACGGAAAAATAAAATCCCTGAATAGAGCTTACTACTGTGTCCTCATGGAAAATCTAAATAAGTAAAATAATAAAGTTATATAAAAAGCCCAGGCTGGGGCCAGGAAACAAAGGGTCAGACCTCTGAGTCTAATGATCTGAATTGGATCCCCAGAACCCACATGGTGGAATGAGAGAACTGACTCCTCTGAGTGGCCCTGTGACCTCCACATACGTGTCATCTACATGCATTCACATGCATACACACACACACACACACACACACACACACACACACACTAAGTAAATGCAAAAAAAAATTAAAAAGAAAAAAAATGTCCAGAGATTTGGTAACCATGATATCATTCAAGGATATCTGATAAAAGAAATCAATCATTAAATCAACTACCTCTGTAATATTTTTATGCCTCTGGAGTATCAAATTTCTTAGAGCAAATGTCTAAATGTTCATATCTGTCCTTAAGTATATTTCCTAGAGACTTGGAGTCACATAAAGCAACTGCTAGCTTCTTTTTGTTAAACATACACTCATGTCGCCCAGGTTATACATCTACACAGCTGGGTCAGGTCCTGAGCTCCTGACCCTCCTGAACTCTACCGTCCCAAGTGTTGGAAATGTAAGCATGCACCACCATGCCCAGCTACTTCCTAATCCTTCCAACTCTGTTTCATACTGCCAATGAATTGCCATAAGTAAGTGAAGATTTTTTTTTAAGTGTAAAACAAGATAAAAATGAACCTAATGTTGGAACCTTCTCTCTGCCTTTGAGTAAGAGATTTTGGGCACTCATTTGGGGTACATAGTGGATCTCTCTCGTGGTTCAGTAGTACTGATTCCCAAGCATTGGCTCCCAACATGAAGCAAGCGAGCCTGTCACGTGTCATTATCTCAATGTCATTACTCGGACTTTCAGTGCCATCCATGAGTTAAGACTTAGAAAGTGGTTCTTTATGAAGCAGAATCTTTCAAAATGTTGAAACTAAACCTAGCATAAACTTTTATTTATGAAGTATTTTTAAATACCTAAGTCAAATCAAGCCCCTCTCCCTAATTGTCTTCTCTTACAGGAGAACAATAAGTCCCATAGATTGGAGGCATAGAGATTGGCCAGCCAAATACGATGTCCCGAGCATGTTCTGGTCTAAAGAATCTGCATCAAAGAACCCTGTTCTGAGATAATCAGGAAACATTCAACCTGGAATTCATGCAACTCTATGCAGTGGTTGTCCTTCTTTCTCTTTCTTTCTTCCTTTCTTTCTTTCCTTCTTCCTAGTTTCCTTCCTTATTTCATTTATATATTTATTCTGTGTGTTTAGATAGAGTCTCATGAGTCCCAGATTGGCCTCAACTGTGTATCCAAGGATAAACCTGAATTTCTGATCCTCCTGCCTCCACCTCCTTGGTGTTGAAATCACAAGCATTCATGATTATGACCAATTTTATGAAGTGTCAGGGTTTACTGCATGCCAAGCAAACACCCTACTAACTGTCCTACATCCCCAACTCTCAATTCTCAATAATAATCTTTGATTATTATCTGCCAGAGGTATATACAGATGTATGCTCAAGTGAGTAACTTGGTGTTTGGAATTTCTCCTATAGCACCCTACTGTATAGATAGATAGATAGATAGATAGATAGATAGATAGATAGATAGATAGATAGATAGATAGATAATAGATAGGGTGGGTGGGTGGTTAGATAGCTGTTAAATATTTATTTATGTGTGTAATGTGTTTTAAAATGGCATAATATTCACAAATATTGAAGCTGGGAAATGTGGCTGGGTCTTATACTGCCATTCCCTTTATCTTTTGTAAGTCATATTTTTTGACAAATAAGTCTTCATCAAATTTGTAGGTTGATGCATTTTTAGACCATTACTGTAACTAATACATTAAAATACCAAGTTCCCTGGAGTGGAAAGCCAGCTGACATCTGGGTAAGTCCAGACATCCATGAACACCTTCTCCCCACTGATGTGGGAATCCCCTCTGTATGCTGTGCATATGTTTTATTACCATTGGTTAATAAAGAAGCTGCTTTGGCCTATGATAGGGCAGAATATAGCAAGGCAGAAAATCCAAGCAGAGATAAAGGAAGAGAGAAGAAGGAGTCAGGGAGATGCCATGTAGCTGCTGAAGGAGACAGACACCGGAATCTTACCAGTAGGACACAGCCTCATGGTAATACACAGATTCATAGAAATGGCCTAATTTAAGATGTAAGAGCTGGCTAGAAATACACCTAAGCCAACACAGTGTTATAATTAATATAGTTTCTGTGTGATTATTCAGGTCTGGGCGGCTGGGACATTTACACCTCATCCAGCCCAGCAGCAATGTGAGGTCATGATCAACCCTTCCTAACACAGTCTTTGACACTTACATTCATTTCTTTTCCTTTAATCATTCTTGCAAAATCTTGGTTTACTGTGAGTATGTCATTTCGAAGCCAAGTTGGTATGTCATTTTGATTTTGCACCAAATCTCAAGTATTTTTAATTAACGTATAATTACGGCTTCAATTATTATTACCAAAGTAGATAGAAATTGATACAATGAGACCGCTCGTGTCTCTCCGTCCTATTTGACTCAGTTCCTTTACACCTTTCAAATTAGAGGAACAGCGCTGAGCCTATTTTTAGAATCCCTCACTGCTTCCAAATAAAGTGTCTTGGCTCTTTAATCATTTGCATCTGCCAAGACAGCCAAGTGCCTGGAAATCGGGAAAGAGGAGCCCAAACTCCAGACTCTGCCAGCCATGAGTGTGTGGATTGGGAGAGGCTCTCCTCTGAAGTCTTGATACCCCATGTAGGAAGCAGGGGTTCTTATACCTGTCACTTCACAGGGGTTTGAGAATTATACCTGCCCCGTCATTCAGGGATCAAACAAAAACCATGCAGGAGCCAGAGGGGTTAAGGACACCACAAGAAAATCTACAGAAACAACAAACCTGGGGTCATAGGGGCACAGATACTGAACAGACAACCAGGGAGCCTGAACTAGACTGACCTAGGCTCGCTGTATGTGTGTGACAGTTGTGTAGACTGACCTAGGCTCGCTGTATGTGTGTGACAGTTGTGTAGCTTGGTCTTCTCGTGGGACTCCTAACAGTGAGAGCAGGGGCTGTCTCTGACTCTGTTGCCTACTCTTAGGATGTATTCTTTCTACCAGATTGCCTCGTCTGGTCTTAATAGAAGACGAGGTACCTAGTCTCACTGCAGCCCAATATACCATGGCTGGCTGACATCCAAGGGAGGCCCGTCTGTGTCAGAAGAGAAATGGAGGAAGAGTGGATTGGGGTGGGGAGATGTCAGGGGGGTGGCGGAAAGAACTGGGAGGAGCCAACGGAGGGGAAACTTTGGTTGGGATGCAAAAACAAACAAACAAAAAGACATGTGGGAAAAAGATGTTTAAGATTTTTGAAAGGTAGACGTACGTTCAAGACACTACGTCTTGTCAGAAGTCCCTGCCTAGGCCACCTGTGCGTCACACATTTGGAAGCTGGAGGCCTGTCCATTTGCACGTGTATCTCAAAAACAAAACTCAGTGTCACTGAGGTAACAGAATACCCTCTAGGGTTCTGTAGGGGTTCATAAGCCACTTTGCCCTGAGATGGCTCCAGAGGTTTCTAAAAACAGGACATTATTTCTCATCAGTGTTTCTCAACTTAGCCCCTGGCAACAATGGCTCACCTGAGCACTGTAACTCAGAAATCAGGGTACCGCCTCCTTCCACAGCAAGGCGTTTCTATTTCAAAATCTTTTGGAGGTGTGCACTCAAGTGTATGTGTGTGTGAGTTGTATACATGCGTGTTCCTGCAGATGTACACACTGGTATGTGAGCTCGCAGAAGCCAGAGGAGTATACTGAGAATTTTCTGTTGCTATCCACTTTTTTTTTTCTTCTGCAAAACTGGGTCTCTCACTGAACCTGAAGCTCCTAGCTTGACCTAAATAGGCAATGAATCCCAGGGCTCTATCTGCCTCCAGCCCCAAATGCTGGGGTTATTGGCACATATGACTGAGTCCGGCTTCTACATAGGAGCTGAGGATTTGAACTCAGGTCTTCTAGCTTTCACAAAAGCTCTCAACGCTCGGCAACATCTCTCTGGTATCCCCTTAACGTGGAGCACTAACACAGCTGCTGAAGACTGCCCTGGGGAAGGGGGGGGGGCGGAGGCAATCAGTCTCTTCCAGCCTCACCAAGCACGGGAAAGCAGTGTGTGTTCAATCAACAGGCAGGAAGAGCCAGCCGCTCTATGACAGCTTACTGTGGACAACAAAAACCCAGTGATCCAGCTGCAGACCAAAGAGGTGGTGTGGAGATGAGTAGAATATCTAACACGATCACTAAAATCTTAAAGTAGCAGCTAGGAGAAGTTGCTGTGCAGAACCAACGTGAACGGCAGCCTCCCCACAGTGCTGAGCCAGTGATTTCCCTTGGGAGGCTAACATCCTAATGGCCCAGTGGGTAGGCCGAGTTTCCAGGGGACACATCTAGACACATCAGTGTCTCAGGGATCATGTGTGCTGATGGCCCGTCTTAGTGGACACTCTGCTTTTCCCACCCATAAGGCCACTCCACTGCCCCAGAACCCCAGTCCTGCCCTTGCTCATGCTTCCGGCATCTGCATTTCCCAGCATGTCTGCCGGTGTGAAAACGCAGTGATCTGAGAATGTCACTTCCACATACATGAATCTGATTTACCACGATCTCTAAAACCTGGGCTGATCTTTATCCCTATCTCCTTCCCGTTACTGTTTTGAATTAGGCCTAAAAAATTCCAAAATTCCTATTAGACCAGAAAATTCCCAGGAGTCTCCAAAAACACTCAACTGACCGTGTGTGTCACTTCTGTATAGATCCCCATCACATAGCTCTTCACCCCAACTTCCCTGTTCCCAGCTCCCAGAGTTTCCCTTTCTCCCCTGGATTTTGGGTACACACTCAGCCTGGTTGAAAATACACTACTACCGTGACAGCTGGGATCTGAGCACATGAGGAACTCTGGGTTCCACCGTGGAAGATGGCGTGATGGGCAGGCCCGAAAATAGAGCCCATCTGATAACCTGGAATGAGATGCCTCTGACAGCTGATGCCTGTCTGTCCCCTCCAGCATAGAACACCCTGGGCTCAGTGGAGCACAACGGGAATGATCCGTCAGAATGTTCCCTCTGAATTGAAGAGATCCTTCTGCTCAGCCCAAGCACCCAAACCCACATGACCTAGAGCAGGCCCACAGCAAGATTCTGACCCTTAGGTGAATATGTAAATCTTTCATCTTGCCACCGTGGCAAAATACCTGAAACAACTCAATAAAAGTTTCTTTGGGGCTCACAGTTATAATCCATCATCGTGGCAGGGAAGGTACGGCAGTAGAAGTGGATGATGGAGGGACCACTTGGTGGATCAGGAAACAGAGAGCTCCGGGCTAGAATTAGGGATGTATAGAACGTTCAAGGCCCACCTCCAAGGTCCCCTGTCTAACTTTCAAGGCCACAAGTGCCAAAGGTTCTCTGATCTCTTAAAACATCGCTGCCCTCTGAAGATCAAGTACTCAAACAGATGAGCCAATGGGTGGGAGGATGGTATATCCAGACCGCCTTAGCAGATGACCAATGGGAAGGAAGCACAGGGAAGATGCTAACTGGATTACAAGGAGATGCTATAGACGGCGGATCTGCTCACACTCGGGCTCTGAGCGCTCGCCTGTCCACCTCGCTTGAGAAGGACAGCAGGAGCTAGCAGAGGTGATCACTATGGGATCACAGGACATGCACACAGCAGAGGAACTCCGAGGATGCTTTCTGTCTCCATCCATTCCAAAGAAGACACAGTCGTGCACCCCCTCCCCGTCATGCCTACAGGGTTCATATCTGTGCTGTCAACCAACCTCAGCTTTAAAAAAAAAAAAAACACTTGTATCTGTACCTTTTCTTGTTGTTCTCTAAATAATATAGTATGAAATGATTTACATAGCATTTACATAGTGTTAGAAGAGAGTTTAGCGTGTGTGGGAGGGTGTGTGTAGGCTGTATGCAAATACTAAGTGTTTTCTGCAAGGAGCATAAGCATCTGCATAGCTTGGTATTTTCAGGGCCCTTGGATCCATTCCTTTGTGGGTGCCAGGGGATGGCAGTAGAATCTATGCACATATTAGTTATCACGTCAACCATGGCAAGAATGCCAAATAAAACTCCTACAGATGCGTTTTGGGTTTGGGTGTTTTTTTTTAATAAATGTATTTATTTATTTACTTACTCCCTTATTTATTTTACATCCTGTCCAGAGTTTCCCCTCCCTCATCTCCCCCCCCCCAGTCCCTCCTCCCCTACCCCTCTGTTCCCATCCCCCAATCCACTTCTGTTTCTGTTTAGGAAAGGGTAGGTCTCCCATGAGTATCAACAAAACATGGCATAGCAAGTTACAGTCAAATGAAGTGCCTCCCCTTGTACTAAGACTGGGCAAGGTGACCCAGTATGAGAGGTAGCGTCCCAAAATCCTGTAAAAGAGTCAGAGACAGCCCCTGCTCCCACTGTTAGGAGTCCCACAATAGGACCAAGCTACGCAACTGTCACACATATGCAGAAGGCCTAGGTCAGTCCTACGCAGGCTCCCTGGTTGTTTGGTCAGTCTCTGTATTGCACTTTTCAGAAGTTTTCCTCCGGAGATAAAAGGCTCATGGGAGTCACGTGACTGCTGACGACATCATTCTGGCCACAGCTTTCCTATCTACCACTCCCCGGAATCCACAATATGGCTGCCACCGTATCCCACACCGTTCCACTACTCCCTTCCCTTCCCCTGAGCATCCTGCTCCACTCTGTTACCTATAGACTAAAGCACCCTTTCCTGGAAACAGTCCCTTTCTACAAGGTCATCTCCAAAACCAGGCTCGTCTCTTGTCTTTCTGAGCCCCTGCTGCACAGCCGCTTCGAAGTCCACCGTGAGTTAGACTGACGCAGACGTCATCCGACCTGGAGGAGGAGACAGAGTCGGGACTTTCACAGCGGGCTGCCAATCCCAAGTCCTGGTGCTCTACGCTTAATGGCAATATGTCATCCAATTACAATTAACACTCGACTGTTCCATAACATGACTGTGTAAGTGTTTTGCCGAGAAGGCTGGAGAAGACAGAGAAACGAGATTCACCACTGAAGGACATGGCATTCACATACCAGGAAAAAAAAAGTCTCAGGAGTAGGTAAAAACCAAATGTCAAGCCATTGTCAGCTGGATTGATGCAAACTAAGGAAGGTGCCACGCTTACGTAGGAGGTCCTGGCTTACATAAGGAAGTGGGCCAAACAAGCCACGTACATGGAGCCAGTAAGCAGTACCCCTCCGCAGTCACGGCTTCAGTTCCTGCCTCCAGCTCCCTGCCTGCTGCAGCTTCTTTCAGTGTCGGACTGGATGGAACCGGCAGGCCCAACAACCCCCTTTTTTCCCCAAACTGGTTTTGATTAGTATTTTTTCACGGCAACAGAAAGTAAACTACGACACCTGTGGTCTTAAAGATGGTTGGGAAGTCAGCGTGGACCACGTTAAGGTGCAATGGAGCTAGAGTTTATTCAGACATCATGTATCTAGTTACATGTGCCTTAAACCAAAGTGCTCGCAAGGCTTCGCTCTCCATTTTACACCTTTGTAAACGACACTTAGAAATATTAAGTCTTCGCGATTAAGAGCGGTCAAGATGAAGCCAAGGGAGGACCCAGAGGCTTATGGAGGACCCAGGACTGAAGTAGGACCCGTAGGACCTGCAGGCGCGGCTGAGAGGAGCAGCGAAGGTGGACAGCACCAGCAATGACTGGGGCCGGGTGGCTCCAGGACTCCCGTGGTGGGAGGACCTGTGGTCCCGGGACTTAGTGTCAGCCTCGCGGGCAAGACCAGCAAGGAATGCTTGAAAGAAATGGAGGTTGAGATGACTCTGTTGAAGCAGGAAGTACTGGGAGCTCGGTGACCAGAATCCCAACTGCTGTGCCCGTGGTGCCCATGGTAGAGGCCATGCAGGTCCCAGCAGCTCCCATGATTTGCCCAATGATCGCTACCAACGTGTACCAGCAGGTCCAACAGACCATGGAGGCCCAGGCTGCTGCTGCAGCTACAGTAGTTCCTTCCTACTCAAGCACATTTTTTAGCTTTTGTTTTTGAGACAGTCTTTTTTATGTCACCCATGTTGCCTCCAGCTTGCAATCCTCCTGCCTCAGCTTCCCAGCTACTGTGGTTGAGGGTATGGGTTACCGTTCCCAGCTGAATGCATTATTGAATATACAAATACATTCCTCAAGTTTTGGTAAAGCTCATAAGAATGTTCAAAAAAACCACGTGCTGTTCACCGTTTAATTGATGCAGCTAGGGATGGAAATAGGTTTTCCTGGGGAAATCATCTCTGGTCTGCTTTCTATTGAAGATTTCACAAGCATTGGTTGTTTTACTGTTGTTATAATAGACTCCTGAGAAACCCACTGTGCACTGGCAAGATGCTGTGTGCAACACCAGGTAGACACGTGTGCTGACCCCTGACCACAAGGGGTATCTCACAAGGACACTGCCTTGACCTCCGTCATTCTGTTCCCCGCCTACTTAAGACTTATCCCAAACATTGCTTGCTCCATCCTGGCCACCCGAATCTCCCTTCCTGATCAAAATCACAGACTTTCTTGAGTCAACTCATATGACTCACGTGATCCTTGATTGCTCCATCCACTTCACTTTGTGCAGGGATTACACATTATATATGTGCCGTGTGTGTGCGTGCGTGTGTGTGTGTGTGTGTGTAATTATTCAGCACTCCTATGGTACCAGCATTAATAAAATGACTAGTAAACACAAAATTAAATAGAAGTGAAGTAATAGGTTCTGGTGAGCTCCAGAACAGGAGGGCTGTAGTTCATAAGTACCTCTTACATTAAATGACAAGAGCAAAGATGTTGGGGCATTGCGGTGGCTCTGTGGATAAAGGCGCTGTTTGACCCCTGGATCCCACGGTGGAGGAAGAACAGCAGGAGAGCGGGAAAGGAAAGGAGGAAGTGAAGGAGAAGACCGAAAGAAGGAAGACAAAGATGGCATGAAACGTGAGTACTGCTCTTGTCTGGGTGTGTTCTCCCAGTCGGTACACGGGGAGAAATTTCCCACACAATCAGTATTGTCATTTCTCTCAACTATTGAAGCAAACGCTGCAAATTTCCACCTTCGCAGTCTTTAAAGGAGGAAGCCGTGTGTGCTCACTCCCTAAGTCAGGTAATCTGTCGTTTGAAATCGGTCTTGCTTTTTCCCCACTCTCCCATTGATTTTTCTGTCTAAGCAGATTTTTCAGGCACTCTTTAACTTGATTCTGACTTGCAGCCCAGGGCTATGAATGTAACAATCTAGGTGGACATGAGACCCAATCAGAAGACAGGCGGGGGAGAAAGGTTGTGTTCTTCCTAATTGGAAACAGCTTGTGTCCACTTCAAAACAAGATGAACATGGTAGACCTTGGGAACAATACGAAGATAAAAAAGCATTTAAGAACGGAGAGCCATCTCTTGCAAAGTGCTGCCCAAATCACCATTTGAGCTGTCTCTCTCATTACTGAACAAAAGCAAATGGATCCAGGGAGAAATGCTATTGTTACAGAAAACAAAAAAAAAAATTGTTACCTTAGAAACAAAGTCACCCTTGATGTACAGATTCCTAAAGTGAGGGAGGAAAGAGAATGAGGCCTCCTACCCCCTCTCAGTGGGATATTTGGGTGAGCCAAGGGTCATACAAGTCATGGAACATCTTCCCAACCAAGGCTACTTGGTGACTTCCTGCCCCCACCCTCCACATAGAGCAAGTTTTACCATTCATTCAGTTGGTGGTTGTTAAGCATGCTTTGTGTGCCTGGCCCCAGTCACTGCTACAGAGCTGCTCCTGACTGGTGGATTTTCTAAACTAGTGAGATAAAGACAAAGCCTCAGGAGGACATTATCTTTGAACCCAGCACACCAAAGCAAGGTGCCCTGCTGGAAGTCCATTGTAGCCGCCCCTGAAGGCAATAACAAGGCCCAACCACCGAGCTGTCAGTTCCAGTAGAGTCGGTTGGGTGGGCATGTGAAGTGAGGAAGAGAGGTCTGTCTACTTACGATATTTTTTTCGTGTTGAATGACCAATGCCCAAGTAAGGATTAGGATAGAGAAAAATATGCAACATTCACAGAATGCAGTGATGAGAGAGGCAGACAGACAGACCCACACACACACACACACACAGAGACAAACCCTGAGGGAAAAGTGAAATTTCCCCAACTAAAAATAACAAAAGACTTCTCCCAATAAACGTGACATCAAAACCAAGGCCTAAAAAAATTAAATAAAATCAGAAGAGCTCAAGACAGGAGTTCAAGGCATTCTTGGTAAAGGATGGATCAGAGCAAAACATAAGCAGTGTTTGGGAGACAGAGAGCTGCCCAATGTGGCTAAAACAAGAGGAAAAGGGACTGGACCACGGGAGGTAGGTGAGGGTGGATTTGGCTAGATAGGTGTCTTACTTCCATTGCAGGGCCTGGGCTGGTGAGAGCAAGTCTTTGCATTGGTTCCCAGGGTGATGAGAACGGAGGCTTCTAAGTGTAAGAGGTGACGGCAGCAAAAAGCAGAACTTTCCACACTTGCCCCTGCTTTTCCAGAGATGAGTGAGACAAACATTCCCCTGCCCCCACCTCCTTCTGCCTAATCCTGCTGCTTTGGAGGTTTGAAAATGAACAAAAACAGGGAGCTAAATCAAAAGTCCCTCCTCCGTTCCTCTGGGCTGGCCTTTCTCCAAGAAGGGCAGATGGAAGGAGGTGGGCATGGTAAAGCTTGCCCTTTTATCCTGTGTGATGACTAAGCTGCCCCACAGGGCATCCCAGGTGGGTCTCAGATCAGCTGCAAAGCACCAATGAGTGCTTAATGACCAGAGAAAATGGCCAGCCTTGTAGGGAAGAGAGCTTTCTGGAGAAGCTGGGTGAAAAGCCGGCCTTCTGGGAGTCCTCTGACAAAGAACACTTGCAGGTGGAGAGAGGGCATGGGGTACATGCCCTTGTCCCTGGCAGCCTGGCCCTTCCTAGGAGGGAGTTGGCACCTGTAAGCTCCTGAGGGCCTGAACAGACTCTGTGTGCCAACCGCAGCAATTTCATGGCACTGAACTGAAGCCAGCCAGTTGGCACCAAGGCTGTGTAAGTAAGGCAGGATATTGCAAAGGAAAGAAAAGGAGTAGTGGGGATGGCAAAAACCCTGGAGCTCCTGCAGCAAACGCCCTGGGCATGAACCCTGGGCAAGCGCCCTGGACACAAACCCCGGACAAGCGCCCTGGGCATGAACCCTGAAGACAGCAACCTGAGGTGTCACAACACAGGCAAATCCAGGTGGAACTTATCCACTTACCTGTCTGGTTTTCTTTCTCGGTTTGGGACTTCCTGGGGACAAGAACTACTGGATTTCTCTCTGGACTATGTTATATAGATTAGAAGGCAGACAGGCTGAATGACACAGAAGGGCATGGTTGGGAGCTGGCAAGGAGAACAATGGACCAATTGTGCAGAGCAGACAAGTGACTACCACCGTTAGTCATGGGTAACTTGAATGAGTTGTGTCTAGATAAATTGCTGGAAACCTAACCATGTGTCTACATGTGCACGCGACATGTGCGTGTATACGTAGTATACATGTGTGTTCACGGCTTCCTTCCATTCCTACATGAAAAATCCCAATCATTATTGGTTGAACATGGGTCCAAGCCTCTAATCCCACACAGGCAGAGTCAGGAGCATCCAGAGTTTGAGACCAACCTGGGTTAGAGAGTAAGAACCTATCTCCGGATAGCCATTTGCCTTAGTATTTTCACACAAAATAATGCACCTCCATAAAAAAAAAAAAGTGAAGCCACGTCACTCCTCAGTTAAAAGCAGAGTTGGCATAGGTACTGCAGACAACCAGAATAGGGAGGAGAAAGCCAAACAGTGTAGGAACAAATGGAGTGACCAAGTATCTTACCACGGAGGGATCTAAGAGCTAGGAAACATGCTGGAACATTCTTTTCTGCCTTCAAATTTGAGATAGAGGGGCTGCAGTTGTGGCCCATGGTAGAGAACTTGTCTAGCATGGGCAAGACTTTAGATTTGATCTCTAGCACCAAAAAAGAAAAACTAATATAAACCAACAAAGACTCAGTCACTGATTACATAGTAATAGAAAAAGAACGCAAGTTATAATTAATACTTGCCTTTTATATTCATCCTTGCCACAGGCATATGTATTGTACAGATTTGAAGGTTTTATTTGTTTGCTTATTTGTTTTATGAGTACAACATATTTACTGTTCTTAATAGATTTTTTGTTAATTGAAATTTTTACGCAATATATTTTGATCATGTTTATTTTTGAGACAGGATCCCACTATATGGCCCAGGCTAGCCTAGCACTCACTGGATGGTCCAGGTTGTCCTTAAACTATGTAGATGTTCCTACCTCTGCTTTGAAGTACTAAGATTTCAGGTGTTTACTGCCATGACTGCCTTTAAAAAAAAAAAGGCTCTGGCAAGCCTGGAACTCACTATGTGAACCAGGCGGGACTTGAACTCACAGAGACCTACTTGCCTCTGCCTTCCAAGTGCTGGAATTAAAATTATACGCCACTATACCAGTCCATGCCTGCCTTTATTAAAGTTTAATATGACAATCTCTCCACATAAATGTTCTTATGGCCATTTCATGATACAACTCAAAAATAAAGCTTAGGGGTGACAGGGGCCCAGTCCTCTGGTTCTATTCTTAAACAAAAATAGCGCAGCAAGGAAATTACTCTGTCGTAGCAGAGCTGTTTGTCCAATGCCATCTGCTGGTTGTGTTCTGTGTATTATTAATGCCCAGGGTGCTAGGCATTTATTTTTCAATTTTAAGGATATTGTGCACTGAATTAGTCAGATTTCCATCACTGTGACAAAATGCCCAAGATAGTTAACTTATAGATAGAAAATGAGTTCTTCTGAAGGATCCAACTGTGGTCTCAAGCAGCCTTGCTGCTTTGGGCATCTTGCAAGGCAGTTCATCATGGTGCCAGCACACAGTAGAACAAACGTTTGACCACAGGGCAAAGAGGAAGGACCTCCTCTAGCCTTGCCCACACAACGTCCAGTGCCATCCCAGGCACCAAGACCTTAGCATACAGACTTTTTAATCCAAACCGCAGCAGGCACAAAATGTCCGAACAATAGCACAAGCACAAACAGACTACAGACATCCCATGCCATCCTCTGGGGTGAGTGCTGGATGTATCATTCACTTGGTTGCCCTTTTAACAGGTCTGCCTTTTAAGGAAAATAGCACGCAAAAGTAATAGTTTGGCATGGGCACAAGTCATGGGTTAGTCCCCTGGCATGACAGTTATGTGAGCCACTGATATTGGGGCTGCCAAGGGATGTATTGTACAGCATTTGAGAGCAGGTCCTGAAAAGATGTAGATGGAGACGCCAGGCTTAGGTTATAAGGCAGAGGTACATCTTCTGGCTCATCAGAACTGGTCCACCCATCCCTGCAATGGTGCGGTCCTCAGTTCAGGCCTGCAGTCTGCTCTCTAACTCTAACTCCTCATCCTTCCTGGGGAGGCCACAGATTCCACTGAACTCCTCTGTGAACATCACTGCACTCAATTTCGGGCGCTCACACCCAAATACCCTGCTTCCCGGCAGCTCCAAATGGCAACTTAACAAACAAAACACCATCCTTAGATTAATGTGCCGGTCACAGCCAGGATGTACTCTGGCCCTCCAGAAAAGGATAGGCAAACTTCCAGAACATTCTTCTTTCAATCAAGAACTACTTGATGGCCACCTACTATGCTTATCTGCTCATGACAATAATTTTTAGCTCGAGAGAAGATGCAGAGTCTGTTCATCCCACCCTACCCACGCTGCTCTCAGACACCCCCTTTGATTCACGGGGCCCGCAGGAGCCGTCGGGCCAGTTATGCTTCGGTTTTCCAGCCTCTCAGTATTAAGTAATCCCCTAAAAACTTGCCGGCTATGGCGACCTGCTGCTTAGATTGTTATCGCCTTCTTACTACAAGATTTTGAGACACTTTCTTCAGAGGCCGAGTTGAGCAAGCAAAGATTACCTGAGGGGCAAATATGGGCAGAACAGAGTTAAAGTAATAGCTTCTGAGGGGAAAGACAAGTACGTTTTTATCATTTGGGTCTAATTGAACTAAACAGAGCTTGGAAGGGAGCAGGCGCCTAACACTTTTCTGGTGTGGTGAGAGAGGCCTCTGCTTCCCGTGTGCCCACTACGCGCCAGCAGTTGTGTCCGATTATTTTGTTTTTATTTCACTTAACTGTCCTTGGTGAGGAAGCAACTCAGAGAAGCTAAGTGATATGGTGATATGGCTAATATCGTTGGCCTTTGGGCCAAAGAAGCTGGGAGTTAAATCCAGGGTTAATTCCACGGTCTGAGGGTTTGGCCAGCCTTCTCCAATAATCCCTCCATTCACCCCCAAGGTGGAGCCATCCACCTGGTTCTTATGAATGAGAGAACGCTACAGGGTATCTGTAGGAATGTATACCACGCATGCCTGCAGAAGTCCGTCTAGTCCCCCTTCCCCTGTCCCACCCCACACAAAACCCCCATTCACTGAATATTTGGTTGATCTCCTCCTTTTTATATGATCCCTGCAATTAATAGAACTCTTCTAAGAAGAGATTGACCCTTCTTTCTTGTTCTGTCTCCCATGTCCCAGTCATTTCAATTCCTCCTTATTTAGAGCCATGTTCTGAGCTCCTCCTGCCCTTCTCCAGAGCAGCTGCCCCAGGTTGTCACCGGCTCATTTCTGCAGTATGGAGTCATTCCAGAGTGGCTGGGGACAGCAGGGAAGCCGGCAGAGTGGCTGACCGGGGCTGGTTTCAAGGGCAAGGGACAGCTGGCATTCGGGCAGCCTCTGCCAGCGTGGAGTGAGCAGAGCAGGCCCCGGGGAGCAAGGGAGCGGAATGTCCAATAGCCAGAAAGAGCCTGAGCCTGATGAGGCTTAACTGTCCCCACTGCGCCACTGTGGGGATGAACAGGTGTCCCCACAGCTGACTGGGCACTCAGTTTCTAGCAGGGATCGGGTGGGGTGCACCTAAGAGGGAATGGCGCTCACAGATAGCCAGACCTCTGCAGACTCCATTGAGAATAGCAGCTGGAGTGGAAGCACTTAATCCTAAGAGGTAAAAACACTTGAGTGTCTGCCAGTACGAGATTCTACGCGGCACATTAGGGGTAACGCTACTCCGAGGGTCACGTGATCCTTATAGGACCAGCATCCTGGGAGCTAGCCCAAAGGCGACCTTTAGGGCCCCATCTCAAACCTACTCACGCAGAGCCTACATTTGAACAAAATCTCCAGGTGATTCCTGGGCACATTAAAGTTTGCAAAGGCCTAGTCTAGAAGTGCGGTCCTCAGAGGGTGACTTCCAAACCAGAGGAGTAGCTGCAGCAGCTCCTGCTGAGTGGGTTAAGATGAAAATCTTCAGGCTCCATTCCCAGACCTCTGAGGAGGGGGCTCAGCATGTAGGGGTCTTTTCGTTTGCTTGTTTGCTTACTTGCTTGCTTTTGTTTTTGTTTGGTTTGTTTCTCTGTTTTTCGAGGCAGGGTTTCTCTGTAGCTACGGAGCCTGTCCTGGAACTCACTCTGTAGACCAGGCTGGTCTCAAACTCACAGAGATCCGCCTGCCTCTGCCTCCCAAGTGCTGAGAAGGCCATGCACCACCGGTCCTTCCACATTAGAGTCCCACATTCAGATAAGCCAAAGTCCACAAGGAAACAGATACATAACTCAACCAGTTGCTGATGTCTTCCCACGGAGATCAGACCTGACTGATGAGAACACCACTGCCTGCCTGTGGAGACCAAGGATCTTCCCCATACCAAGACTTCTATGTGTTCCTGGAAAGTGTACACTATCAGGATCCCTCCCGGGTTTAAGTTCCTGGAAATGACTGGCCTGCAATATCCCTATCCCCAGGGCACAGGACCCCACGTTTGTGGCTCTTGGGTTGAGTACATTGGTTTGTTTGGTCCCTTGGTTTTTCTTCAGCATCTTTCCATTAGAATATTTGGAAGAGACTTTCCTGAAAGGGTCATGAGAAAAAGAAATGCAAATTCCTTCATGCCACAGAAATGCCAGTCATCTCCAACTAAACCCCAGTGTCCCCATCCTTAAAGCCCTGAAATCCACCCTCAGCCAGCCATTCTCCTTGCTTGCTGGCTCACTCTCTGCCATGATCTCCTCCCACTGACTGTCAGCAAGTTTTTGGTAACATAGAGGAGTGTGATTCTTGACACTCACGAAGGCCTTCAACTTCCCACCTTTTTTATCATGCAGGACATTTTCTTACCACGAGGTAATTTCCCTCCCAACTAAAACAGACAGAGATTGGATGGATTCTCTGTACAGGGATGCACATAGCCCCTCCTCCTTTCTGCTCACTCCTTTGCAGAAGCATCTTCATCATGCCTCCTTGTCCCACACTGTTAATCTGACACCAGGATGCTGCTTTTCACTGGCAACTCTTTTCCCCTTTGACTGGGACCAAGTCCCTTTGCTGGAACTTGTGTGAGATTCTGTACAAGGCTAAACGGTGCCCATGTCACAGCCCAGAATTTTATACCTCTCCTCTGTGGGTGGTGATCAAGGCAGCTGGTAATTTTATACAAGAGCTAACATCAAAAGCTATCCTTTATGAAGAGACAGAGGCTTCCCTTCTAACCCCATAGAAATCCAGAAGAACTCTGTATGTCAACCCAGGACATGGCTTTTGTGGTTAATAGCCTAACCTTGACAAAGGCTCAGGACTGCACTTGGGTCCTGAACACCCAGTCTAGTGACCAGCTGGCTGATAAAGACTTTCCATTAGTTTGAACCTCTGTCCAAGTGGTCTTCTTTGGTGGATACTTCACAACATTGAGCAGCTCTGGAAATACCACGGGGTCCAGGGATCACAAGGACTCCCAGGAGACAGGAAGAATGGGCCATAGGACATACTGATCTCCCAGGGATCTATGTCACTATGTCAGAGGTTACCCTTTCAGATTATGGCAATGACTGAAGGGGTATACCCTGGAAGTCCCAGACAAATGGGGACCCATGCAAAGCCTCTGTGTCCCTGATATCAGGATGCTTCTTTCTGAGATTTGAGCTCTAAGCGCTGCCATGTGGACTGTTCGTCTCAGTCCACTTCTCTGTGGGCTCCCACGCTGAGCAGAACCTTCTGTGGCTGTGTAGGCAGTGGAACAACTGTGCAGACAGAAGGAACTCCATGTCTATGTCTAGTGGAGCAGACCCCTGCAGGCCACCTCACAGAGCTGCCAGCTAATTCAGGAAAAATGTCACTTCCTGAACCCCTAGACCTGGTGCTTGGCTTCTTTCTGAAGTCCCTTCCTCAGATCCAACACATTGAGCACATCCTGAGGGCACCAGGAAACACCCCCACCCTCCCAGCTCACACCTCGCCATCTGTCTACACACAGACTGAGCCAGACCATCCTAGGTCAGTAAAATAATTTGCAAAGTTTTGAGCTATTCTATGGGGGACGTGCTTCTTAGTGTTGACAAAGTCTATTTGGATGAAGAAATCCACCCAAGGTAGCCTTTAAGTTACTATACTCGGGTCGTCAAGAATCAGACGATTGTTTTGGCTAGGGAGGTGAATTTCACGACCTCCAGTGTCAGGTAGAGGTTTGTATGTGGGCCTCTATTTCAGAGCTGGGTATAACCAAGGATCTAACACAACTCAGGGTGAGGTGGGCATGATACAGAGCCAGATAGCATCTACCTCCCCATGAAACACCTTAGACAAACCAGACTCATCTAAGTCTTGCAAGTTTGTAAAGCTTCAGGCGATTATTTTCTTCTTTCCACGAGATGTGTCGCTTCTCATTCATTAGCTCTTATCCAACTTGTACTTGTTCAGCACTAGTAAAAACCACAGAGCAAGAGAGCAGGCTTCAAAATCTGATTCTGACCCCCTTGGAACCTTGGCATAGGGAAACGAGGACCGAAGCCATCTCCATCACACAGGGGCGTGGTCGAGATTAAGCGAGTTCTATATTGCATTAGTTCACCTTCCCCGTCTCCACCTCCATCATGCTGAGCCATGTGTTTGATGCCAAAGCTACCACATTTTTTTCATCCTTAAAGTTTGGGTTTAATCTTGTAGGTTGCTTTAAACCAATGGGATGGTGTGAACACAACAATGGGCCAGCTCCTAGCACAGGTCTCAAGAGACCTAGGGTGGTTTTCTGTCATAGCCAAAAGAAGAGCATGCTTGGGCTAGAACCTCCACCAGCAAGCAGTGGGAGATGGGAGATGGATGGAGCCAAGTCACCTCAACAATTAGCTCCTAGAACAGAGCCATCCAGACTAACTCACAGATGTACAATGAGGGGAAAAAAAAAAAAAAACACCTAACCACTCCCAACCCAATTTTAGATGAGACAAACTCCAGATACTATGAACAATAATAATAGCAATTGAAGATTTTTAATGGGGGGGTGCTCTGCAATGACTACCCAGTACACTAGCATTTATGAACACCTAAATTGGCTCAGGTAAATCATCTCCCCTCAGGCCAATGGTTCCCTCTCCTACCTGTGGCCACGTTTTTGTCACATGCAGAGTATACACATATAACAACGAAACCCCAAAAGTTCCAAGTTTGTAGAATGAGAGCCATAGAACTTACACTCACACCCTAAGCCCTGTGTAGAAAATGACTGGAAACCGTGGAAAAGAAGAACACTGTCCAAAGGCCTCTTTCTCCATTTTCCTAAAGCTGAGTAAAATAGATACTTTTTCAAACCAGAGATTTCTTTCTGTTTCCTTGCCACCATGACTTCTTGAGTCTAGAAGGAAAGATTCCTTAAAGATGAGAACCTTTTCCTTCTGGCATGTCTGCTTTTTAGGTCAAGTCTCTGGCAGAAATTTTCCAGAAACTATGCCAGTTTGGTGGAGTCAGAGAGTGTGGTACAAGCAAGCCTTAGCATAAAGCAAGGGCTTTCAGAATAGTACGAAAAAAAAGAATTTACTTTCTCTCCTGTTTTTTTTTTCCTCTTTTGGTACTAGTGTTGAAGAAAGTGGCTTTAAAATGGCCACTTTTTTCTGAAGACAAAAGCATACTCTGTTCAGCCACCTCCCCTCATAAAAGGAGAGCGTTCTAGACATGGGCTCTCTCTGCAAGAGAACAATCACACCCCCTCGATGGGAGCACATGAAGACATCAGGGGGGATATCAATAGTCGTGTGATGCCTACTGCCAAATGTTCTCCCAGTAATGGTCCAGCCGGTAATACTTGTCCCTGTTCTTCAATCTCTCTTGTCAAGAGGAGCTTTCGAATGGCCTCTATTCTTTGCCCCCTTTGAAATGACCATTCAGTGGTTTGCTGTGAGAGCAGCTCCAGCCTGACAGGGAATTATTGACATTTTACTTGTCAGCTCAGAGTAAATGTCTACGGGATGCCGCTGGCAGGTGAGGCGGCAGACTGACAAAGGGGCACAGAGATATGAAGCCTGGAGTCCAGAGAGAATGCTCTTGCTCAGAACACACTCATGTGGTCAGTCACTGCGGAGAGAGAGAGACCTAATTTAGGAGAAAGGACTGGAAGGTGTGTCTGCATTAGCCAGTTCCATTCAGGGGAAATCGGAGCCCAAGGCAGTACTCCCCGCTCGCTGTGCTGAACGAAGCCCTTCCTACCAGCGACAGCTCCACCAGCCTGTGTCGCCCTCCTTCCTCTGCAGACTACAAAGCACTCTCATCCGCCTTAGTGCACTTGAGCCTTGCCATTTACATCAGTCCGGTGTGACAGACATAGGTTAGATCACACAAAATAGCAGCTACCAACCGCTCTTGGCCTCCGAGAACCACCATGTCAATAATATAGTCCTGCAGACTTCGGCCAAAGCACACGGTTGGGTAACCACGACATGATCAAGATATAGGACGCAGTCAGGATGGGTATCACAGAGGGCAGGGAAGCCCTTTCGGGGGTCTAATGTGTAAGAAAATGAGCACACACCTTGTAGACAGAGGTGTGATTTCCGTTCCTATAGATTTGCCTTCTCTGGAGACAGGTGCGTGAAAGACACATCCCACAGTCTCTGACTCCGCTCTCTCACCGGACGTTCCTTCACCCAGGCTACTGCAGCAAAGCTTCCTTCCTGGTCCCAGAACAACAGATTTAAAGTGTAGAAGTTCACCGCGGAGTCTGTGTGTTTGCCGGGGGATAGACATCTGGGTGTTTCCAGTTTGAGCTGATTACTAAGGAAGCCGCTGGAAGCGTTTCCCTCCAGGTCTCGGTGTAGGTGTTATATTTTCATTTCGCTTGGGGAAACACCTATGTGTAGGATTAGTGGATTGTACAATAAATGTTTTCATCTTTGGTGACAAGCCACCAAACTGTTTTCCCTAGCATCAGTGTCACTGTATGTTCCTAGGAGCGGTGTCTGGGCGACTCCACCCCAGAGCTTGGTGATCTGCTCAGAATGGAGAAGGGAGAGGTCAGCCACTCTAATGGCTTCTTCTGGCTGGTTTTGATCTGCATGTCTCTAATGACTGCAGGTGACGAGCATTCTCTCCTGCGCTACTTTCTATCCTAATATTTTCTCTGGTGAATGTCTGCTCAAGTCTTTTGTCTGCTTTCTGAAATTGAGTCATTTTTTTCCCTTATTATGGAGCCGTGAGAGTCTTTTACTGCTAATCTCTATTTGTACAGTTAACAACAGGGTGGGACTCCTTTACTTGGTATGTATTTGGCCAACGTGTTCTCTCAAACACTGTGTTTTCGCTCCCATTAAAATGTCTTTTGAAGCCGGGCGATGGTGGCGCACGCCTTTAATCCCAGCACTTGGGAGGCAGAGTCAGGCGGATCTCTGTGAGTTCGAGACCAGCCTGGTCT
>NC_022023.1:18099322-18099832 GCF_000317375.1 Microtus ochrogaster
TTATCCCCAATCATCCCGTTTCCCCAAGTTCCCCCCATCCTTCCTTTCTCATGGGAAGATGGGGAGAGAAAAGTGAGAAGTAGTTTTTATTCTTGCATAGGACATAGGCTTGGTCCTCGGCACCCACGTGGTGGCTTACAGCCATCTGTAACTCTAGTTCCAAGAGATATGACACCTTCTTCGGGTCTCAGCAGGCACCACGCATGCATATTGTATGCATACAGACAGACAAAATACACACACACACACACACACACAAAATACAATAAATCTAAAAACAAGTTTAACATCAAAGAGTGAGCTACTGAAGATCACACAATTGGTGTGTGTCTCAGCCAGTTCGATCTCTGTTAAGAGCATGGATGTGAACTGCCCCGTATAGACTCGTATGTTTGAACACTTGGTCCCCAGCTGGTGGCACTGTTTATAAAGGTTGTAGAATGTTTAGGAATCGGAGCCTTGTTGAAGGAAGCAGGTTACCAAACAGGCCTTAAGATTTATAAGGTGGAG
>NC_022023.1:18100057-18102508 GCF_000317375.1 Microtus ochrogaster
AAAAAAAAAAAAAGATTTATAAGGTGGCCCTGGATGCCTTCCAACCTCTGCTTCCTGATCTGCAGAGAAGTGAGCAAAACACTGCTTCATGCCCGACTGTCACATCCAAAGACAACTGAATGGCCATCCAGCCCCGCCACGGTCAACTGTGCATTCAAACCATGAAACAAACAAAATGGTTTCACCTTTAACTTGTTTCTTATCAGGTATCTGACCACAGCAGCAAGAAGACTAACTAATGCAGCCTCTAATCACTCACTTATTTTGCATCCAAGTTCATGATCTCATGTAACTGTGGACCTCACAGAAAAGAGGGTGAGCATCAACATGAGAGAAGATCAAGCTCTGCAGAGCTCATAAAAGGTCTTCAAAGACTCAAGAAGAAAACAAGCCTAGACTTCAATAGTCAACCCTCTTGTGCTGTCAGTATAACCAGATATTGTCTGGAGAGTCATGAAGTCATAGGCTCAGTATCTGGAAAGTCAGCTTTGACCTGAGCTCTCAGAAAGTCATGAATTCCACCTCTAATAAGGCTTTCTCTGTGGTGTGTATTTATACAGGCTCTTGTCTCAGTTTCCCATCCTCCACTGGAAAGAAAGCTCAACCCTAAGACTTCCATGCTAGCCTTCAGGCACCAAATCTAGCCTTTGTCCACTAGAGACTAAATGTCCACCTTTACATTGTCACAGCGGTTAGAGGCTGAACTCCAAAGAATTTAATCCTGAGCCAGAACTTCTTCTGTGACTCTTCCTGTTCCCACCAGTGTGATGGGCTCTATACCATCAGCCGTTCTGCATGAATCTGTCTTCTTTCCATATCAAGGTTAACTTTATTCCTCCCTATTGGACAGTCTTGAAACAACCACAACCAGAAGGTAAACAAGAGTACCAGCTATAAAATTCCCAAGCTAGAAATGCGTCTAAACATCAGGTCTGTCTTTCTAGGCAAGATATTTAACTATTTGGATCTCTGTATCCTCGTCTATAAAAATGCCCTCAAGGCTTTCCAGGAAAACCAACTATTGAAATGACTGACATGCTCCTGACGTATAATGGTGGTAATCCATGCTAGTAGACCTCCTCTGCCCAGACCCTCCCAAACCCACCCATCCAGGCCTGTTGCCCCTCCCGTGAGCTCCCCAGCTGTAGTGGCTTTTCTAGCCAGCTGTGGTGGAAGCTCAGAAAGACCCAGCTACAGAAAAATCCATTGAATCCCTCACCCTGGCAGCTAAAAGCCTCTCCCCTTCCATCTCCAATACTGAGCAGACTGAAAGGAGATGGGCATTCATTTTCCGTGATGCAGAAATCACCTGCTTGCAATGAGAAAAGAACTCGAGTCTAACATCCGACCCTATGGGTATCACTTTTCACAGTGGGAAAGCCTGTCTCCCTGGAAGATCTTAATGGGTCCTCTAATTGCTTTATTTGCTGACTGACAATAGAGTCAATAGCAATTTTTCATTGATAAAGAGGATATCATTAACTTGTGAATACCAGTGATCAAGATTACTCTCTGGTGATGGAGATGAACTAGGCTAGCCTAGTTGGCCTTGTTCTCTGGGATCTCCCATACTCAGAAGCATGTATGGATAAGAACATGGCCCAGATGTGGGATACAAGCTGAGGGTTGCATACTACACACCTGCACACCTAAGGACTGTGACTATCACCATGATGCGTTCATGCTGAGCCCTAAGTACAAGATGGAAAAATGAATCCTATTTGCTCAAGGAACAAGCCTAGACCCCCCTCTGCTCCTCACTGGGTCATTGAAGATCTCAGGCACTAGAGACAAAATTGAGCCCAGAATTACCACTAGGAATAAATCAGAAGCCACAAAATTCATGAACAACACAAATGAGAATATGGCCCCAGGCCCAAGAGTCACACAGGATTTCCAAGGGTAGATGGATGTGTTTGCTCATCCAGGTCTGGAATCAGCCCTTTCCAGGATGGCTTCTGATCCCTCCATTCACCTCTGCCTTCCCCACTCTATCTTACTGTTCATTGCTCTTCCCCTGGCTTCTAGACCCAAATGTGTCCATTGGCCTCTTTCCTTTTTATCACAGACTTCACTATGTCAGCGCTACCTTTACAGGATCCCTCCATGAGGAAACAATGAGTCCACAAACCTCTTGCTCCTATTTCCAGTGCTGCCTGAGTAATTCCCGTACTAGAAGAGAATAGGCAAATCCTGAAACCCACACTGCAAAGATGGACCTTTCTATATACCACAGTGGTCCCAAGGATGGACGTGGCATTCTTCCCCTCTGAGCTGAGTAGTGTAGGCTTAGCCTAAATTCCAGAGTGAAGGCGAGACGAGACTGTCAGGTGGTCCACCTCTCAGTTTGGATGTAAGTATCCTACCTTTATTTTTTAACTTGTGTGTGTGCACGCGTGTGCATGTGTGTGTGTGTGTGTGTGTGTGTGTGTGTGAGAGAGAGAGAGAGAG
>NC_022023.1:18102671-18118990 GCF_000317375.1 Microtus ochrogaster
GAGAGGGAGAGGGAAAGGGAGAGGGAGAGGGAGAGGGAGAGGGAGAGAGCTGTGCGAGTGTGCATGCCTAACTTTTATGCTGAGGTCAGAGAACAGCTTTACGAAGTCAATTCTCTGGTTCTCTCCTTCTACCCTTACAGGGCTTCGAGAGGTGAGACCCAGGCCATCAGGTCTTCATGGCAAGCACCTTTGCCCACTTAACTGTCTACCAACCCCATCCTGACTTTGAAATCAAAGTCCCAAACACCCAGAACCCCTCATTACCAAGAAGGCTACAATGATAACTCACCTGAGCAGATGCCAAACGCAAGGGAACCTGTGCAAAATATACTACCTTGGAGTGAAAGTGGGCCCAAGGTAAAAGAAGGAAGGTTCCACTTCATTCCCCATCCAAGCCCTCCCTCCCTACACCTGCCCTCCCCCCACCAAGCTGTGCCTTCGTCAAGTCCCCTCAGGTGCCCTTATTCCATAGCTGGGAAAGCAACAGGAGAGCGTAT
This sequence comes from Microtus ochrogaster, assembly GCF_000317375.1. Classification (NCBI taxonomy): domain Eukaryota; kingdom Metazoa; phylum Chordata; class Mammalia; order Rodentia; family Cricetidae; genus Microtus; species Microtus ochrogaster. The sequence goes on from NC_022023.1 coordinate 18,103,169, forward strand.
GCAATGTGCTTGTCAGGATGATAAGTGACATGCCCAGGCCTTGCTCCTGCCCCAGTGGGCAACTGTGTCAGGGTCAGGTAAACCTGCAAATGTGGAAGGTACCAGAAGCATCAATTACAAATGGCATGATCCATCCTCATTTCTGCAGAGTGCTGCCAGGCCCTGGGGCCTCCAACTGAATGCCAGGTCTTCTGCCATCTGGATTTTTATGACTCTTTGACTCAAAGCATCAATACTTTTGGGAAAGCAGTCTAGATAAAAATGTGAGCTTACTCTTGCTAAGCAAGCTTCAGAAAGTTCCGAAGACATCAGCACTTTCAGTTTCTTTGTTTGGGGAGAACTGACCCTGAACACAGAGATGCCCTTGTATTGGAAGAGAGTGCTGTGCACTTGATTAAGTTTGGACACCATCACCATTGCTGCTCACTGTGATCATATGAAGTGGATATTATTAGCTCCATTGTACATACAACTTTATGAAGACTCAGAAGATCACATGCCTGCCAGGAGCTGACTTTGGGGGAATGAAGAGATGGTTCCACGGCTCAGAGCATTTGCTGAACAAACAAGAAGGCATGAGTCCAGATCCTAACACCCATGTAAAGAGCCGGGAATGGCCACCTGGAATCCTAGGTCAATGGGGTGAAAGCAGGCAGAAGGGTTTCCAGAACTTTCTAACCAATAGGCCAGCTCTGGTTCTGGTAAGAGACCCTGTCTCAAATGAACAAGATAGAGAAGACAGGATACCCTGTGTCCTCCTCTGGTCTCCACATGTGTGTACAGACATGCATCTCACATACACACACATACACACACACACACACACACACACAGGCCTTGGTCTCAGATAACATGGAAGTCAAAGGAATATTATCCAACCCACACCCTTCAATCAACAAACAAAGCAAGTCAGGCTTAGAAAGTTAAGTGTCTAGTCTGAAGTCTGCCGATAGGTCTCCAGTGTCCCAGGACACTACTGTAAAGCTGCTGCCACAAAACATCAAGCAGGAATCTGTGCCGTGCAATTGAGATGGTCCCGTAGTCAACAGAGACAGAAATTTCTCTTTCTCAGAAGAACAGCACCCTCCCCTCCTTCCTCCCTGAACAGAAACCATGCCTTCTTTAATGCTTCATCTCAGACTCTAAAGTAATGCTTGATACAGCATTTAGTTAACTTTGTTCATTCACAAACTTTGTCTGGGTGCTTGCCATATGCCAGGCATCCAAGAGCAAAGCCACCCAGGCAATGGTCCTCATGGGTCTTTTGAGACTTTGTGGTGTGGCAGGCAGCTCTAAGCAAATGAATATCACATGGGTGTCTGCTACACCAGTCAAAAGCAGGCAGGGGCCACCCGTGTCCCTCAGGACTGGAAAGATCTTGCCACGGGAGCCAGAAGGCATTCTGAGCATGATGTAGAAACAACAGAGGATTTCAGGTTTCTTGTTTTTGTTTTTAACTATAAACACATTCTTTCACTTTTTTATTTTGTTTTTCCATTTCTGCACAGGTAGATTCTGCACAGTGAGCTGATAATTCCCTCAAACGCCCCCTACTTCTCTCTTTCCTTGCCCCTCCTTTTTTCCTCTGCTCCCCTGGACAATTTCCCTTTTGCTTCCATTTTACATAGGAATACATGCTTTTGTGTGGCTATAAAATGAGAAACATGTAATGTTTGCCTTTCTGAGACGGACTTTAATTCGCTTAATATGATTAACTCCAGTCCCATCCATTTTCCTACCGATAGCATAAGGGCACTTTTTATTATGATGGAAAATAATTCCTCTGGGGATTCTAAGCAAAGGCGTGAGATGACATTAGGAACTCTCTCGCGACCACTGTGTGCAGAGGCTACACAGTCGGAAGCCATGGTGGGAAGAACATTTGAGATCGCTGCTGTCTCGGGAGTAGAGAGAGCAATCCGCCCATGGCATGGAACCTTAGCCAGGTGTCCAGATTAGTATTGCCAGTAACGGGACTGCGCGACGAGATGTGGTGGAGAGACCACCATATCACCCAGATATAACCCACAGGGCTGTGGAAACAACTCGATGGGGAAAAGCTCGTGCGGCACCAGCCTGATCACCTGAACCCACATAAAAAGCTGGATGCAGGGTCTCTCATCCGTAGTCCCAGCACCTCCACAGAGAGATGGGAGGCGGAGGCAGGAGAATCATCAGACGCCTACAAGCCAGGTAGCTTCTTAGGAGCGCTGCGACATTCCTGCATCAGTGGTTTTCCTGTGAGACCGCACATGAACTCACATGCATACGAGACAATTGCACCTCCTGATTGCAATAATGTCTTGGTTATGGATAGTAATATCAGCTAATATACACGTGTTGCCCAGTGACCAGCCACTCATGCTGTCAAGGATGTGGAGTAAGGGGAATAGTCCTCCATTGCTGATGAGAGTGCAGACTTCTACAGCCACTACGGAAATAAATATGGTGGTTCCTCAGAAAACTGGGAATCAGTCTACCCCAGGACCCAGCTATATCACTCCTGGGTATTTACCCAAAGGATACCCCATCCTGCCACAAAGACACTTGCTCAACTATGTTCATGGAAACTTTACTCATAATAGCCAGAAACTGGAAACAACCTAGATGTCTCTCAACCGCAGAATGGGTGAAGAAAATGTGGTACATTTACACAACGGAGAATTAGTCAGCTGTTTAAAAAAAAATAGCAACATGAAATTTGCAGACAAATGGATTCAACTAGAATAAAAACATCCTGAGTGAGGTAACCCAGAGCCAGAAAAACAAATATGGCCTGTATTCATTTGTAAGTGGATGTTACCTACTACATAAATGATAAGTTACAACCCACAGACACAGAGGTTAGTTAAAGAGGACTTAGAAACAGGGAACAGTAATCTATGGGTCTCCCTGGGAAAGGGAAAGGGAATAGATTTTGTCAGTGAACTGGGTACAGGTGGGAACAGGAACATGGGGGATTATGTAGTGGGGAGGGAGAGAGCTACCTCAAGTCCCAGCTATACCACTCTTAGGTAAATACCTAAAGGACTCTACATCCTACTGCAAAGACACTCGCTCAGCTGTGTCCATTGCTCCTCTATTCATAATAGCCAGAAACTGGAAATGGCCTAGATGTCTATGAACTTATTAGTGGATAATGAAAATGTGATACATTTCCACAATGGAATATGACTCAGCTGTTAAGAAAATGAAACTATGAAATTTGCAGGTAAATGAACAGATTTTTTTAATCACCCTGAATGTGATAACCAAGACCCAAGAAAGACAAATATTTTATGTTTGCCATTATCTCTGAGGTTAGCTTGAAGCTTTCAATGTGCTACACTTTAAATGACCACAAAGACTAGGCACTTAGCGAGGGACTCTCCAGCAGGCAGGAGAGGATCTCCCACAGGAGGACTAGGATGTCATCATTGAGAAACAAAAGGGAAACTACTCAACCAGAAGGATTAAGCATGGAGGGGAGAAAAAAAAAAGAGCAAGGGAGAGACTAGAGAGAGGATCAACCAGCTAACACTAAAACCATTTGAAATCATGGGAAACTACTACTGTAGAAGCTTCCTAAACTTAAATACTTACATGAAATGCATCGAAATGGAGGTGTTGGATAATGGGGATGCAATGCCCCCACTAGACATCTTATGCACCCCCAAATGCTAGAAATGGGTTACATCTTGTTATTCACTGACCAAAGCAACCCCGCCGCAAACTCCCAAAACATCTACAGCCTGAGAGTAAGGCCCTATTGCCGAAGACAACACAAAGATGTCAAGCAGGTACTTGGCTAGAAACTTCATCCCTACCAAGTTGCACCCATAGTACTGGAGGGAACTCTGCACACTGCTCGGGGAGAAAGGTGAGCATCAGTACCACCCAGATACAAATCCTGAGCCCCACACAGTGGCCTGCCTGTAAGACACACTCGTGCACAATAGTGCACACTCGTGCACAATAGTGCACAGGTGTTAACAGGAGTAACGCACCACCTTTATTCTTTCTTTATTTTTGAGATTAATATCATTACATTTCTCCCTTCCCTTTCCTTCCTCCAATCCCTATCATATGCCTCCTCCTGGCTCTCTTTCAAATTCACGGCCTCTTTTCATTAATTCCAACTACTTTTCGATTATATTTAAGATACAGAATTTATACCTGACGTTGCTAAAGTAGCCAAGAAAATGAGACCAGACAGCCCATGGGCCTAGGGGAAAACCTAATACTATTATTGTGCTAAAGGAACATAGAAATGACTTGTAATGACATACTACTGTACCCATAGATCGATGACTTGCTCAACCCTTGTCAAAGAAGCTTCTTTCAGTAGATATGGACAAACACAGAGACCCACAACTCCATAATGTGTAGAGAAAGAAAAATTTTGGAGCCCTTAATTCTAAACGGAAAGTAGACATCAAACCCCTCCCCTCAAGGCTCAGGGATCTATATAAAGAGGAGGCAGAAATATTGTAACAGCCAGAGGATAAATCCCAGGAAACAGTGTCTTCCAGACCCAACAGAACTAGTACACACATGAATTCACAGAGGCTGTGCAAGGTTCTGGGCTCAAGCCAGACAGGGTCCCAACACTAAAAGGAGAAAGTGGACATAAGATTCTGCCCTTAACCAATAATTTATTTGTAATTGATGCCCAGTGGCAACAGAAAAAATCAGTTGTTTTTTTTTTTTTCCAATTGAGTCATACTGGGGATATCAACCACACTTCAGGGTAAACTCTATGCTCAGTAGTGGTTGGCAGTTGGCCTACACAAAATGAACTCAAGCTGGTTGCTTAATTTTCCTTTGTTTGAGCTTTCTTTTTTGTCTTATTGGTCTTTAGCTTGTTTTGATTTTATTGTTGTGGTTTTGTGGGAGTTTTTTGTTTCTTGGGTTTTTTCACATAGGAAAATATTTCTTATGGTTTTTTTTCTTGTAATTTTTTTTTAAGAGAGCAGTTAAAGGACATAAAGTTTCAAAGGTAAGAAAGTAAAGGTGACCTGGGAGTAAATTGGGGAGTGGAAAAAGGATCACAATCTATTGTCTGAGCCTGGCATCATGGCGCACACCTTTAGTCCCCACACTCAGGATGCAGAGGCAGGTGGATCTCTGTGAGTTTAAGGCCTGCCTGGGCTACAGAGCGAGTTCCAGGACAACCAAGGCTACATGTGTTGAATGATATGGAAGGGAAGAGCCAAGATGTCCAAAGTTATCTTTAAACAAGAGAGAGACGGCAGGAGGGAGGAAATACACGTGACTAGCTGTTGAATTTAATGAATTCCAGTGAAAAGAAAGCATTTTGGTTCCATGTTTAAATTTTTTTTTTTTCAGAATAAAGAGTAGAGATGATAGGCATGAAGTAAATAAATGAAATCAATCAAGTCAGCTCCTGGGATTTGGGGACCTGTTCCCTGAAGACCTGAGAAGCAGTTTGTTCATCCTGATTCTGCTGTGGACAGGTCAGGCTACAGAGTGGGCAGGAAAATCTTTCATGGTCTCTTCCAGATCACACAGAGATGGATCTGTAATTTGGACACCCTAAATTAAAAACCTACTCCTGTGATGTGTGCCATGCTTTGGTGGTTACTGCCATCTTGTGGCTGTTGTATCTCAGTGACGGTGGAAGCCAGACACTTAGGGTCACCAAATGCTGCTGCCCAGCACAGACGAGTGGCTGACATGCTGGAGGTTAGAGACTTAAGTACTAAGGCTGACTTCCTTCCAGAGTAACGGCCTCCATCTTTCAACAGCCTGTCTGGATGTTCAGAGTCCTTTGCCTTTAAAATTACCGAGCCTAACAGGACTCCCATCGATTTTACTTGACAAAATTAGAGCCAGGAAGCCATTTAGTGGGATTTTACTGCCATTTGCACATAATATTGACTTGTTAGTGTTGTTTTCTTATTCACAGAGGTCCATAAAGATGACACTGGGTCTTTTGATGCCAGCTTGTCAAACTTCTGGTTTGTCTGCAAAGCTTAGAGAGCAGGTCCAGCAGGGTCATCCTTGATTGCAAGATGGTGAGAAGACAGAGGGTGGGCTTCTCCATCAAAAGGAAGAACTTGAAAGATTTAGACATAAAATCCCAGTCTTTGTTTCTCCGTGAAGGATAGATGTGATCAGTGTGGCTGACTAGAGATCCATGCAAATTTCAGCCTCAAGGTGCCATTTCCTGCATGAGCCAGTTTGAACATGTTGGCTCCCAAAGACTCCTTGTGAGAAAGGAGATGATAACAAACCTAATACTGCTTAGCAGTGCTTCTCAACCTTCTTAATTCTGCAACCCTTTAATACAGTTCCTCACGTTGTGGTGACCCCCAATCGTAAGATCATTTTGTCGCTACTTCATAACTGTAATTTTGCTACTGTTATGAAATGTAATGGAAATATCTGATATGAGATTCCCCAAAAGGATGTCAAGCCATAGGCCAAGAACCACTGAAATGGAGTATTTGCAATGCTTTAAGAGAGCAAGAATGATCTGGAAGGTGAAAGGGGTTGTTGGCATCCAAGAAATTCGATCAAAACTACATTTAGGAGCCTCCTTAATCCAGTAAGAGTGGTAAACACTGAGAATACAAATAGCAACAAATACTGGGAAAGATGGAGACAGGAAGGAACTCTTACATGCTGCTGACAGGAATGTAAATTAGTCCAGGTGCTTTAGTAATCGGTATAGAGGTTTCTCGAAAAACTAAACATAGACCGAGCATATTCACCGAAAGGGCTCCAAGTCAGGACATCCCAGAGACAGCTGCAGACCAGTCTTTGTCTCAACTCCATTCACAACAGCTGAGTACGGAACCAGCCCAGGTGCCCATCAACAGAGGGATGGCTAGAGAAGCGCGGTTCACACACACACACACACACACACACACAGCAGAATTGTTTTCAGCCATAAAGGATGATGTTATGCCTTTTTCAGAAAAATAGATGCGACTAGAGTTTATCATATTTAGCAAATTAAGTCAGTACCAGAAAGATAAATACCACATTTTTCTCATTTGTGGGACTTAAACTTTATAGGTATATAGAATCATATATATATGATGACATAAAATAAAAGGCAGAATTATCTAGACTAAAGGAGACTAGTTGGGAGAAGGTAGGAGAAAGAAACATGAAACACAGAATACATTCACAGTACATTATATATTTGCATGAAAATAGCCTTAGATAACTTTGTATCAAAAACTTAATATTAAAAAACAGATTGCTATCCAGATACAGTGCTACACACCTTTGATCCCAGCACTCAGGAGGCAGAGGTTAGTAGATCTTTGTGATTTCAAGACCAAAGCAATCAAGTTCTAGGACAGTCAGGGCAATATAGAAAAAACCTGTCTGAAAAGACCAAAATAATAAAATAAAATAAGATAAAAATATTGCTAGGTTCCTGGTCTCAGGTGGCCAGAGAATGTGCGTTTCTGACCAGTTCCTAGCTGGTGCTGATGCAGCAGGTCAGATCTGGCTATGGTCATATCATACCTTAACAAACCAGAGATTCAAGGCATTGGTAACTAATGAGAACCTGACAGGTATTCAGCTGCCAATACAGTCTGCTCTGTATCTCTCCACCCCCCTGCACCAACTCTGCATTTCTGTGTCTGAAGGTATCTCTAAGAATACACAGCCAAGTTCCTCCAAGGGGCACATTACAGCCTGTCAAGGGTAGAACTATCCCTCAAAAATTCATACCCACCTGGAATCTCTGAATGTGACATTACTCTGGAGGATACAAAGAACTCAAGAAATTGGTCATCAAAAAAAATAATAATAATCCGATTTAAAAAAAGTGGAGTACAGAGCTAAACAGAGAACTCTCAACAGAGGAATCTAAAATGGCTGAAATGCTCAACATCCTTAGTCATCAGAGAAATGCAAATCAAAACAACTCTGAGATTCCATCTTACACCTGTAAGAAGGGCCAAGATCAAAAACACTGATGACAACTTATGCTGGAGAGGTTGTGGGAAAAAGGAAACACTTCTGCATTGCTGGCGGGAGTGCAAGCTGGTACAGCCCCTTTGGATATCAGTATGGTGATTTCTCAGAAAATTAGGAAACAACCTTCCTCAAGAACCAGCAATACCACTTTTGGTATATATCCAAAGGATGCTCAATCATGCCACAAGGACATGTGCTCAACTATGTTTATAGCAGCATTGTTTGTCATAAACAGAACCTGAAAAAAACCAAAAGCCCCTTGGCCAAAGAATGGATAAGAAAAACGTGGTACATTTACACAATGGAGTACTACACAGCAGAAAAAAATAACAACATCTTGAAATTTGCAGACAAATGGATAGAACTAGAAAACATCATATTGAGTTAGGTAACGACCCCCAGACCCAAAAAGACAATTATCATATGTACTCACTCATAAGTGGTTTTTAAACATAAAGCTAAGAAAACCAGCCTACAAAGCACAATCCCAGAGAACCTAGACAACAATGAAGAACCTAAGAGAGACATACATGGATCTAATCTACATGGGAAGTAGGAAAAGACAAGATATCCTGAGTAAATTGGGAGCATGGGGATCACTGGAGAGGGCTGAAGGGTAGAGGAGAGGCAGGGAGGGGAGCAGAGAAAAATGTAGAGCTCAAAAAATATCAATAAAAAAAATTTAATTATATAAATAAATAAATAGAGGTCCAGGGAGACCAGAGCAAAACACTGTCTTTTGGATGTAACAAGACCTCTGCCCTCAGGAAATCACAGCAGGTGGGGTTGCCACACAAGACCCACACAATATTCTAGTCAATATTCCTGCATAGAGTGTGGAGGGGCTCCTAAGTCCCTCTTTTCTAATGAGCTATTGATGATCGATGGCCTCTGGAGGAGGGAGAGTCAGTTTTCTTCACAGGTATAACCCCTGTAGGTCGGTCATGCTCTCTAGGATGGCCCCACGCCAGTGAGGGCAAAGGCAGCACAAACTGGACTGAGTGGGTTAAAAACAGACAAGAGAAGTTGGGAGGAGGAGTTGGAGAGGTGGAGGTGGTTCTGGGAGGAGTTAAGAGGGGTGATGGCAATAAGTGCAATCAAAATACGTTGTATAAAACTCTCAAAAAATTAATACTCATAAATGTTATCATTCTCCACAAGAATGACTTTGAAGGGTTGGTGTCGGAGAGAAACATTTGGCTAACACCATGGTTTTTTGAAGCCCAGTCAATCAGCAGGAATACCGGGGATCTATAGCCAAGATCCTTCCAGAAGCCGGGTTTTCCTTCCAGAAGCCTTTCAAAACTCATTCTGGAACTTGGCATCACCCACACAACTCTTTATCTCCATTTTGATCATTATAGCAAGCTCCAGCTCATCGTGTCCTGCCATAGGCCATAGGCCTGCTTCTCCCCACAATATGGGTGCTGAAAACCTGGTCCCCAGTGGAACCACAAGTAATGAAGGTGTGATGGCCCTGCTCTAGTGGATGAAATCAGTCTCTTGTGAGGAGAGAGGCGAGAGACTTGCCTCTCTCTCTTCTTTCCTCACATGAGGACACAGTAACAAGAGGCCATCTAGAGATCAGAAACTAGGCCCTCTGCAGATTCCAGATCTACTGGTACCTAGTCTTCCAGACTCGAGAATATGAGCAATAAATGGCCGGTGTTTAAACCACCCCGTCTAAGGTGTGTTGGTTTTACCTAAGCCCATCCCTAGCACGTGGTACCTAGAATGAGGGATCAAACAGAATACCTACCATATTCCAACACTCATATATCTAAAAATTAAAGCCAAGGGGCTGGAGGATGGCTCAGGGGTTAAGAGCACTGGCTGCTCTTCCAAAGGTTCTATTCCCAACCATCACATGCTGGCTCACGACCGTCTGAATGAGATCTGGTGCCCTCTCTGGTCTACAGTCATGTATGCAGGCAGAACCTGTATACATAATAAGTAAATCTTTTTTTTTTTTAAAGGATCAATTTTTTTAAAAAGAGAGAGAACTGGCTGCTCTTGTTGAGGACCTAGGTCTGGTTCCCAGTACCTACATGGCAGTTCTGCAACCCCAATTCTAGGGCATCTAGAATCCTCTTTCTAGCCTCTGCAGGTACCAGGTACCAGGCATGTATGTGCACATACACAGACACAGGCAAAACACCCAGACACATAAAGTAAAAATAAACATTTTTTAAATAGAATCAAATCGATAAACTATTAAGTCATATCCTCGTACCTTGACAACCAACCTTCACTTGGCCTAGAAGCGCAGCGTTGACATTCAGATACTCGGACCCCTTGTTTTTTGCTGTCATGTTCTTTAGGGTCATGTGGCAGCATAAACAGGGTTTCTCCGTAGCTTGAACTCACAGAGATCCGCCTGCCTCTGCCTCCCGAGTGCTGGGATTAAAGGCGTGTGCCACCACCGCCCGGCCTCAGGTTCCACCTTACCCCCCAAGGTGCCTCCGATACAGGTGGACACACCACACATCCACTGTGACCTTCTACCTGAAATCGCCACTCGGTCACCCCCAGGCCTCAGGTGCATGTGAGTCCCCCACCCCACACACCCGAGCTCTCCTTCCTCCGTCCATCAGCAGCCACTACTCCCATTCACCCCTCCCTGCCTTGCCAAGGCCTTGGGTGTATGTGTGCAGGTAGAATCTGCCCTCAGCACTCAGGCCGAAGGAAGAAACCAACAGGGATCCTGAAGGAGATCTGGGGCCTGGGGTTCCAAAGACAGAATGTTGCCACACAAACATGGCTGGGTGTGAGTTCTTGATCCGACCATTTAGAGAGAGGTTCAGCTAAAGAACCGAAGCCTATCTTTCCCAAGTGCAAAGGTCACACTAACCTTGCTCACAGGACGTCCATCTGTTTCAGTGCTGAGGAACAACAGGACAGTTCCTCTTTGGAGAACTAATCTCTACCGTCTTTATCTTGTGGCTCCTTCGGGCCTCCCTCACGCCTGTCACCGGGACTTGAACGGTTCACACCTTCCTTTCTCAGAGCTGCAGGAACCTTAGCATGGAGCTGAGGTACGGCCAGGTCTTCTGGGCGAGCTTGTGCCTCTTAACCCAGTGGAGCGGGAAACTTTCACTGTTCATCTGAGTGGTTGCTGCGGGAGCGCGCCTTGCGCACCTTCAGCCAATAGACTTTAAGATACCAGCCCACTTGGGCGTGGTCTCGTTAGCTTTAAGAAGCAGCGGTAGCTGTGTTCTTCCAGCTCCACTTCAGGCTACTAGACTCCTTTCCTGGCCGCGCAGAGGGCTGTTGTCTGGGACTCGGTGAACTGTAAGTTTTTTTCCCTTTAAATAAATAACCATTCTATTAATCATAATTCCAAACTGGTGTGGGATTGTTTGTGACTTATGCCTTCAAGTGGGTACCTTTTGCAATTCCTCTGCCTTGAAATACCACTCACCGCTTCTTCTTCTTCTTCTTCTTCTGGAAAACACCAAATGACGGATGACGTCGGTGCAGCGGGAGGGCCCAGAGGACCCGGGGGCCAGGATTAGGATGCCATGGCAATTTCCGCAGAGGATTTGGCAGCAGTCTGAGGGGCCGAAGCTGTGGTCAAGGCCGTGGCTGAGGCCCAGGCTGCGGGGCTCCAGGAGGTAAAGCTGAAGACAAGGAATGGATTCCCGTCACCAAGATGGGCCGCCTGGTTAAGGACATGAAAGTCAAGTCCCTAGAGGAGATCCTCCTGTTCTCCCTGCCCATTAAGTAATCTGAGATGATTGACTTTTTCCTGGGAGCTTCCCTAAAGGATGAGGTTCTGAAGATCATGCCGGTGCAGAAGCAGATTAGGGCAGGGCAGGGAACCAGGTTCAAGGCTTTTGTCGCTATTGGGGACTACAATGGTCACGTAGGTCTCAGTGTCAAGTGCTCCAAGGAGGATCCGAGGGGCCATCATCTTGGCCAAGCTTTTCATTGTCCCTGTGCGGAGAGGCTACTGGGGGAACAAGATTGGCAAGCCCCACACTGTTCCTTTCAAAGTGACAGGCCGCTGTGGTTCTGTGCTGGTGCGTCTCATCCCTGCCCCCAGAGGCACTGGCATAGTCTCTGCTCCTGTGCCCAAGAAGCTACTGATGATGGCTGGCATTGATGACTGCTACACATCAGCCAGGAGCTGTACAGCCACACTGGGCAACTTTGCCAAGGCCACCTTTGATGCCATCTCTAAGACCTACGGCTACCTGACCCCCGACCTCTGGAAAGAGACTGTGTTCTCCAAGTCTCCTTATCAGGAACTCACTGACCATCTTGTGAAAACCCACACCAGAGGCTCTGTTCAGAGGACCCAGGCTCCAGCTGTGGCCACCACATAAGGGTTTTTATACAAGGAAAATAAAAGTGAATTAAATCTGTTAAAAAAAAAAAATACCACTCACCGCCTCTCCTGTTCCCAGAAACATGCTCTCCTTGGTCACAGTAAGCAAAATGATCACCCAAAAACACGCCCACAAGCAGAGGCCTCTTCACGATCCGTGCATGGAGAGAGGACCGGAACACTGCTTTTCATGAGTCTCGCGGAGCAACAGATTGGTGTTGTCACAAAGACAGTGACAGTCACTGTGAGGGCAGGCGTTGAGTGAGGTCTTGTCCCTCACTGTGACAGTGGTGCTGGCCTCCTGTGGCCTCTGAGTGAAGACGTAGGACTCTTAGCTCCAGCACCACATCTGCCAGTACACCGCCATGCTCCCCGTCATTGATCACAAATGGACTGAACCTCTGAAACTGCAAGCAAGCCACCTCAATTCAATGTTTTCTTTATTAGAGTTGCCATGATCATGGTGTCTCTTCACAGCAATAGTAACCCTGGCTAAGACAAGATGGCAGCATTCTGGTCCCTAACAGCTCACTGGTGTTGTCAGTGAAGTCAGTGTTCCTGCCCAGAGTTTCTCAGTCCACCTGAGACTCTTAGGTCATTAACCCTTCAGATCCTGGAGACAGATTTTTAAAAAAAGAAGAGAGGCAAAGTATTCCATCATTGGCTACTTCCTGACAGAGATGATAAAGGGACATAGGTTCTGTCCCCAGAATCTAAGAGAGGATTGTTCTGGTTGACATTATGGAGCAGGAGGCAACTTTTAACCTGTGGTGTGTCATATGACGGACATCAGGTGACCCTAGAGAAACATCTGAAAGCTAATTATTAGAGGGCTGAAAATGGGAGGTTCCAGAGTGAACCTGAGAGACTGACCAGGAAGAGGGAGGAGGAGAATCAGGAGCCAGAGAGAGGAGGTGGGTGACCAGAGATGGGGGCCCCATAGAAGACAGAGGGAGAGTTTGTATTGTGTCTCAAAGGACTGTGGGTATCTGGCAGACGGAGTCAGTCAGAACGGGAAGGACGTCAGGAGAGGTGGTAAACGGGAGGGAGCAACAGCTCAACCTTCTGGATCTGGGAAGAATGGAGGAAGGGAAGAGGCTGGAAAAGAGCAGCCATCTCAGGAGGTCACTATAAGTGACCTCCTCATCCCCCCTATTGTCATCAGCAGTTTGCACAGGACCTCAGGATGTTGAGCACCACCATGATTGACAGAAAACATCCATCCAGCCTTCCTTAGAGCTGCACTGTGTTCACACTGAGACCTCATCAGCCTGGTTACCCCCAAGGCATGGGGTTCTCTAAAGGAGTAACAACAGATCGGCTCTGAAGTCTCCCCAATCTTAACTGCCTTTGACTCTGTGCTTAGTTAATCATTTGTTTGTCTGTTTATTTATTTGAGACGAGGCCTACCTATCTATGCTGTACAAGCAGGTCTTAGGCCCCCTAGGTTAAAGGGATCCGAGTAGCTGAGACACCTGGTATATGCTCCACATCTGGATTTGACTTTCCTCTTAGCCCTTCAGCTTTGAAAAGGCCATGGGGGGCGTACCAGCTGTTCCAGCCCCTGAACAATGAGATCAATGAGACCCTGATTGATCTCTGCGATAAGCAGGATGTTGGGAAGGGGTCTTAACAGAAGGGTGCTTGGGAACCTCTGTGCTGCTGAGGGCTTGAGGAACAATGGGGTATCCTGAGGAACTCCTAGGGATGAAGCAGCCACTGGGGCCACTCCTATCCCTTGTCCTGCCTCCCCCCCCCCCAACATCAACAAACAGGCAGATCCCCTGTCTGTCCCAAGCTACCTGCTGTTTGAGGGTAGGAGGCCGTCTAGCAGAGACAATGATAGCTCAAAAGAGTAGAAAACATAAGTGTTCCCCACACAAGCTTAAAATGAAGAGACAACTTGTTTCTTTTCTAAAGTAATGAAACTCAAGAGTATGGCCAAGGTTCTCAGACCCAGAACTGTCTAAGGAGGCAACCCCTGACTCTGAGGCGGAACGGCATGTCTGATCTGGGGTGGCAGAGACGGAAAAGATTAACCACAGCGGTGGAAGCAGCTGGGAGTGCAGCTGTCACCCCGAGGAAAGCGAGGAAAGCGCAGTTTGTTGAAAGCTGCTCCAACTGTCTGCAGAGCCTGGGGCGCTAAGTGCAGCCACACCCAGGGAAGGCCCGAGTTAGGAGTGAGGCGATGCTGCCCTCTAGAGGCCAGTCCTGAACTGTCACGGTACTGAAGATCTGTTTCATGGTCTGGTGCCCTGTGGAAAACACCGGAGTTTCAGAGCGTGTCCCTGATTTGGGGTTCAAACAAGTACAGAGAATCCAACCTAGGCAAAGTGTAACCCCCTCAAGTGGTCTCCCCAGCCCATTTTCCTGCCTTTGATAAATGCAATATGGTTCTATGTGAGAATTTTCTTGCTTTTAGCAAAGTGTGACTGAAATAGTCAAACACATGGCGATGCCCTATTGTACTAAAAAGTTTTACTTAAAAACAATTGCATATTTTGAATCAAGCAAGCTGGTGTGCTCCAATACCTCCAGGACTCAAGAAGCAGAGGCAAGAAGGTGGCCATGGCGAAAAGCTGGGGAGACATAGCAAAGCAGTTTCAAAAAAGGAAAAAATTAAATACAAGAAAAATTACCTGTATTATGCTACAAGAGACAACGTTAGCACCTAACCTGCAGAAAACAGCTCTTCAGACCCGGCAGTCTGAGTCAGCGCCTTCAGTCTGGCGAGCGAGAGTCAGCATTCCTTCACAGCGCTCGCTCGCTTCCTGGCTTTGTTATGAATCAGTCTGAAAACAGAGCAGCAGATGAAAGGGACACGCGTTTCATCTCAGACAGGGGCCATCCAGCCAGGGGTTCCCTGGTTCTCAGACACTAACAGCTTTTATGGCTGGTAACGTCCTTCCCGATGCTTTGTCCCTGGAGCAAAGGGGCTCAGGGTGATCTGGGCTTTAGTGAAACGTGATGGTTGTGTCCTGTGACCTCACCCAGCAACCCCAAGGATCCAGTCCACTGGCCTTTCCAGGTGGGTCTAGAGAAACCTTAAACCCTTGCTCAAGTCAAACCATCCCGGGGTCTCACGAGCCACGCATGTGCTTAGTGGGACTATCTACCTCTGCCACCAGATTGAAATATAAATAATAGGTCAGTAGTTCTAAATCATTACCATTAAAATCCCATTTTACAAACAAGCAGCCCTTTAAAATGTCTTGTGGGTTTATCCACAGTCTGAGAGTCTCAGAGATCACTCTTCTATGGTTGGACCACAGGCTCCATGAGATCAACACTGTTGTCTTAGCCAGCAACCTCCACTTTATTTTTGGGACAGTCTGTGGTCATCAGGTATAGTGGTCTGTAGTTTTCTCTGTTTTTTTGATGTTATATCTTTATTGGTTTGGGTAGTGTTAGGAGCCAATTTTCTCCTAAAATCATTGCAGAAACCATCACCCTAGGGGAGTCTGCAGAGAACCTCACACCCCTAATTGTGTTAGGAATCGTTCTATTGACAGAGCCTATCCCACACCCAGATTGGCTGTTAATGGAGA
>NC_022023.1:18119090-18120540 GCF_000317375.1 Microtus ochrogaster
CCTCCCCCCCCCCCCAACATCAACAAATAGGCAGATCCCCTGTCTGTCCCAAGCTACCTGCTGTTTGAGGGTACGAGGCCATCTAGCAGAGACAATGATGGCTCAAAAGAGTAGAAAACACATGCGTTCCCCTCACAAGCTTAAAATGAAGAGAAAACTTGTTTGTTTTCTAATGCAATGAAACTCAGAGTATGGCCAAGGTTCTCAGACCCAGAGCTGTCTAAGGGAGGCAACCCCTGACTCTGAGGCTGAACAGCATGTCTGATCTGGGGTGGCAGAGACGGAAAAGATTAACCACAGCGGTGGAAGCAGCTGGGAGTGCAGCTGTCACCCCGAGGAAAGCGCAGTTTGTTGAAAGCTGCTCCAACTGTCTGCAGAGCCTGGGGCGCTAAGTGCAGCCACACCCAGGGAAGGCCCGAATTAGGAGTGAGGCGATGCTGCCCCCTAGAGGTCAATCTAGAACTGTCACGGTACTGAAGGCTTGATGTCTGGGCTCACGGCCTGATGGGGCCCTGGGGGGAAAGTTTAGAGTGTATCCCGGACTTGGAGCTCAAAACAGTACAGAGAATCTAAGCAGAGTGTAAACTCGGGGCCAAAGCAGAATAACCCAGCGACCTGGATGTCTGACTGAGAGATACAGCAAGAGGCCAGCCTGCCTATCTCTGTCCCCACAGGCACTCTGGATGCCTGATGGCTCCCAGGAGAAGATATGACCACCTGTCGAGCATGCTCTGCGGGAAGCAGGGCTGGACACAGCGAAGGGCTGCGCCCCTCGACTCAGCATGGAGTACGTGCAAAAGACTATGACAAATGTGTACCAAGCCATTTATCCTGCCGGTGGCTACCGCATTGTTCACAGATGAGAAAGAAATCGAAGAGTAGAAAGGTTTTCAGTGTCCCAGGCCTCTAATTTAATGCGCGCCATTGCCAGGCGGTGGCTCTAGTTCCTCCCAGGATGGAAGAAAGGTCTCAGAACCAACACCTGGGTGCATTCTCATAACGAAAATAACGTACCGCGATCAGGATTCCAATGACAGAAGGAAAAAGGATCCTTGAAACCAGCTTGTGGTTTGAGTGGGTGGCTACCTACAGTGAAGTTACCTACAGCTTCGTAAAACTTGACCCCTACGGTGTCCCCGAAGGTCCCAAAGCAAAATGTCTCCAAACCCATCCCCGTGATATCATGTTTGCTTCCATGACCCTCTCTGTCTGTCCTGTCGGATGTTAAACGGCCCTAGAAGTTGCAAATTCTTATTCTCGATCAAGGGATGGATGGAGAGCGCTTCTCTGTAAACCCAAAGAAGGTGACCTCCCATCTTCCTCCTATGAATTTAATTTTTAAAAATAAAGTGTGGGGGGGCTGGAGAGATGACTCAGTGGTTAAGAGCATTGCCTGCTCTTCCAAAGGTCCTGAGTTCAATTCCCAGCAACCACATGGTGGCTCACAACC
>NC_022023.1:18120640-18130227 GCF_000317375.1 Microtus ochrogaster
AATAAATAAATAAAATATTTAAAAAAATTCTGAGTCAATAAACCTTATTTAAAAAAAAAATAAAGTGTGGGGCTCGATTCAAGCAACCAACCTGTATAGGGATTTGGAAGGAAGAGTGAAACTGTCCTGCATATTTTATTTATTCACTGGAGTGCTAAGTGTCCTGGAACTGCAGAACTCGGGTTTCTTACGTGATTATTAAACATCCCCCGCAACTTCCTTTACAGCCACTTACATCTGGGCTTTATAGCCTTCTTCTTAGTTCCCATGCTCTAACTAAAAGAAATGCAAAGTATAAATTATAAAAATGTACAAAACCTAAGATGTCGGACTTGTGAACTTTGGCCAAATGAGTCTTCACTTATTATTTATCTTTTCTTAATTTAATATAATTTTTAATATAATATAACTGGGAACTTTGACCAAACAGCCATCGGCAAGATGCACCGTTAGTGATACCACTCCACGGTGATGCCCCGGTGACTGCTGGGAGCTACTCACCTCTCTCATTTCCTTCCTGGAAGAATATTTCATGTTCCGCTTATTTCATTATTAAAGAAATACTAAAATCCAGTCATCTATACACCTCCACAGTGAAAGCTTTTCAAGCATCTTTTTCCTTGAGTTTTGCACGTATTCTTTCATATTTATTTTATGTGTATGAATGTGCACCATAGGTAGCCAAAATTAACCTTTTTTTTCTGTCAAGGCCAACTGAGGATCTAGTCTTTAGGGGAGTTACAGATGGCTGTGGGCCACCATGTCTGTGCTGCAAACCAAACCTGGGTCATCTGGAAGAGCAGCAAATGCTCCTAACCGCTGAGACATCACTCCAGTCCCCCCGCCCCCCCCCTGATCACTTTCTGGGCTGAAGTTTGGGCAATCCTGGTGTGTTGCCAAGTAAACTGGGCTCCAAAAAGAAAGCTATAAGCCTTGGCACATCCATGCTTGTAAAATGCTACTCAATAGCATGTTCTTATTCAGGTGAAATAAGCATACAAAGCAATGAGCTTCATTATAGAATCTTCATATTGTGCCATTTTCTGTTGCCACTCACTCCTCCACTGTCCTCCCTCACCACACACACACACACACACACCCTAGAAGTGATGCTTCCTAAAGCAGGCCCACAATTGACAGCATAAGACTCCAGACAATGAAGCCTGGAGGAAAGACACAACCTCAAAAGCTTACATACTACATCTAGTATGTAATCATAATCAAAGCTACATATAAATACGTGAAAGAACTAAGTTATAAGCCTGTAGAACTAATCGGGGGGGGGGGTTTCCAGGGGCAAAGAGGGTTTGGGTGAAAGAAGGGCGTATATGGACACGGCACATGCCCTGCATCCGTTGGCATCAGTGTCAGAGCCGCAACTGTGACATTATGCTAATTCTTTTGCAAGATATCATCATTGAGGGAACACGGGTAAGTGGATATGAGCTCTCTCGTTTGCACGTAAGACAACTGCATGCAAATACACAGCTTTCCCGAAAGAACAAGTTTAACTCTTCAGGAAAGGTATAAAAGCGTCTAGGTATTTGTAATGGTTTCTGAAGTTAACATCATGAATTACCACCTTTAAATTTTTATTTAAGCCACCATGGTGCAAAGCTAAGAAAATAAAAATATGCTAAAGAAGCCCTTTTACCGATGAGTCCACACCCTGCCCAGCTTTACTGACCAAACTCATCATGTAGGTCTGATCTTGTACCTTTATTTTTCTTTTCTGTGTAATCTCGGCTATACTGCAACTGTGTACATGAGTCTGGCCTTGAAATCACAAATATCCACCTGCCTCTGCCTCCCAAGTGCTGGGATTAAAGGCGTACGCCACCATGGCCTGGCTCTTACCATGTATCATGCCTCTGACGCTAATGCTGATGCTCAGATGTTAACAGCCTTTCTCATGTCACACGATTACATCCAAGTGTGTGTGGATTTGCATGTTTTCCCTTACCAGCCCTAATGGTCGTTTGAGAAACAGCCATGGGGCTGCGGCGTAGCTCAGATAGAGCTCTTGCCTACCGTGCAAGAAGCTCCGAGATCTAAGGGGACAAAGGGAATACAGCAAGTAAATACAGTGGGATTCTGAGTTGGCTCTGCGGCGATGAAAATATTTTCTCCGTGCTGTAAAACACAGTCCTGGAGCCACTGATGACATCTGAATAGTTCTCACTGATTCAACTATAGGGTTAGCTTCCTGCTTTTCTGCATGTGTGTATGTGTATGTAGATGTGTCTGTTTGCATGTGTGCAGGTGCACATGAGGTGGCTGTATATGTGTGCAGGTGTGTAGAGGCCAGAGGTCAACCTTAAGTGTCATTATTCAGGAGCTGCCCTCTTGGTTTCTTAAGTCAGGCTCTCTCACTGGCCTGGAGCTCCCTGATTCAAGTAGAGCTGGCTGGCTAGTGCATCCCAGGAATCTATCTGTCTCCACCTCTTGCAAAGGGGTTATTAGCATACGCCACCACGCCCATCCTCTGCCCAGATTCTGAGGCACAGACTCGGGGGCCTCAAGCCTGCGCAGCAAGCCCACTGCTAGCAGAGAGCTTTCCTACTTCAAATCCCTGCCCTCAATAATTGCAATGTGGTCCTATGGGAGATTTTCTTGTTTTTTAACAATGTGTGAGTGAAATAGTTAGACACAAGGAGATGCCATATTATACTTTAAAAAGACCTTTTTTTTTTTTCTGCGGGGCAATGGTGGTGCACGCCTTTAATCCCAGCACTTGGGAGGCAGAGGCAGGTGGATCTCTGTGAGTTCGAGACCAGCCTGGTCTACAGAGCTAGTTCCAGAACAGGCTCCAAAACCACAGAGAAACCCTGTCTCGAACAGGGGCTGGAGAAATGGCTCAGCAGTTAAGAGCATTGCCTGCTCTTCCAAAGGTCCTGAGTTCAATTGCCAGCAACCACATGGTGGCTCACAACCATCTATAATGAGGTCTAGTGCCCTCTTCTGGCCTGCAGGCAGACACACAGACAGAACATTGTATACGTAATTAATAAATAAATAAATAAATAAACCATGCAAGGTGGCCCACTCCTCTATCCCCAGGACTTAAAGAAGCAGAAGCAAGAAGGTGGTCATGACAAAAAGCCAGGGATACATAGGAAGACACTGTTTCAAAAAAAGAAAATTTTAAATAGATGAAAAATTACCTGCACCATGATGAAAGGCAAACTTTTAACATGGCAGGGAAAGAATACGTGGCAAGCTTTGTACTCTCCTAAATTTTCTGTAATTCTGAAGTTATTTCAAAATATCTTCAATTTTTAAACCCTTCTAGAAACTAGTCATTCAGGTGAAACTCCAATGATAGGGGTTAAAAAATTGTAAAAAAAAAAAAAATCATTGTAAAAAAATCTTTCATTTCCATCCTCTTTTTCTCTTTCCTCTGAGAGGCCTAAAAGTAAACTCTGTTTCAGATGAGTGCATAGACCAGAATTCCCAAAAAGCAAACAGTACAAATTCCCAAACCTCAATGGACCTCCTCCAGCCCCTGCTACTACCCATGTGGCATTGAGTGTGTTGATCTGGTTCCAAACTGGGGCCCAGGGCTCCATTAGGGTCCACGAAGAAGGAGCGTCCACAAGCTCCCTTGCAGTGGAGAAACCGGATCTCTAATGGGTGCTTTTACTCCACTGGTCACCCTCCCCTCCCCCTACCGCCACCACCAGTCACTGCGCCTCAGAATTCTTGTGCATGCGAGAAGTACTCCTTACTAGATCTAGAATCCCAAACAGCAACGTCCAGGTGTAAAGCATCCAGCACCTGCAGAGAAAAGCCTGCTTTGAAAGATCAGAGGGCGGACGTTTGATTAAGAGTGAGAGCCGTGCTAACGGAATCATATTCCAGAAATGCATATTCTCCGGAGAGCGTGGGATGCACGCTTCCAAGAGAGGAACACCATACATGTCTACACGTACAGCAATGGGTAGAACCAGATGTGTGGGCAGATGTAACGGTTCCCAGCATTACCTCCCTAACACGCTGACAGTGCAAGCCGCCATGGCTTCTCCCAAGACTGAGTTCCTCCGGCAATGCTTCTCACTCAAGAGCGAACGCAGAGCGCAGACTCGCCGGCTCCTAGTGTGCTTTAGAGCCGCTACCTGGCCGCATGCATCAAAAACATCACACACAGTTCGAGCCCCCAGGTGAAGGCTGTTTGTTACTGCGCTAGAAACAGTGAGGCGTTCTCTGCTCTCCCTTCCTTAGTACCTCACTCACTATGATAATGTTTACTTGATTCTCTCTCTCTGATAGCTGTAAATCAACAGTACCTTGTGCACAAATCAGGCTTCTGAACACTCGAAAACTCCTACACACAAACACACACACACACACACACACACACACACACACACACACACACACACACACACACACGGGCCAGAAGACAAGGCCAACTCTCTCCCATAAATTTATGAGCTTGTTACCATAGAAACCGGTTCAAGCATGCAAGTGTAGATTAGCAGTGCCACCTAGTGGGATACCGATGATAATGCAATCATCCCTCAAACCTTAAGACCTTGAATGGGACGAACCGGTTAGGTGGTTTGAGGTGGGTTAGGCTGGATTTGCCTTTGTGTTTGGCTTGGCTTGGCTTGGCTTAGTTTGGTTTGCCTTTAATAGCTACCTACCATAGCTCTTCCCTTAATTTTCTAGAGATCTGCCCACCTGTGTCAAATTCAAGTTCCTCAAAACCTTTCCCTTCTTACAGACAGACTCAGAGAACAGTATCACACAGGCGCCCATCTCATTTTCTGGATGCTCAGCTTGACTATCCCATTTGTGGCTCTAGGTACATCATGAATTACTACAGCCCCTCGAGTAATGCATATATAGTGGACCGTAGCAAGCAACATTTTGAGAACCAGAAATAATAATGAGCCTTCCCGGGTCGTGGATTCATTTATTTAGGTCATGTGACTTCTGTTTCAAGTCAGTTAAATGTGCTTGTGATAAACTTGGAGTCGCCAATATGTGTCTGCATCACATTAAGGAAGTTTGACCAAGAGGGAGTCCAGGCTTGAATTTTTCACCGCTCTCCCTGTGTCTTCCACCTCTCTCTAGCTTGTGATTTCCGCCCTATCTGTCTGTTCAGAGGGAAGGGCTTTGCTCTCTGTGTATCTGAATAGCACAGGAAGTGTCCCATGATGAAGGAATGTGCACTGCTTTATAGAAATCTTTAGCAGGGCTTTGTAAGGGATTAACTTATTTACTCCAATTTACCCAGATAACCACCACGCTGCAAATGTATCAAGCAGTATCTGGGTGCCGCTTCCAGATAGATGTCTGTTTTATAAGGTTCACTTTTGACCTGCTCCAGTTATCAGCAAGTGACTATCACAGCACACATACAAACACACACGCATAGCTCTCTGGGTCTGGGGAATGAAAGGCCAGACAACCTAAGATCACAGCTGTGTACTAGTTTAGGTTATAAAAGTTGATTACATGGGAACTCCAAGGTAAGTGGGTTTGGTTGTGACACCTCTCCTAAAGACAAGTTAAACAGGCTGAGTTCACAGCAGGATAGGCATCTCGAAGGTTTAAGCAACCTCAGGCTGTATTAGTAACTCCGTTGTGAGTCTCAATAAAAGTTCTAGTCTCTTCAAACACAAGGAATATTCTCACAACAATGAATCGGCGTGCAATTTCTGTAAGGAACTTAGCCATTTCTTACTTTTTTTTTATTTATTTATTAAAGATTTCCGTCTCTTCCCCGCCACCGCCTCCCATTTCCCCCCCCTCCCCCAATCAAGTCCTCCTCCCTAGTCAGCCCAAAGAGCAATCAGGGTTCCCTGCCCTGTGGGAAGTCCAAGGACCACCCACCTCCATCCAGGTCTAGTAAGGTGAGCATCCAAACTGCCTAGGCTCCCACAAAGCCAATACGTGCAGTAGGATCAAAAACCCATTGCCATTGTTCTTGAGTTCTCAGTAGTCCTCATTGTTTGCTATGTTCAGCAAGTCCGGTTTTATCCCAGGCTTTTTCAGATCCAGGCCAGCTGGCCTTGGTGAGTTCCCAATAGAACATCCCCATTGTCTCAGTGTGTGGGTGTACCCCTCGCGGTCCTGAGTTCCTTGCTCGTGCTCTCTCTCCTTCTGCTCCTGATTTGCACCTTGAGAATTCTGTCCGGTGCTCCAATGTGGGTCTCTGTCTCTGTCTCCTTTCATCGCCTGATGAAGGTTAATATTCAGGAGGATGCCTATATGTTTTTCTTTGGGTTCTCCTTATTTAGCTTCTCTAGGATCACGAATTATAGGCTCAATGTCCTTCGTTTATGGCTAGAAACCAAATATGAGTGAGTACATCCCATGTTCCTCTTTTGGGTCTGGCTTACCTCACTCAGGATAGTGTTTTCTATTTCCATCCATTTGTATGCAAAATTCAAGAAGTCCTTGTTTTTTACTGCTGAGTAGTACTCTAATATGTATATATTCCATACTTTCTTCATCCATTCTTCCATTGAAGGGCATCTAGGTTGTTTCCAGGTTCTGGCTATTACAAACAATGCTGCTATGAACATAGTTGAGCATATACTTTTGTTGTATGATAGGGCCTCTCTTGGGTATATTCCCAAGAGTGGTATTGCTGGGTCCAGGGGTAGGTTGATCCCGAATTTCCTGAGGAACCGCCACACTGCTTTCCAGAGTGGCTGCACAAGTTTGCATTCCCACCAGCAATGGATGAGTGTACCCCTTTCTCCACAACCTCTCCAGCAAAGGCCATCATTGGTGTTTTTGATTTTAGCCATTCTGACAGGTGTAAGATGGTATCTTAAAGTTGTCTTGATTTGCATTTCCCTGATCGCTAAGGAAGTTGAGCATGACCTTAAGTGTCTTTTGGTCATCTGAACTTCTGTTGAGAATTCTCTGTTCAGCTCAGTGCCCCATTTTATAATTGGGTTGATTAGCCTTTTATGGTCTAGTTTCTTGAGTTCTTTATATATTTTAGAGATCAGACTTAGCCATTTCTTCAAGAAATGGGAAGTTGATTCTGTAAATACAAGATCTCTTGGCCTCAGCAAGGTCTAGAGGATGCATGCATTGCTGTCTGGGCAGGGTGGGTCTGGGGATAATTTGTATGCAGGGTCTTTAGCAGCCCATGCCTGCTGCTAAACCCTCTTACTGCAAAGCTGTGACCCACACCGAAAATAGATTTGCCTACCTGCTCAACAAGGGGTCACTTTCAAGTCCAGGCTGCCTGCCATCTTCACCTGATCAATGGCTTCTTACGATACAAGCCGTGGAGGGAAATCTTCAGTGAACATCTCCAAATAATAATCTGCCAAGCATGATCTTTCACTCTGAAGGGCCTGGTCTACTTGGGGCATGTGGTACAGAAGATGAACATACCGACTTCAGACTCTAGGAACACAGATATGTCAGCCGTGGACAGAAACACTGCAGGCAGCAGAAGTCATGGTGACATGAAATAGCTCACTCTTCATCCAAACACTTGGATACGACATAAGTTATTGGTCATATTAAAGACTCATGTTCCCTGTGTACATTTTAAACAAAGGAAATATCTCAGAATTGCATGACAATTGTTTGCAATTTTGAAAAACCAAGAGTTGAGGTTTGGTATTATTGGAGTGGTGTTGTTCATACTGGGTAGGAGAAGGAGGGAAGGGGAACTCTCAAGGGTTAGATGGGCTCATGTTCTTCTTCTCAGCTCACAGTTGCCCCCAGACTCTGGCCAAAAAGATGAGCTCTTTTTCTGTGCATTAATTCTCCGATCGTGAAGTTTCCAGGCAGTCATGTAAATATTCAAGCAATAAATAAGGGGATCCAGATGGAGTGGTCTTCACAGTTACTTTCATTTCTCTGTCAAAATATTTAACTAGTCTGTAAATCTTCCTTAAAACATTAACTTGTCACTGAACGCAAACATTTCCGTGAGTGATGTTAATCGCCCCCCATTGACTAAATGCAGCTCCCATATAGCGTTTCTTCGGTGATTGTTAAGGGTGGCTGGATCCAAAGTCCAGTATATAAAATCCAGACAGGCTGTCTGCCCAAAGGAAGGAGTTCACCCTCTTCCCACCCGACCCCAGCAGAAAGCATCTGCTCCAGCCAGCTCAGTCCTGAGAGAAAACCAGCAAGCAAGGCACCCCGAGTCGCAAAGAGATGCTGAGACAATTTGGAGGGCCAGGAGGAGGTCTAGCCACATGGGGCTATTTCTGGAATGTGTCTATTTTCCGGGGCCAGCGAAGTCAGCCTCAACTCCGCAGAGTTCTCATTTCCTGAAAACCGTGTGGTGCAAAGCCATATTGTTGCCTCGGCGTTGTTTAGTGTGGGTTTCTTCCCAGTTTGGAAAGACATGCACAGCATAAAATCGAATACATTTTTAATGCCCTGGAAACGTGCAGTGGCTTTTAATGGGAGTGATTAGCCTTAGGAAAAGAAACAGAAAGTACCGAGGAGGCGGATTAATGTGCAGCACCTCTCTTCCCAACATGTGTCCCAAGATTTTGGGGGATCCTCTGCTCAACCCCATAAAACCACCAGAGAAACTCAGCTATCACCTACAAAACGTCCCTAGAGCCACCGCCTAGAGCGAGGGAAAAGGTGGGGCGATGTGGCTTCCCCTCCCAAGTCCCCGAAGCTTTGTGCTCGGCTGGGAGAAAGGAGCTGTGTGAGAAATACTGATTAGGTCATCTTGGAAAAGCAGAGAGTTCTGGGAGGCAGAATAACATTCCACAAAAATCCCCGCATCTTCACTTCCCAGAATCTGAATCTTGTGTGGCGAAGGGATTTTACCAAGAAGATTCAAAAAGAAAACATTAAGGTACTTTAGATGGAGTGGTTGGTTATACTTGATGGTCCCCAGGGGCCCAATGCCATCACAAGGATACTTACAGAAGGAGACAAGAGAATCAGTTAATAGTGGCAGACTGTGACCACCGAAGCAGAAGATGGAGGCTACAGGAAGCGCCATGGGACAGGAACGCAGATGGCCCTAGGAAAGGAAAAGGACGCTGATTCTTCTCAATCTCCAGCAGAGGATAGCCCTGCGGACACTTTGATTGTATACTTCTGACCTTCAAATTATAAGAAAACTAATTTGGACTGTTTTAAGCCCCCTAAATTTGTGGTGTGTTGTTACTGTAGATAGTTAGGGTTTCTGTGGCTGTGATAAAACACCATAACCAGAAGCAACCTGGAGAAAGGAGTTTGTTTGGCTCACCCTCCCACATAACAGTCAATCATCCAAGGCAGTTAGGGTAGGAACTCAAGGCAGGAAGTGTGGAAGCAGGAACTAGTGCAGAGGCCAATGCTGTTTCCTGGTTTGCTCTGCATGGCTTACTCAGGCTGCTTTCTTATACCACACAAGACCCAGGGGTGGCACTGTCCACCAGTGAACTGGACCCATCCCCATCCCCATCCCCCATCAATCATTAATCAAGAAAATGTACTACAGACCTGCCCACAGGTAAATCTGAAAGGAGCATTTTGACAGGTGAGGTCCAAACTGACTCTAGTTCCAAGTTGACTAAGAAGAAGAAGAAGAAGAAGAAGAAGAAGAAGAAGAAGAAGAAGAGGAGGAGGAGGAGGAGGAGGAGGAGGAGGAG
>NC_022023.1:18130327-18134422 GCF_000317375.1 Microtus ochrogaster
GGAGAAGGAGGACGAGGAGGAGGAGAGAAAGAAAGAAAGAAAGAAAGAAAGAAAGAAAGAAAGAAAGAAAGAAAGAAAGAAAGAAAGAAAGAAACCAAGACAGCAGCCATAGGAAACACGTGCCTATTCCCAATTGCACAGAACACTTTACCTTGATATCAGCCTTGCTGTGGTGTAAGAGGGTATTAGTGGGGATTTGGAAAGTCCACAGAAGGCTCACAGTAAAGGTAAGTGAACCATTGATTTTCAAGATAGTTCAGGAAGCCCCCAGGCTCGGGGAACAGTGGACATGAAGGCACAGAAGTAGGAAGCACAGAACATTTCATGCCCTAGAGCAAAAGCAACACAAATGCTGTCAGCCACCCTGCTCATCCATGAACCCACCTCAGCTCTGCATCCCAGGATCTGCCATGGCAAGAGCCCCTCAGTCCTGGGATGGTGACAGCTGCCAGACTGCCATCTCGAGACAGACACAGCTAGGGTACAGAGAGAGAAGTCTGCAAAAAACCTGCTGCAGCCACTTGCAACACAGAGTTGGCCCTGGGGACCTGGCTCTGGAGAACAAGCAGCACCATTTTCTCAGAGGTCTGATGAAAGCCTTGGCCCAGGGCAATGGTGATGAGTAGCCCTTGCTCAGAGACTGAAATGACGCAAGAGATCAGGAGGAAAATTTAAGGAGGTGTTCAAAGCCAAGGTCATCTACAAAAATACTGTTAGATTCAGTATTTGAAAATTAAAATGAAGAGCCAAAAAAAGATTTACAAAATGCCCAAACTGCATAAAAAAGAAAGACAGGAGCGTGCTGAGCCATGGTAGAGCCAGATCTGAGTGGGAAGTTCCATCCCTTTGAATCTGTCTTTGAAACTCCAATCTTTTTTGTTTTTGTTTTGTTTTGTTCTTTGTTGTTGTTGTTGTCTTTGTTTTGTTATTAGAGACAGGGTTTCTTTGTGGCTTTGGAGCCTGTCCTGGAACTAGCTCTTGTAGACTGGGCTGGCCTGCTCAGACCCTGCTCAGACCGCTACCTGTTTCCGGGAAGAGGCTGCGAAGTGGGTAGCAATGGGGACAAGAGCTGGGGAAGAAACACAAATGGTGCAGAGGATGAACCTGCTGCACCTAGAAATAGTGGGATCTGAGGTCTCTAAAGAGTCACAGAATCTCATAGTGGGTCCTTCAGAGAGACAGCCTTTGGACCCACAGCTCAAAGAAGGCAGACGGCAGCCAAGGGAGAGATAGGCACAAGGCCCAGTTGTACCACAAGACTTCAACCTGGACTTCTTTCCATCTTCAGCCCTGCTTACCCTGCAAAGCCAGCTGGGACTCAGAGGGTGCGAGGTTGAACAAGAGCCAGGCCTCTGCCCCACAGAACACCAGTGCGGAATGAAAGCTGAATCGTACTCTGAGATACCATTGTACCTGTCAGAATGGCCGAGATCAAAAACACTGATAACAGCTTACGGTAGAGAAGATGTGGAGTAAGGGGTACACTCCTCCAAGAGTAAGTGGAGAGATGCAGGGACATTTGAGGGAGGGATGAAGTAGGCAAAAAAGAGGAAATAACCACTTCCATTGGCTTCTTTTCTTTAGGGGGAGAAAGTCGCAAGTGTAAGGGTTAAAGTGGACCACAGACAGTGAAAATGGGAAACCACCAGTAAGAACGGACGTCATCTCGGTGTGTTATAAAAATAAAATAAAAATAAAGTTAAAAAACAAAAAGGCTGAAGTCGTGGAAGGGCACCACCCAAACCTTTGCATAACCCTCCTCCTGGGCTGAGTGGCTGAGCCGAGTCCCGCACACCTCCAGGCTTTGTCTGTGTCCTCAAGACCCAGTGAGCAGAAGAACAATGAAGGTGGTTGTTCAAGCGCCACGAGCCAGTGAGCTGATGAAGGCACACTGTGTCCGTGACAAAGGAATTGACAGAATTGTTCACTTTCCCACTGACCGAATGAACAAATAGCATGAAGGGACCTCACTTTATCTCTTCTCGGAACACGGTGTGGCTAGAAGAGACGGGGGGGGGGGGGGATAATGATTCATAATTAATGAAAGGCCAGGAACTGAGTTGTGCAATCCACAAGCTTGCAAACCCCAGTTTCAGCATGGCAACGGGACAGAAAGTGAGGTTTCCTCCATAACTTTCTATGTGAGTTTGGGTGACTGATGACATTCGCTGAGTCTCTGTTTGCTCCTGGACAAAAGGAGATGAATCCACCTTGTGAGCCTGAACAAAGCACTTGGCCCTGAGCTCCGTAAGCTATGATTGAAGGTTTGGGTTGACATGACCTTCATGGGTCTGTACAGTACAAAAGTGTCTGGGTGGAAAAGACATGAAAAACCCCTTTACACTACTTTGGCCATTGTGATAAGAGTGCACACATATCTGCAAGTGTTCTCTGAACCTGGGGTCATAAGTGTAGAAAGGGCATGGAGGAGAACACCAGTGCTCTATTCATAATAGCCAGAAACTGGAGACAACCTAGATGTCCCTCAGTGCAAGAACAGATAAACAAAATATGGTACATTTACACAATGGAGTATTACTCAGCTATTTTTAAAAAAAAAATAACATCATGAAATTTGCAGGCAAATGGATGGAACTAGAAAAAAAAATCATCCTGAGTGAGGTAACCCAGACCAGAAAGATAAAGATAGTATTATTCACTTATATCTGTGAATATAAGTCATTAAATAAATGATGACCAGGCTATGATCCATAAACCCAGAGAGATGAGGCATAGAAGAAGGGACTAGGGGAGATACATGGGTCTAGCTGGGAGCAGGAAATAGCATAGATTTTAAGGGTGGGCTGGGTATGTAGGAGTGGACAAGAATGGGAGGAAGAGAGGGGAGATGGGATGGGGGAATGAGGGGGGAGACAGCTAGAATTGAAGAATATTTGAGGGGTGGTATGGAAACCAGATGCAGGGGGAAGTTGTTATAATATGTAACGTTTCCAAAATAATGAAGGAGACAGAAATCCTACTGGTCATCTCTTGTCATCAAATGAGTCTTCCAGTGCCAGGACTGGGTTACATCCATGTGAATTGTTGGCCCAAAGCGTCCAACGGAAATCACCAAGCAACCCAAGCTGTTGCCAAGATAATAAGATACTCTCCACAAACTGACAGCAAGGCCCCATTGCTGAAGACAACACCACACAACTCATTGAACATGGGTGAACTGGTGCCCACACAGAAGCCTCAACCCTTGTTCTGGTGTCTATGACATGGAAAGGTACTCTTCAGACTACCAAAAGGGAAACATAAACACCAACCTAAACACAAAAACCTTTGACCTACAATCTATCCTCCCTGCAAAATATGCTAAGGTCATGAAGGCACAGAACTCGTGGGAGTAACTGACCAATGTCTGATTTGACTTAGAGCCCACTCCTTGAGGCCCAATTATGAGAGTCCAATCAGTTTCCAGAAGCCATAATACCAATTATTATTGGTATGTATTCTGGTTAGTTTTATGTCAACTTGACACAGGCTAAAGTCATCTGGAAGGATAGACCCTCAACAGAGGAGTGGGTGGGGGAGGGGGACTAGGAAGAGAGGAAGGAGGGGAAACTGCCGTGGGGATGTTTTATATGAGAGAAAAATAAATTTTTTAAAAAAAAGAAAGTAATTTTTGTGAAAGCAACTAGTTAATCAGAAGAAAATGAGGACCCAAGAATAAAAGAAAAACCCAAGATCCAATAAACAAGGAGACAGTCCAGTAAGTTCTTTTTTTATAAACCTGGGATAATAGTGTCACAGAGACTTAGGCGGTGGCAAGTCAAAATTAAAACAACAAACCAGACAGTCTGAGAAGTCTTTCTGAAGCAAATTCACATTAATAGATTAAGCCGCTGAAGGCTCTGTATAATAAGGTGGATTTATATGCTTCTGTTGTCCACAAGGAACCAAACAAAGACAAACAAATAGAAGTGTGAAGCCAAAATACAACATATTTTCAAGCGATTGCGAGAATAAGAGAAAAGGCCATCAACTGGCCTTCGTGACTGGGACACTCTGCTTGCCGCAGTGCTGTTTCTGAAATATTACATTTCCTTCCAACTGCAAGTTGGTGTAATATAAAATAAAATTTGCCTC
>NC_022023.1:18135312-18137104 GCF_000317375.1 Microtus ochrogaster
GCTTTGGAGCCTGTCCTGGAACTAGCTCTGTAGACCAGGCTGGTCTCGAACTCACAGAGATCCGCCTGCCTCTGCCTCCCGAGTGCTAGGATTAAAGGCGTGCGCCACCATCGCCCGGCTGAGGAAGAGCTTCTTTATGCCCCAGATGGTTAACCTCTTATGGACTGAGGCTGTAAAGGAACTGGAGCTCAAAGAACCTCTCCCCCGCTCGGACTCTAGAGGTGACACTGAAGCCGGACAGCAAACCCTGTCACCTTAGCAACCCGGTCCCAGACTGGGTGGTTCTGAAACTGCCTTTGTTAGCCACGTCCTGTCCAGACGTGGTGCTGGCATCTTGATCTTTACCCCGCCAACTTCCAGAGCTATGAGGCTTATCAGAGACAACTTCCACAAAGATGAAAACCCTGTGAAAAGATAGGGGCATCCTTGAGAGCCCCAGTCTCTGGAACTTACTGAGTCCAGTGCCAAATACTGTATGCTTGCCTCTCTTTATGACACTGACAGTGTTGTCTTAGAACAATGATGTAGTCAGGGGCTGGAGAGATGGCTCAGAGGTTAAGAGCACTGACTGCTCTTCCAGAGGTCCTGAGTTCAATTCCCAGCAACCACACGGTGGCTCACAACCATCTATAATGAGATCTAGTGCCCTCTTCTGTAGGAATACATGCTGGAAGAACACTGTATATATAATAAATAAGAAATAAAAACAAATTTTAAAAAAGGAAGAAGAAGAAGAAGCCAACCTGGTCTACAAAGCAAGTTCCAGGATAGCCAAGGTTACACAGAAAAAAAAATCAAAAAGAAAGAAAGAAAGAAAGAAAGAAAGAAAGAAAGAAAGAAAGAAAGAAAGAAAGAAAGAAAGAAAAAGAGAAAGAAAAAACCAGGTTGAGCAAGCCATGGAGCACAGCCAGTAAACAGCACCCCTCCACGGACTCTGCATCAACCTCTGCCTCCAGGTTCCTGCCCTGCTTGAGTTCCTGTCCTGACTTCCTTGAACAGTGATGCGAAAACATAAACTAAATAAACCCTTTCCCCCCTCAAGTTGCTTTGGTCGTACTGTGTCCTCACAACAGTACTGACAGTAAGACAGGATGAATATATAAAGAAATCCTTATAAAAGCATGGACAGTCACAACCTTATAAACTTGATCATTTCCTAGTAAGGCTCCTGATTGACCCTACTTCAGTATGAATTAGAAGACATAAAGACATTCCTACTACTCCAGCTCAGGAAAAAACGGGAAGGCTAGCATACCAACATCCTTGCAGTTTGTTGAGAGTAGCCAACAGTTTATGAGCGTAGGCAAATGGCTGGGCAAGCATCAGACTGAGAATCTAAACACAGAGATTTAGTCTACTTACCAAGACTTGAGGTGAAGTTCCAGTTGAACTGCAAATTCAAATGAGTAGAAGGAAAAAAAAAACCACCGCCTTCTCCCAGGCAAGAGCAGACTGCAGACAGTGTAGGGTATTTAGTTGTTAGCTATAATTTCTTTTTTTTTTTAATTTATTTATTTATAAAGATTTCTGCCTCCCCCCCCCCGCCACCGCCTCCCATTTCTCTCCCCCTCCACCAATCAAGTCCCTCTCCCTCATCAGCTTAAAGAGTAATCAAGGTTCCCTGACCTGTGGGAAGCCCAAGGACCGCCCACTTCCATCCAGGTTTAGTAAGTTGAGCATCCAAACTGCCTAGGCTCCCACAAAGCCAATACATGCAGTAGGATCAAAAACCCATTGCCATTGTTCTTGAGTTCTCAGTAGTCCTCATTGTCCGCTATGTTCAGCAAGTCTG
>NC_022023.1:18139086-18141190 GCF_000317375.1 Microtus ochrogaster
TGTATCCTGCCACATTACTAAAGGTGCTTATCAGCTGTAGGAGTTCTTTGGTAGAGTTTTTAGGGTCGCTTATGTATACTATTATATCATCTGCAAATAACGAAAGCTTAGCTTCTTCCTTTCCAATACGAATCCCCTTGATCCCCTTATGTTGTCTTTTTTTGTTTGTTTGTTTTGTTTTTTGTTTTTCGAGACAGGGTTTCTCTGTGGTTTTTTGGAGCCTGTCCTGGAACTAGCTCTCTAGACCAGGCTGGTCTCGAACTCACAGAGATCCGCCTGCCTCTGCCTCCCGAGTGCTGGGATTAAAGGCGTACGCCACCACCGCCCGGCTCCCTTATGTTGTCTTATTGCTATTTGTTAGCTATAATTTCATGGGGGCAGTTCCATCAATCTAGAGGGGGATTTGACTTAACAGGAGCAATTGATTTTCATTCAGTAGATGCAAGATAAAGTCTTGCAATCCTTAGATAGCAGAAGTTAAACTTAAAAGTTTGCTTAGGGCATTAAAGGTTCTTGAACTAATTATATCCTAAACTTCTGGTTAAGGGAGGTAATTATAGGGAGAGCGGGAGGGTTAAAGTGCTACGAATAGTTAGGAGGTGAATGCTCAGTTGTTTTTTATATTTTCTTAATAGGTGGTTAACTATTTTAATGCTGTTACTTGGGAAACCAGTAAGTAAGGTGATGTAAAACTAAGTGTATATAGAAGAATAGAATAAGCATGGTGGCGCACGCCTTTAATCCCAGCACTTGGAAGGCAGAGACAGGCGGATCTCTGAGTTCAAGGCCAGCCTGGTCTACCAAAGGAGTTCCAGGACAGGCTCCAAAGCTACAGAGAAACCCTGTCTCGAAAAACCAAAAAAATAAAAATAAAAATAAATTAAAAAAAAATAGAATAAGCGTGGCTATTATATAGACTTGTAGCTATAGAGACAGCCTTGATAACGCCATTGTTTTTTAATAGTTCGTAATAATTACTCTTTTTGGAAATAAAAAAAAAACTGACAGGAGGGTAGAAGGCTAGTGGGATAGTTAATATTATGAGGCAATTTTTATTTCATATTTGTGAACAGGATGAAATAGATATGTTCTAGCTAGTTTTATATCAACTTGACACAAGCTAGAGTCATCAGAGAGGAGGGAGCCTCAACTGAGGAAATGACTCCATAAGATCGGACCACACGCAAGCCCATAGGGTATTTTTTTTTTTTAATTAGTGATTACGTGACAAGGTCCAGCCCATTGTGGGTGGTGCCACCCCTGGGCTGGAGGTCCTGGGTTCTACAATAAACCAGCCTGAACAAGCGACGAGGAGCAAGCCAGTAAGCAGTGCCACTCCCCTAATGGCCCACTGCATCATCAGCTCCTGCCTCCTGGTTCCTGCCCTGCTTGAGTTCCTGTCCTGGCTTCCTTCCATGATGAACTGCCAAGTGGAATCATAAGCCAAATCAACCCTTTCCTCTCCGAGTTGCTTTGCTTATGGTGTTTCATCACAGCAGCCCTAAGATAAAGACAGAAAGGAATTGACAGAGAGATAAATACTGAGGCTGGAAAGAAAGTGTAAATGACAAAATTTCGTAGTGTCCTAGTTGAACAATGAGGAAGAATAGCGTATATTCACCCCGTGTGAGCAACAGATGAGTAAGCCATGATTTTTTTTTTTTAATGTGGAACGCTTCATGAATTTGCGTGTCCTCCTTGCGCAGGGGCCATGCTAATCTCCGTATCGTTCCAGTTTTAGTATATGTGCTGCCGAAGCGAGCACGTAAGCCATGATTTTTTTCAGCCCCCATTTAGAACTGATATATTTTCAGAAGCAAGCATTAGTGTCATATTAGTATAGTGGGAGATTTGGAATATAACAATCGATAAAAGGACAGTGTTTTGTCAAGTGAGGAGCACAAGGCCGGCTTGATGGGGAGCCCTGGAGTCACTTCGGGTACTCAGGAGTGAGACGGTGTTCATCTCAGCGCCATTGCTAGGGAGAGAAACATGAAAGTGAACAGCAGGTTGGCTGTATTGGGTTGAAAATGTCACATACCGCCGGGCGATGGTGGCGCACGCCTGTAATCCCAGCACTCGGGAGGCAGAGGCAGGCGGATCT
>NC_022023.1:18141795-18143325 GCF_000317375.1 Microtus ochrogaster
TTGTGAGCCACCATGTGGTTGCCGGGAATTGAACTCAGGACCTTTGGAAGAGCAGGCAATGCTCTTAACCACTGAGCCATCTCTCCAGCCCCCTATCAGACATATTTCTACAGGTATGGTAGAATAATTGCTATATACATTGGAACTGAAATATGCCATATACAGGATGCCAAGGTTACTAGAAGAAAATGTTTTCAGGGGAAATGTGTAAGTTGGCCATATCAGAAGTGTGGGTGCTGTTAGGTCTCAAACCCCCCAAGGCAAAAGGCCAAGGTGCCTGTTTAACAGATCAAAGCAGACCTGGCCAGCAAGTGTTCCCAGCCTCCTTCAGTCCCTACCTGTTACAGGGTCCTTCTGACTGGCATGCCCTGCCCGCTACCCTAAACTTCTCCCCAGCCCAGGGGCTGGGCTGCTTTTCCTTGTATTGCTTACATCAGTCCCTTTTATATCCTTTTTGCCCTTTATCCTCCCAGCCTCTTGTCTCCTAGTCTTCTGGCTCTTTCCTACCCCCTGTCTTCACATGGCCCAACTCAGGGTCATGGCCACTCTGGACTCTCCCAGATGTCCCTGCCTCTAGCTATGCCCTCCCTTTTATCTACAGTAAACCGTCTCCTCCGCCATACCAAGGAGCAGTCAAGACCTCCTTTTTGTTTCTTTTTTCCATCAGATGTGATGCTCAATTCATAGAGAAGGACTATCGAAACAGGGTTTTAATTGTGTATCTGTATTTCTGGCTGAAGGGAGAAATGAGAAACCCTGTCTTAAAAAAAAAAAACAAAAAAATCAGAAAGAGAAAAAAATAAATGACTTAATAATGCAATTTGAGAATTTGGAAAAACGAGAACAAACCAAATCCAAACCCAGTTGATGACAAGAAATAAAAATTAAAATAAAAAAGAAGTCAGAGAAGGAATCAATGAAATAGAAACAAAGAAAACAAAACAAAGAATCAATGAGTCTAAAAACTGGTTGAGAAGATAAAGAAGATTGATATTCCTTTGGTTCAACTAACCAAAAGAGAGGACCCAAATTAACAGAGTCAGAATTGAAAAGGAAACATTGCAACAGACACCAAAGAAATTCAGAATATTATAAAGGAATACTTTAAAAACCTGTGCTCCCTTAAGCTGGGGGGAAAAAATGAATGAATTTCTAGATTCAGTCAAACCACCTAAATTAAACCAAGAAGTCAGCAACCTAAACAAATCCATAACAAATGAGGAGGTTTCTATAGTATTAGAAATCCTTCCAGCTTAAAAAAAAAAAAAATCCCAGGGTCAGATAGAGTCATAATGGAATTCTACCAGATTTTCAAAAAAGATCTATAGCCAATCAGTATTAAAAAAAAAAAAAAAAACAACAACAACAAAAAACTTCTGAACTTCTACTACCCTGTAATTGCCTCGATGGGTCACCAGTCTAGGGTTGGTAACCGTCTGGCAGGTCAGTTATTCCAGGGTCCCGGAGAGGCACTATCTGTAAGATAAATGGGCTAGGAGAGAAGAAGAAGGCCATGCTACATTTGTCAGA
>NC_022023.1:18145428-18154187 GCF_000317375.1 Microtus ochrogaster
CCCTTCTGTTAAGACCCCTTCCCAACATCCTGCTTATCGCAGAGATCAATCAGGGTCTCATTGATCTCATTGTTCAGGGGCTGGAACAGCTGGTATGCCCCCCATGGCCTTTTCAAAGCTGAAGGGCTAAGAGGAAAGTCAAATCCAGATGTGGAGCATATACCAAGTGTCTCAGCTGCTTGGAAGGCTGAGCTGGGAGAATCCCTTTAACCTAGGGGGCCTAAGACCTGCTTGTACAGCATAGATAGGCCCCATCTCAAATAAATAAACAGACAAACAAATGATTAACTACGCACAGAGTCAGAGGCAGTTAAGATTGGGGAGACTTCACAGCCGATCTGTTGTTACTCCTTTAGAGAACCCCATGCCTTGGGGGTAAGTAACCAGGCTGATGAGGTCTCAGTGTGAACACAGTGCAGCTCTAAGGAAGGCTGGATGGATGTTTTCTGTCACTCTTGGTGGTGCTCAACATCCTGAGGTCCTGTGCAAACCGCTGATGACAACAGGGTGGACGAGGATGCTGCCTGGGTAAGGCACGTGGCTCTTCAGCCTCTGGTTTCCCTTGTGACTCCTTGACCTTGCACTCATGCATCCCCCAGGTGGTTTTCAAGCATCCCCACATCTCTCCTTCTATCAGATACGGCACAGTGTGTGGTAGCAGCTGAGCATCCTGCCCAGAACTACAGTTCCCCCAGGAGGAGTGAGGAGGAGACCGAAGGTCTCTGGGCATCACATTCTGTCCTCTGTCTTCTGTATTTTACCACATGGCCACAAATGTTGTCCTTCTGCAGAGACCTTGGGTACCATGGTTGCCTACCATGTCCCTAAGACCTTGTCTTTAAAAGCAGATAGCCACGCCATGGCCCCATGGTCTCCAGGCTGCTGTCGGTTACTTAGACGGTAACTATGAACCAGCCATGTACATCTGCAGGTGTAAGAGATGCAGGCCTCCAGCTTCCTCCCAGGTTTGTTAGGTCACGTGGCTCTGGTTTACTGGGCTCTGTCTTTGCAAGCATTGCTATTCTGTCATGAGACTGTCTGTATTCTCGGAGCTGGCCCTGTTGGGGAACTGCTACCAAAGTGTATGTGCACACGGATGAAAGAGCTTTCGTTTCCTCTGAGGTCAGAGGCAGATTTTCTGCTTATCTCCTTAAGACTCATGGAGACAAGATTTCATGACCCATGAGGAAGACACAAGACCTTCAGGGGCCCCACAGCGCCATGGGCACAGTGTCCGTCGTCCCTGTCCCATGCACAAGGCTGCACTTGACTATGAACGCCGTCTCTCTCTGGAGGAGCTCTTCTCCCGGACAGAATGTGCCTTCCTGCACCCTAAGCATCCACGCTCCCCGATTAAAGGAGGCAGGCACATGCGGGGTCCTCAGACTCATGGGTTTGGGAAGTGATTTAGGATGTCCAAGTGGCGTCCTCAGAGCCTCCTAGACAAGCCTGGAAAAAGGACTCAATGGGATCCCACTTCTCTCTCAAACTGTCAGTTAGACGCTGGCTCACCTGACTGCTCTCACAGACTTCCAGGCTTTTGCTCCTTATGCAGGCGTCTGATGCAGCAAACGCTTGGTTACAGTTACCATGTCCTGCTAAGGGGCTCTGGTCCATCCCACTGCTCCTGGTCTGCCCTGCCCCCTCATCACTATGGATCCTGACTCTCTCTCGAGATCCATCTTCACACAGTGATCCACTCCTTCCCAGGTCCTTCACTTACAGTGACCTCCTGAGATGGCTGCTCTCTTCCAGCCTCTTCCCTTCTTACATTCTTCCCAGATCCAGAAGGTTGAGCTGTTGCTCCCTCCTGTTTACCACCTCTCCTGACGTCCTTCCCGTTCTGACTGACTCCATCTGCCAGATACCCACAGTCCTTTGAGACACAATACGGATCCTCCCTCTGTCTTCTATGGGGCCCCCATCTCTGGTCAGCCACCTCCTCTCTCTGGCTCCTGATTCTCCTCCTCCCTCTTCCTGGTCAGTCTCTCAGGTTCACTCTGGAACCTCCCATTTTCAGCCCTCCAATAATTAGCTTTCAGATGTTTCTCTAGGATCACCTGATGGCAGTCACATGATCCACCACAGTTGATCGGGTTAAAACTCTCCTCCTGCTCCATAAAGTCAACCAGAACAATCCTTTCTTAGATTCTGGGGACAGAGCCTACGTCCCTTATCATCTCTGTCAGGAAGTAGCCAATGAGAGAATATTTTGCCTCTCTTCTTTTTTATCTGTCTCTGGGACCTGAAGGGTTAATGACCTAAGAGTAGATTGAGAAACTCTGGGCAGGAACATTAACTTCACTGGTAACACCAGTGTGCTGTCAGGGACAGGGATGCTGCCCTCTGTTGGGACCTACAGCTTTGAGATTGTGGGGGACTCATCAACAGATGAAGTCTTCATCCCTTTTCTGCCACGTAAAACCCCAAGGCTAGCACCATGTGTCCAGTCTCCCTTCCCTCAGGGAGGCTACGGCCCTTCAGTTGTCCTGGTTAAAGAGCAATTCCGCTTCTGGGAAGAAGAAAATGTCTGTTACTGGGTCCCATCGCAGACCCACTGAAGCAGGGGTGCTGAGGTAGGGGCTTCTGCTTTAATGTTCTTCAAAGCTCCTCACTGCGATCTAAGGCGCAAGCAGAGGGAGAAGCTGCGTGGTAAACTCTAAAAGGACCAACAGAATTGAATCCTGAGCGGCGTCTGAGGCTGCACTTGTGTTCTGCGTAGTTTTCATAGGGCTCGACTGTTCTCCAAAGGGTAGGTCGTCCTGTGTGGCTCGGACGGTGGAAACCACACCAGGTCTGTGGACTACGAGAGCTTTGTACGTGGTTACAGGCAGTCCTGATTCTTTATTCTTCCCTTTTTGGAGACAGTGGCAGCAAATGCTGGCTCGTGAGACTCATGAAGAACAGCGTGTGCGTGCGCACGTGTATGCCTGTGTGTGTGTGCATGCGTGTGCATGTTCAAGTGTACAGGTGGGTGGAGGTCAGAGGTCAGCAGTAGGTCTTTTCTTCCTTTACTCTCCACATTCGTTCTCTTCACACAGGGTCTCTCACTGAAACCGGAACTCAACCATTTGTCCAGGTTGACTGACCTCCAGCTCCCGGCATCAACTTGTCTCGAAGGCTGCGTGATAAATACGTGCCCCACCCCACCACCCCCGTGCCCTGCATTGACGTGGCTGCTGGAATCTGAACTAATATACTCATTTTAC
This sequence comes from Microtus ochrogaster, assembly GCF_000317375.1. Classification (NCBI taxonomy): domain Eukaryota; kingdom Metazoa; phylum Chordata; class Mammalia; order Rodentia; family Cricetidae; genus Microtus; species Microtus ochrogaster. Next base: position 18,148,638 of record NC_022023.1, read on the forward strand.
CCACCAAGCCATTGCTCCAGCCAGAGATCCATGTTTGCTGTTTCCTTAGTGTTGCTGCAGACAACAACGACAAGGGGGAAGCCGTTATTTTGCCAGGCAGAAGGCCTTGTGTCCAACACTGGACTGTGGGGGTCTTGGGCTACCTCCTTGACAAAGACCTTGCCGTTCTCATCCCTCACCCTGTCTCTCCTGTTACACTACAACGAACTTTGACCCAAGTTCCCACTGGGGTTTAAAGGAAGTCAAAATGTTGCAACAAAGTGCAGAGGGACTTGGGCAAGGATGTCCGTTATCACCCTCCTTAAACCCTGACACACAGAGCCAGAAATAGGAGTCTACCCTGTGGGTACACACCAGGAGGCTTTGGCAGGGTCCTTGTATTTGGCCAAAGCATCACACGGATAACAAGGATGACTCACCATCGGAACACACTTTCCAAGCACCAGGCCCTGCCGGTGGGGCTTTGCATGTCCTGAGTCAGCGGTGTGTTTCTTCAACCACGAGGCAGTATCTCCAGGTACTGTCGTCCAGGCTGGTCTAGAACTGTCAATCCTCTGATTCTCTTACCTCAGCTCCCTAGGTGCCAGGATTACAGGCCTGGGCAACCACACCCATCCCAGGTATGTCTTGACTTACTCAGTTCTCACCAAAGCCACTGATAACTTCCTGGGTGTACTCACTGTGGTTCAGAAAGCTAAACTGCCTTTTCGGGGGCCACACAGCTTGTCGGGGAGCTCTGGCGCAAGTGTGTGAATACTGGAAAATCATACTCACGTGCTGTGGTGGGAAGGGCGCCAAAAAGCCTGGCAGGGTGGTCTGCGTTGGTGAGGGGAACCATTGTACAAGCCTGCTACGCCCTCTGTTGGGATTACAAGGACAAGAGGGTGCCACCTCCCCTGCTCGCATTTTCTTTCTTTTAAACCAAGTAGGCCACTCAGTTCTGGCTTAGCTGAGCACCGGGCAGCCAGGTAAGTAAAGACTAAGAACGAATCCATAGACAAAGGCAACAACTCTCTCCTTGCCTCTCCTCGGGACCCTTGGGAAGAGGTTCACAGCTCAGGTTCACCCTAGCATCCCTGTTGAACCTCCATTTCCAGATCTTGGAAATGAGCCCCTGGTCTGGAGAACCCCATCACACTCTGCACAGGATAGCACGGGCTCCCAGCAAGCTTCCGATGCGGGGTTCATGGGGTGAAACTTGGGGGTGGCCTTGTCACCTGCCTCAGCCTCCAGGTATCCACCCTTGAGGAGTGGCAGCCGGCTGGGCGTCCTCTAGCAGAGCTGGGGCAGTAGTGCACACTGGCTGCTGGGAAATCCCAGCTAAGTGGGCCTGGCGCTGAGAGCAGCAGGCTTATCGCAGGGCGGGGGAGCGGGAGGAGATGCTGGGAAACTGGAAGCCATAGTCTTTCCTAGACCTGCTAACAGGGTCCCTGGTACCGGCCTGGTACCTCCTTTAAGACTGCGGACACTGTTCCTTCCTAGTCTAGACGGAGGAAGGATTGGTTAGTGTCTGGCTGGAGACCAGTACAGGGACACCACACTAGGCTAAGGTCACTCTGCTAGGACACCCAGTCCCTCAGGCAGCTCTTGTCTCTCCACCTAGACAAGGAAGAGGCTTCCCTAACACTTGGCACCCTGGCCCTCTCTAGCCAGCTGGGGAACCCTGTGTACTCCTCGGGGGCAGAGTTTGATTTTTATTTATGCTTTGGAACTCAGGGGAAACTAAGCAGACAGACATGCTAGGCAGTCTTCCATCTCCCCAGCTCGGCAAATGTGCCATAAAATTCACAAAGTCAGAGCAGCGTCAGAACCCAAGGGAAGATCAGAAACTTCCTCACTTTTATTAAGTTAGAAAACTAATCAAAGCAACACCCGTGCTCAGACAAGCACCGTGACTAGGTCCTCTGTGCTGGGCAGAGTGATTAGTCCCAATGGCGTAGTCCACAGGCCAAGACCCTGCAAGTCTCCAGCATGGAGGACCCTGTGTGGCGTGGAAAGCAAGAGGGACCGCGGATGAGAGCCAGTCTGAGCCTACGTCACATCAGGAAGTGCACATTGGGCTCTGTCCTGGAGAGCCCAGCCCAAAAGTCCCACACCCTAGTGGGCACTCACGGCACTCATGCCAGGCTGAGCTGTGAGGACCCTGAGCGCTGACCACACTGGTCTGTACCGTGGCTCCATCCTGATACAGCAATGGCCACCGGGAAGCCACCAGCTCGGCACGCTGCCCACCCCTATGCCAGACACAGGGGTGCCTGCCCCCCCCTAGATTGGACTAGCTGAACAAGGGAGGAGACTGAAGTCAACAGTGGCATCAGAAGGCATTTCTGCAAACCTACTGCAGGGGATACTGGAGAGGAATCCTTGAGGAACACCTTCGGGAAGTTTCTTCGGATCCTTCTAACTGAGCTCAAGGAACAAACAGGAAGGATGCAGGCTGCCAACTGGTGCCGAGGAGGAGAGAACAGCAGGTGTGTTGGAGCCTTGTCACTAGACCCCACACTGACAGAAATTCAACCTCTGCCCACACTGGGCTCATGACTGCCCTATCTCAGGGGCAGGGGGGTCTCTGGAAAAGGAGCCCAGTACTATGGGCGGGTATGACACACTGCTCTTCTGTGGTTCTAAGGAGGGCAGACAACAGGCCTCTCCAGCTCCCTGGGGCCTATAGTCCAGCTAGGGGACCCTCAGCAGTGTCTGACAGGTCACCAGCATCTGTCCTACCTCCATGGCAGCTTCCTGGAACTCACCCCTTAGGGGGATGGGCTAGTGCTTGGCAGTGGGCACACAGAATCAGGAGTCTGGTGCCATCTGCTGGTGATACCTGTGGGAACTTCCAAGGCTGGGCTGCCCTGTGGGTTTCTGTCCCTTATAAAAGGTCTTCAGTTGCACTCTGCTCCCTCATGCCCAGGACACTGTGGAGCAACACTGCCACCCCCCACAGGCAGCCCTGCAGTCAAAGGCTGTGCTGCTGGAGTCAAGGGACCCCTGCTGTCCCCCTGCCAGCCCTTGCCAGGCCTGGCTGGCAGAGGTGACTTCAAGACCTTGTGTGAACGTCATCCCCCAGCCCTCGAGTTCCTGGTGACGGCCCGTGCCTCTGGACGCTTCTCTCCACACAAGCCGCTGGCAGCGCAGGGGGCTGAGCACGGGGGTCACCGGAGATCTTCACTCTGCTGCCTAAAGCTCAGAGCCTGAACTGCTGCTGCCTGGAGTTGGTGCTGTCGGCTTCCTGCCCAGGCGGGAAGACCTCCCCGCAGCCTGTGGATGAAACACAGGGAGAAGATGAACAGTCACACTGCTCTGTCTTAGCCTGGCCAGACTCAAGAGGCCCCCGGGCTGGGCCTCAGGCCCTGACACCCTAGTCCCCTCGAGCAGGATAAGGTTCTGTTGTGTGTCCAGGGCAGCCCTTCACAGTTGAGGAACCAGAGTCACCTCTGCCACCCAGCAGGAGCCACACACTTACGTCAGTCACTCTGCTCCCTCCATCACACAGACCCAGGAGCAGACGCAGTATGGTCCCTAGGCATCACCTTCCCTGGAGAAACTGCGGAGTTATACAAACAATTGCGTGGTGCACTGGGAAGCGCTAGAGCGAAAAAGGGACTTCCAACACTGAGTCAACATCAGGACCTTTATTTTATTCTGGTGTGGAGTCTAGAGAGGAGAAGTGCTGGGGAGACAGCAGTTGGCTGGAGAGGGGGATCAGAAGGAACACAGTGGTCCTGAGAGAAAACGTGGTCCTTTAAGAATGTAAACAGAAATGAGCCAGTGAGTCAGGCACAGGAGGCAGGCAGTCTGTGAAGAAAGGGCAGGGGACTGGCTGTGGACAAGAGGCAGGCTCTGTTGTGACCTAAACAAAAATTCATTACAGCTTCTAGTTGCCAGGTCACGAGACAGGCTGCGGGGACGCCGTGGCGAACGAGGAGGGACTGTCCTTATGGCCAGGAAGCTCATATCCCCTGCTGCACATCCTCAGGCACTTGGAGCATCAGTGGTTGCCCTGGAAATGAGGATGCTGAGAAGGATCCAGGAAGCAGACCCCTTGCTGCAGGCTTCATAGAGAATGTTCCTGAAGCAAGAAGGAAACACTGATTTATTATTGGTGTGATCACTGCTACAGCGGCAAAACCCTAGGCCCGGCCTAAGTAGGACGTGACTGGGCATCTCGGTCTTGGAAAGGCTGGTGACCGGACTACAGCTCCTGAGCTGATCATGTTGGGACCCACGGGCGAGGCACAGCAGGGCTGGGGCATGAGAGTGGGGCACCTGAGGCAGCGAGAGAGAAGAGGGAAGCCACAGGTCCCGTTCCCAGGCAGCCCAGCTCATGTGGTTCCAGCGGGGGCCAGGGCTAGATGTACCAGAGCTACAAGGTGGCTGTAGGAATAGATGGTGAAGGGGGAATAGACTGCCCCATCTCCGAATGGCTGGAGGAGCTCGTGAACTCACGGGAGCTGTGCTGAGCTGTGTCCTCACTCAGGCACTGCAGGAAGCAAATCTAGTCAGTAAGCTTGGCAGTTTAGGCTTAGGACTGTGTAGCCTGTACACCGGTGTGAGCTGTGCGGGTGTGAGACCCCAAGACAAGGAACTTTTCTTTAGTTCCGTATGTTTACAAAATCACGTGCCAGCGCGGAGGCTCTGTGGACCTTCTCCACACGCGCATTGTGCGCCCGGCATTGCTACAGTTCCTACAGGCGGGCTGGTGCTGAGTCGCTGGAATCCTGCCATCTCCTGACACTGGCAGGGCAGGGAGGCTGCTGCTTTTCCTGTAGGGTCCTGAGGCCCCCAACAGTCCGAAGATGCTCTAAGATGATCAATCTGAACCCCCCCAGTGGCGCAGACCCACTTTCTCCTGCCTCAATATTACCACAAAGCAAGGACCGAGGCTTCTGACCAGCTTTGGAAGTCAGGCCTAGCTGGCAGGGGAGTGCCACAGAGAGAGGCAGCGTGAACGCCAGCCCCCCCCCCCCTCCGGCACCCTATTTGCTGAAATATGTCCTTCAAAACCAGGGTGAGGATAGGACTGGAGAGATGGCTCAGAGGTGAAGAGCACTGGCTGCTCTTCCAGAGGTCCTGAGTTCAATTCACAGCAACCACATGGTGGCTCACAACCATCTATAATGAAATTTGGTGCTCTCCTCTGGTGAGTTAGGTATGCATGCAGACAGAACACTATATATAAGAAACCACTAAATCTTTAAATTAAAAAACAAAAATCCAGGGCGAGGGTCCTTAACTATGAGCAAAGGATGGTGAAAGCCACCTTCTGTGGTTCCTGTGATAGCTGTAGACGTGTGGTTGTCCTCTGGCTCACCCCAAGGTCTTAGTCTCTGCCCCTAAATCTGCCCATTTCTTCTCTGTAGCCTGGTTCTCTCATCTGTGAGATACAACCAATAGTGCATGGCCTTGAAGTCAGTGTTTCATCCTGTGCTAACCCATCCTGCAGATAACTAGCACGCTGTCTACCTGTGCTAACCCACCCTGCAGATGACTAGCGCGCTGTCTACCTGTGTTAACCCATCCTGCAGATGACTAGCACACTGTCTACCTGTG
>NC_022023.1:18154676-18160739 GCF_000317375.1 Microtus ochrogaster
CCCATCCTGCAGATGACTAGCGCGCTGTCTACCTGTGCTAACCCCATCCTGCAGATGACTAGCACGCTGTCTACCTGTGCCAACAGTGCTACTGTTTTTCATTCTCAGGTCTCACGCAGGCACGAGTGACCGCTACATAAAGGACATTCCAAAGTACTCTCCTGCCAGCCAGACCTATCCACAGAAGCTGGAGGAAGCCCGTGTCCCACTCTGGGTTTCTCTGCTGTCTGCAGCAGTGAGAGGCTGGAGGAGGACCATGGGAGGCTGGGCCGTACTCACTTAAGTAGCTTTGAGAAAGAGGCAAAGGGAGACGTCCTGAGTGGGGCTCCCATTAAGACTTGAAGTGGGCGCCTGGGATGGAGAAAGCAGGCAGGGGAGCAACAGGGAGCCACAGGGGTATGGAGCAGGGGTTTCAAGGGACTGCTGCTGTGACCCCTGGAACTACCTTGGAGCCTATAAGGATGGCAGAGTAGATCTACAGAAACTAGGCACAAGTGGGGTTTGCAGGGGTCAGGGATGGTGACCCTTGCCAGGACCTTCCTACTGGCTACCTGGCAGACGAGAATGGGCAGCAGAACGGGACACAGCCCAGGCTTGGCATCCCAGGGCAGGATATTGGTTGGTCCCCTCCTCTAAAGGTGATTCCACCCCACAGGTGATGCTGCATTCCCAAGTCACCAGTGGCAGGGATAGACAATTAGTACTGGAATGCCAATATCCCTTTGAAGCTTGCTCCCCTGGGGACTCAGATGCTTGCCAGAGTCACACTCCTCCCTCAGAGTAAGGGAGCAGATAAAAACAAAGCAAGCCCAAAAGTCTTAAAGAGAACCTAGTCTGTTCCAACTGCTCTCAGGAGCCAGCTGCTCCATGCTTACAGATCTGGGGGGGAAGGGTGCCTTTAAGAGCCTTGGAGGCACAGCAGGACCTGACTTAGCAAGAACTCAGTCCACAAAGCAAGCCAGCTCAGGAGCAATTTCCCTGTGCCATAGTACCCACAGGTTCACTGATGTTCAGGTCACTTCCTGACTGGGTCCCTTAAAATGCCACAGGAACACAAGACAAGAGGCCAGCTGAGTGGAAGACGGGAGGTTCCCCTTCCAAGGCCTCTTTTCCTTGCTTTCAATAGACCAGCAGCCCCACACCATCTCAGCCCATGGGAGCTCATCTCCCCCTGTGAACTGAAGCAACGGCTAGTAACAAGTTAAGGCTAGTCACAAGCTGACGTTTCTAGAACCTGGCTCCGCCTCCAACAAGCCAGCCATGGCAGCCCCTCCCAAGAACACCCTAGCAGGCTGGCCTAGCACCCTCCTCCTGCCTGCAATTGGCAGCACAAGGGCAGACCGCCCCCCTGCCGCCCCAGACCTGTCTCTCGGAGTCTCTCCCCTGCCCGGGCTCTTGTTTGCCTCCCGCTTCTCGCACTCATGGGACTGAGAAGAGCCGCGGGGCTCACAGGCACCTGCTCTGGGGTAAGACCTGCTCCAAGGATCAGAAGGACTGCCTTCACCCCTTTACCTCACACAGGAGGCAGACATTCCCCCTCCCGCTGGCAAGCCAGTAACTGTGCCAGAAGACGTAGGATACGAGAAGGTTGTCGAGTCCTGAATCCCATTATCCTGCTGCTCATCAGACCTTCCCGGGGAGATGTGGCAACCATTACGCAGACAAGCCAGAGGGGTTCCTCTGCCCTGCTCACCTGGCTGGGCTCCAAAGGTGCCTCTCATGCAGGCAGGTGCTTCCAGGTGCTGACGAAGGCCGTGGGGATGAGAGAGTAGGGCACGGTGGTGATGCAGTTCCATGTGTCCGAAGTGGGGTCATAGCAGTCCAAGGTCTTACATCTCTGCGTCCCGAAGTAGCCTCCCACTACATACAGCTTGTTGCCCGAGGCCAGGGCATGGCAGGACATGCGCTTGGCGGTCATGTCCCCAATCCGCGTCCACTGGTTGGTCTCACAGTCGAAGCGATAGGCTGAGGCCGCCGTGTACTCTGTATCGCCCCCCATGATGAAGATCTGGCTGCCCAGGACGGCAGCAGCTGTGTATCGCCACGGCTGGGGACACTCCGCCTTGATGGTCCACCGGTTCTCTGAGGGGTCGAAACACTGGACTTTGGACACCATGTCCCGGTGGATGCTGGTCCCTCCGAACACAAAGAGCTTCAGCTTGGCGCTCACCACGGCGGCGTTACTGACACCATCTCGCATCGGGGCCACCATAGTCCACTTATTAGCCACAGGGTCGTATTTCTCTACTTGCTTCAGGGAGACAGAAGGGGAGGCAGGGAAAATACCCGCGAGAGATGTATGTCCCCCGACCACGTAGAGACAGTTCTCCAGCTCAGCTGAGCCATGGCCAAAGCGGGCGATCAGCATGGGGGCCGCCTTGGACCACTCCTCGTGGACAGTGTCATACACCCAGACATCCTTAGAGACCCCATTCTCAGAGCCCCTGCCTCCCGTCACATAGACCTTGCAACCAATCGCCGAGGCACTGAACTCTTTCCGGGGGCTTGGCAGATCCGCCTTGGGGATAATCTCCTTGGCTTTGTGGTCCACTTGGTAGATCTTGTCACACATGAAGGTCTGGCCTCCCAGGATGAGCAGTGTGTGACCCGCCTTCCGTGGCCGGGCAAAGGGACTGGTGACCACCCCGTCATTCTGCAGGATCTTGGTCTTGCAACGGAAGGCCTCGTCTATGATGAGCTTGGTGCGTTCGTCCCCCATGAGGAGAGCCTCCTCTGATACGGCCTCCTTCAGGCAGTCCGAGGGCAGCAGGGCCAGGCGCACACTGCGCAGGAGCAGTGGCAAGTGAGCCTTCCTCTGCTCGGGGTCGTGCTTCACCCACTGCAGGATGGCCTCGAAGACCACACGCTCGTCCTCGGTCTCCAGCTCGTCACTGGAGACGAGGTCCAGCAGCGTGTCCTTAGACAGACTGTTGAAGTCCTCGCTCTGCCGCACCGTCTCAAAGTGCACCAGGCACATGCGGCAGGAGAACTCATAGAGCCGCCGGCACTGGTGGGCGTCGGACAGAAGCATCATGCCCAGGCAGTTAGCGGGGGAGAGGTTCTTCTCGAGGAACTCGGCGGCTGCATCCCGGACATCATGGAACTGCAGCATGTCACCGGCCTCCAGCAGCGACTCTGCGTTCTCCTCGTTGATGACGATGCGGGAGGAGTAGGCAAAGTCCAGCAGCAGTTCCAGCACCTCGGGGTGCAGGTTGTCCTGGAAGTTGACCGTATCATCCCGGCTTTCCCGCAGGCCGTGGCTGAACATGGCCTCGAAGTATCGGCTGGAGGCAGCCAGCACTGCACGGTGGCAGGGAAAGGCTCGGTCACCGGCCCAGAGCGTGACATCCGTGAACATGCGGTGCTTGCGCAGAGTGTTGAGGTGGGCCAGCACACAGTCAGGGTGCGAGGCCTTATGGAAGAGTGAGATGTTCATGGAGCCTGTGCTGCCCCGAGATTTGCGGGTCTCATGAACACTGACCGACATGGTGCACCAACCTGCAGGGGGATGACACCAGCGAGAGTGAATCGTGGGCCCTCTGTACACAATCTCTTCATGCTCAACTCCAAATACCCCACTCTCTCCACTCCCGCCTCTGTCCAGCTCTAAGGAAACCAAGCCTTCCTTCCTGCATCCCCAAAAATGTTACAGACAAGAAGGCCCCGGGTCTCACCCTGTCCTGCAGAGACCAAGGCCTGTGACACACACCTCTGGTTGCAAGTGGTAGGTACACACCCAATCTCACTCAGGATCTACATTACACACCACACACACACACACACACACACACACACACACACACAGAGGTACTGAGCTCCAGGTATTGGCATGCCCGGCAACAGGGCCCTGCATAAAGATCCAAACTCCTTGATGACACTGGTTAGGAACAGGGACCATGAAGACATCTCAGCCATTACTGTGGAGCCTTGGGAAAATTAATTTACCTCGAAGCATTTTTCCTCAACAATAAAGTGCCAGCAAAAGCAGCGGCACTTCCCACTGTTTCAAGGCTCCATGAGAAGAACACAGCACTTACAAAAGCCCAGGCGCCCCACTGACTCACCAGCGCCTCACTGCCACTGTGGCTGACTGAAGAAACAGGCAGGCATTCTGACCTCAGGCCATCAGCAGACTCTACTTCTTTAAGTCTGAGTTTTTTGTTGTTGTTGTTTTTTGTTTGTTTGTTTGTTTGTTTTGTGGTTTAAGACAAGGTCTCTCTATGTAGCCCTGTTATGTCCTGGCTCCCTCTACAGAACAGTCTGGCCTCAAACTCATAAAGACCCACCAGCCTCTGCTTCCCCAGGCTAGTGTGAAAGGCGTGCGCCACCACACCCAGCAAGTCGGAGTTGTTAATGACTGCACTATTTTTATATTAAAAACCACGCTGAAGGTTCTGGTCAGGTGTGCTGCTGGGTGTGGTCGCTCCTGGACCTGCAGTGAAGGTGGTCAAGGCTAAGGCACTAGAGGTAGTGCCCAGGCAGGGCTGCTAAGTGCCACAGGAAGTCCCCGAGGTGGAGGTCAGCGGTCAGCGTCTGGCACACAGAACCCTCACTAAGCAGATGAACTTAACTGGCATAAAACGTGAGTCCCGTGACCACACCTGTGCCACAGACCACTCTAGACACGAGAGGATGAGCAGACATGGGGCCTCACACAGACACTTGCAGGGAAAAAGCAGCCCTTTTTATAATACACTTACAACACTTGCATACACTCACAAGGGGCCAGGGCCTTGGTGTACACAGTGCTTGCCCAACTCCCACAAGACACCACAGAAACAAGACAAGCCTTTTCCTGCAAATAAAGACTAGCCTGCTTTCCACTTCAAAATGCAAACGAAGGCTGGGGGGCGGGGTGACTCAGCAGCTAAAACCACTGGCTGTTAGTCCGGAGTTTGATTTCCAATAGCCACATGGTAGCTCACAACCTAGTGTAAAGTCCAGTCCGGGAGCTCTGAAGCCCTCTTGCAGCTTGCAAGAGCAAGCCTGACACAGACTTAATACATGTAGGCCAAGCACCCGCGTGGGTCGGCACTGAAGAGCAGTCTGTTCCTCCAGAGGACCTGAATTCGGTTCCCAGTATCCTTATTGGGTAGCTCCAACGTCAGGGGATCCAACGCCTCTGAGGGCCCCTGCGCTCATATGCACATTTCCCATTTCCCTACATAGCATACGCACACACATTTTAAAAGGGTAAGAGCTGCCTTTCTTGCTTTAATCCCTGCGGCACATGCCTTTAATCCTGGCACTCGGAAGGCAGAGGTGGAACCGGACCTCTGTGAGGAAGGCCAGCCTGGTGTACGCAGAAATCCAGGACAGCCAGGGCTACATAGACTCTGTCTCCAAAAAATAAAGCATAGAAACAGAATCAATTAAAATTTGGTTGATCAGTAGTGTGCATTGCCGTGGGCCATGCCAGAGGAGCAGCCGGTTTCAGTTGAAGGTCCAGGTGTCAGCCCAGCAGAAGGGAATCAATCCTCTGGTGGACCAATCTCGTTTAGGCAAGGCCACGGGACTGCAGACCCCAGAATGTCTTTTATTTCTGCTGTGTCTTTCCATGTTTGCTGTGGTTCTTTCTCTGGTATCTAGCATGGTGTGATGGATGTGGGGAGATCTCCACCGCCTGTAATATAGTGTGTATATCTCTTGGAAACATCCCATTCTACTGGGCATTTTTACCTGGGGATTGTCAAGATGACCCATCCCTAAGCAGTACCATCTAATTTGATAATAATGCCAGCTTATACAGAGTCTTGATGAATAGAAATAAAAACAAGGATACGTTTCACAGCCAGGGTCTGCGAGTCTCACCGAAGGCGCTGCATGGATTGTAGCTCAATGACTAACAACTGAGTCCCAACTGCCCAGCTAGTTCAAATTATTTTAACCTTAACGTTAGGAGATGTGTTTGTTCACAGCTCTCGGAGTGCCTCACGGCTGAAACAAAGCTTTGAAAAGAACAAAGTTAGCCGGGCGGTGGTGGCGCATGCCTTTAATCCCAGCACTCGGGAGGCAGAGGCAGGCGGATCTCTGTGAGTTCGAGACCAGCCTGGTCTACAGAGC
>NC_022023.1:18160839-18166500 GCF_000317375.1 Microtus ochrogaster
CCAGCCTGGTCTACAGAGCTAGTTCCAGGACAGGCTCCAAAACCACAGAGAAACCCTGTCTCGAAAAACCAAAAAAAAAAAAAAAAAAAAACAAAAAACAAAAAAACAAAGTTAGACTAAAATGTTTTTGTTAAATAACTTTGAGGTGAAAAACCCAAGAAGAAAATCTAAAGTTTTAGAGAGGCACAGAGTTCATGAGGAACTCTTTAAGGTCAGGGAACAAGAACAAAGCAGCCCAACCATTACTGGCTGACATACTCTCCGTGCTAGGTCTGGCTGGTGACCAAAGGTGATGATTAATTCCTTATACCCATTTCTGCCCTCAACCTCCTGATGTGAAATACTATTAGTGAATGGATACGTGTCCTAAAGACTTAAAGAAGAACTGACTGATTCTTTTTCATATATAAAAGTTTAGGTTTGTGAGTCTTTAAGATTCCTTATAAGATTATCTTTCACTATAACAAAGTAACTGGGCCTTTCTTTGTAACTGCGAAATGCAGCCTGCCAGTAAAAGACCTGCCAAAACCACCTTGCTTGCCACATGGTTAACCTGTAACAAGTTGCTTGGGTATGAATGTATATGGGTTCTTGGGATGACTTGTTTTTCACCTGTAATACATAAAATGTTTAATCCTGGGAGGGAGACGGAAAACATGCTTTTCCCTGTAATCACTCACTTGAGAAATAGAGGGCAGCTGTTTGACTCCTGGCCTGCCTGGAAGGTTCTGTTGGGTATAAAAGCTGTAAAACAACATGAGATAAAAAGAGAACAGAGAGAAAAATAAAGAAGAGAAAGAATAAAGAAGGAAGCCATCAAGAGTTTGTGAGTGCCTTTTTCCCTAGCCCCCCTCAAAGAGAGAAGTGGGGCTTCACCAACTCTGTGGATTCCTGCCCACCAGACAGCAGGAGTTATATTCTTACTGCAGACACATTTTATTTTGGTTTTGTTCTCTTCTCAATGTTGTTTTTAGAGAACAGGCTGGCCTTGAACTCAGAGGCCTCAGCTTGCCTCAGCTTCCCAGGTACTGACACTAAAGGCCTGTAGCACCAGGCTAAGTTCTCAGCGCGTTTTTGATAAGATTTTGCTTGCTTTCGAGACAGGGTCTCACTCGGCCTCTTCTGTGGGGGCCTTCTGGCTCTTGTGGAAAGCCTGAAGTGAAGTCATACAGTTAGAGGGAGTTTGCTGTCTCAGTCTGCTGCGCGGCTCTGAGCTCACACCTCTTACCCCGCCTGACCCACACCTCCCCCACGGGAACAGGCTGACAAGGCTGTGGGCCTAGAATGGCCCTAGGAGCAGTGTTTGGTAATACATATATTTCTTTTTTCAGGTCACCAAATGTTCCTACCTCAACTTTCCCACGAAGGGCAGGATAGCAAGCTAAAACTCACCCCTGAGTTCACCCCGACAGGGCAGGACAAACCTGCTTCCAGACCTGCTTAAGACGCACAGGAGGAGAGCCTAGCTTCCATCTGTTACTGAGGTCAAGACCAATTGTGCTGGGGTACCATGTGCTTGGCAAGCCCCTGACATCATTCCCCCATATTGGTCAGTGAGGTCAGAGGGGAGCCCTATACCAGCTCCCACCCCAACCTCCCTTCCCAAAACCTGGGACGTGAATGGAGACAGGACGGCCCCGGGATGGGGGGGTCTCACTGTGTCCCCAGGCTAGCCTCAAACTCAATGCTCAGCCTCCAGCTGCTGAGATAACAGGAATGTAAAACCACACCCTCTCCCACGGCAAACCTTCTCACTCAGCACCTGGCAATGCCAGTGGTAAGCATCCTTGAGGAGCATGGCCACACATTAGCCTCCATAATGGATAGTTCCAGGCTGACTGCAAATTGAGACCGTGCAGCCTCACACAATGACGGGTGCGCCATCAAATCCTTTCTCCACTGCAGTGGGGAAGCCTGCAACAGTTCAGGCCATGGACCTGGCTGGGCCTTACCCAGGGCCGCAGCTCTGCCTTCTCAGGGGCCACACAGAGCAGGAGGGGAAGGGTCAAGGCCTGTGAAATCCAATGAGAATAGAGCAACCCTGCAGAAGATCCTGGGGATTCTGGCCAGGAGGAGGCCAACTTGTAACTGCCAAGTGGCCAAAGCCACATTGTGCTTACCAGATTTGTAAGCAAATATTTAAAGAAATAATAGGTTTCATTATTATAGTTTTCAAATACGTCATTGTACTTTGCTCATATCTGCCCCTCCCACCATCCCTCCTGCTGGTCCCCTCTCTCCCCACAAAGTAAATCCCTTCATTTTCTGGCATACTCACATCAGGTAAACCCCTGGGAGGATAATGGAACATTGTCTCTCTCCCCAGTCCCCACCCCCACTGCCCTCTCTTGCTGGGCATTTGACATAAGTTTTAATCCTGAGATCCGAGTACAACACCTGCTTCAGTCAGGATGGGCGAGGTTTCACGGCGGCAAACACCCCTCAAACGGCACTGTCTTGGCGGAACCACAAGGCTGTGGGAAGCTTCATCTTATCGAGCTCACTCTTGGGTCAGTCCCAGAGACCCAAAGACATCTGCCACAAAGCCACCAGTCACTGTGTCAGAGGGAAAACCCATGGCAGTGATGATTAGAGCCTGGTCTGGAAGGACACACCGTTTTTTGTTCCTATCTCAGTGACGAAAACCAGTCACACAACGTGACTGGCCCAGAGAAAGCCAGAAGGTGGAACCCTGTCGTTCACCCACCATCTGTAACCCCAACGACTAGACAGGACTGCTAATGGGGAGCCCTGTGTGCCAACTTTTCTAACCCGACAAGGCAATCGCATCTGCACGAGTTGCGAAAGCAGGCAGAGATGTTAAGAAATTCATCCAGAGGCCCACAGAGACTGGAACAAAGCCAGGTCTCTGGCTTGGGTCCCTATAACCTCCCCATGTGACCCCAACACTACAAGGCTGAGAAAGACGTGGCATTAGACTCAGGTCTGACTTAACTTTCCCCTGAACCACAGGGTTGGAGAGGAAGGCCTTAGCCTGGCTTGTCACCAGATTCTCATATCATGTCTCTCCACCCACAAAGCAACCTTTCTCGCCCAGGCTCTGTCTAGTTACAACAGTTAACTTTGAAGAAAGTGTGCCCTCTGCCCCAAGACAGCCATAGCAATAATGGATTCACTTCTGTCCTGAGCTCTGTGGCAAGTAGGAAGCTGCCTCCGGTCACTGTGCTCTGTGTTTAAAATGCTGCCTGGGGGACAGGATGGGACAGCTGCCCAGAGTTTAACACCAAGCCAAAAGGACGTGTGGTAATGGCCAGCTTCTCACCAATATGCTTTGTACAAAAGCTGTCGGACCCTCATGCCCAGCCACGTGTCAGTTCAAGACCCTCCGTGGCCACCTACCTCTGCCTGCCTGGTATCCTGCCTAGGCCAACATGCTCACTCAAGAGCTCCACCATAAAGGACAAAGTGACAGTGATGAGTGAGATTGACGATGACAATATCCAGAACAATATCCCTGAACCATGGAGGTGAGTGGAGAGGGAGGAGGCAGGTAGGGTAGTCCCCCCCACACCCCTATTTTGGGGCAAAGATCCATTTTTGAATAATAACAACAACAACAACAACAAAAATACCCCATGGCTCAGTGGTTAAGAGCATTGCCTGCTCTTTCAAAGGTCCTGAGTTCAATTCCCAGCAACCACATGGTGGCTCACAACCATCTGTAATGAGGTCTGGTGCCCTCTTCTGGACTGCAGGCATACACGCAGACAGACTATTATATATATAATAAACAAATATTTTTTAAAAAAAAAATACCTCTTTCTTTCTATGTAGACACACTGGTGGACCAAGGATAAATCTGAATGGGGGAGATAAATTTGCTGTTCCAGAGAACCTAGGGTCAGTTCCCAGCACCCACATGGCAGCTCAGAACCATCTGTGTAACAATAGTTCCAGGGATCCAATGTTGCCTTTTGGTCTCCTCAGGCACCAGGCATGCAAACGGTGCAGAGACATACTACAAGCCATGAAAACACATAATTTTTTAAAAATGTAATAGGGGTGAAGATGTAGGTCAGTCGGTAGAGGGCTTTCCCACACAAGACCCTGGATTTTCCCAGCCCTTCATCAGCTGGGATGTGACAGCACACACCTGTATTCTCAGCACCGGACACAGGCTGCAGCAGCCGAAGTTCAAGATCACCTTTGGCTACATATCTAATTTGAGGCCAACCTGGGCTGTGTAAGACCCTGTCTAAATGCTAGTTTGTTGGTTTTCAGACAGGGTCTTAAAGGTGGCCAGTAGCTGAAGATGAAGCATGGACTGCTGCCAAGCCTGACGGCCTGAATTCAATTCCCAGAACATACGTGCTGGAAGAAGATAATCGACTCTTGCTAGTGCCCTTCAGACCTCCAGATGCCTACACACACATGCGCACACGCATGTGCACACACACACGCACACGAATACATAAATGCTAACACTAAACTTAAACAGAGTAGGTAAATTCTGGAAGAAAGCTGTAAAAAGGTTTAAGAAGAGGTAGCAACAAAAAAAAAAAAACAACAACTGCTCTTAACCACAACTAAACACTTCTAAAAGCTACAGTGATGCTGGGCACATGGCACAGGTCAAATCCCTGGTCCCATATGAAACACTAAACCTCAGTCACTGCACCTACAGAATACTCTTTCATGCTGTTTTTACCTCCACTTCACACATGGGACACTTTCCTAATAGCTCTCATACAGCCTGACGGGTTTGTACTTTAAATTTTACCCCGAACCCAAACAGCATTGTTTGGCTGAATTACTGCTTTCTCCTGAGATAAATTCTTGAGAGAAGAATCACAGCTGTGTCGCCGTCTTACAAGCTGTGTTTGCTGCCCCCACAGAGAGGCTTCTTGCAGTCACAAGAACGAGCACAGACCCAAGCCCGTCAGGCCAGGCAGCAGGTGTCACTCAGCTGCCACTGCCACCACCTGCTCCCCCTCCACTGTCTCGGGCCCAGATCTCCAGGCCCTGCTGGAGCTCCAGACGGGCGCATGGCCAGTGGAAAGTGCACCATGACTCTAGCCACAGAGCGAGCGGCCTGAGCACTCAGGTTCTCCCATCTGGAGAAATCACTTCCTGCCTCTCACTCAGCCAGAGCGAGCCACAGACAGAACAGGCAGCCCCTACTCAGCACACCAGGGCCTGTAAGAGGGGTGTGGGGCTCCCAGGTACCCGGGTACTCAGGAGAGGCTGCCTCTCCTGCACTCTGGCCTCACAGATGGAGCCATTAAGAACACACTGACCTAGATACCAATTTCCACGAGCCTCCCGGAGTGAGGCTCACACAGGAGGGCAGAAAAAACGAGTGAGATTAAAAGTAGCAGCCATGTCCCAGGAGAGAACCGCCTTCTGTCTCCAGAAAGCCCTGCTTCCCACAATCCCTGGCTTCCGTGAAGATCATGTTCCCAGCCCCCAAACCACACACTCCAAGGCCGGCTCACTCCTTCTCTCTTAATTAAAAATTTATATTTATTTATATCTTTCGGGTCAGGAGCACATGGGCCATGGTTTGAATGTGGAAACCAGAGAAAACTTTCAGGCACTGGTGTCTCCTGCCACCATGTGGGTCCCCAGGATCGAATTCAGGTCTTCAGGCTTGGTGGCAGACACCATTACCCACTGAGCCCTCTCACTGCCAGGAAGGGA
>NC_022023.1:18166831-18180471 GCF_000317375.1 Microtus ochrogaster
TAGACCAGGCTGGTCTCGAACTCACAGAGATCCGCCTGCCTCTGCCTCCCGAGTGCTGGGATTAAAGGCGTGCGCCACCATCGCCCGGCTTGATAGCTGCCTTTTGATAAGCTTGTGGAGCACAGTGCTACACACCTTCACACATGCATGCGCACACACACACACACACACACAAGTCACACAGGCAGAGTTGCTTCCCATAAAATATTCTGAAAAAAAAAAAAAATTATTCCCAGAACACTGGCTGACTTCTACCTGCTGTAGTCTTCAATCTGCTAAGATCTGTGGTTCTGATTACGGCACCTGAAGAAAAGCCAGTCTCACCCAGATAAAGCCTTTTCAGATAAGCACAGCCTCTCTTCTCTGACCAGCAACCAGCGGGAGTTCCTCTGTGGGTCACTCAAGTGTGGAATCTGACCCGTATCAATGAACTGTTGTACTCTGCCACATTCCCAACCTGCACCTTGAATGGATGGTTTACCCGGGCACAGTTTGGTAACCTGCTGCGTGGGTCACAGGAAAATACCGGCACACTGAGTTATGCACTCAGGAGAAAATGAACAAGGCAGACGATGTCTCAGCACTACTGTGAAAACCTGTTTGGATCTGGAGGTCCTCAAAAGAGCTTCAGTTGACACTGGCTTATAAAACTCCTCCACATTAACCACACTTTCCCTGGAACCTACAGAAACTCCCTGCAGGAAGTGTTGGGGGACGATAACTAACATGCACACATCCGAGACTTGGCCAGAGTCAGTATTCACGCAGATGAGCCGGGGACCGCCCACATCCCGAGCACTGGACTGTGAAACTCATGCCCAGACTCACATTCTCTTTTCCCTGTTCCCTAGCCTGCAGCATCATTCAGTCACTGGGCTGCAGGCCGCGCGCCCTCCAACCCCCACCAAGGCCCTTTGCCCTCTATCATTGTCAGAAGTGTCTCTCACCACAGCGTCAGCTCCTTCTCCTCCCAAATGACAGGCCTCCCTCAGCAAAGTACAGGGGCAGTGCTTGGACATCACAGCTGGTAGATAGTCCCTGGTCTCTTGAAATTACATACGTCTGCATATTTATAGCAAATACACAGAAGCCCATAAACGGCCACTCACTCACGGACGCGTCTGCATGCCCAACCTCCCCTGCTCAGAAGCCTTTGGGGAACTTGGATGTTCAAGCCTTGTTCAACCTGTTCCCTCCTCTCCACAGCCCCAGTTTCTTCCCCTCCCACCTTTCCAGCTCCAGTTCCCCCCACAATCACTCTGCCCCACAACCTCACGCTCTTACGTTGCTCAGGACACCTTATACATAGCAGATGCTGAGAAATTCAATTCAACAAGTATTTCCCGGCACTTAGTGTACACTACACCCCCACCAGAGGGGTGTCTGTCCTGTCTCTCATAAGAATAACACCCTTTGTTCTGCTGGCTCCTTCCACTGCAGACCACTGCCCACTCTGCTTCTCTGTGTGTGCAGCTCCAAGGGCAGATTCTGCATCCCCTCTGTCTGTGCTGGATGCACCATGGCTCCATGTCATGGAAGGGGACTGAAGTGCTATCAGCTGGAGCGAGAATGAAAATGTCCAGAGGGCTATTATTATAAACTTGCACAACTATGACAGTCATGTTTCTTGAGGTGCAGCCTGTGTGTTTCATGTTTGAACTTTTCAGAAGGCTTTCTTTTTACGGGTGTGAGTGTTCTGACTGAATGCGAATACCCCCACCTCCTTGTCTGGTGCCTCGGAGGCCAGAAGCCAGCACCAGATTCCCTGGAATGGGGGTTACAGATGGTTATGGGCAGCCACATGGGTGCTGGCAACCAAACCCAGGTCATCTGCAGGAGCAGCAAATGCTCTTACCCGCCGTGCTATCTCTCCTGCCCATGTTTAACCATTTAAGCCAGGTGGCTCGTGGATACAGTCCCAACAACAGACAGAATTACTTTGAGCTCTGGACTAGCCTGGACTATATAGTAAGTTTGAGCAGAGCCTGGGCTAATTAAATAGAGAGAGTCTTCATCTATAAAAACAAAAGTCACTTTGAGCTGTAACTAGGGGAGCACCCCCCCCCCCGCCCAGTGCTGCTCTGGATGGTGGCCCATAAACCACACAAGCCCAGCTGGGGAAGCCAACCTAGAGCAGCAGGAAGGGGAGCTGGGTAAAGAGCGTCCCTGCTCCGGATCCCTGGCTGCCAGAGGTCTCTGGTTTTCTCTTCTGGTGGTGAAATCAACGTTCCACTTGGAGGTAATTAAACAAGAGCACGTGAACTGGTCGAGTCCGCTAGAGCCGCCACCCCTGCCACCGTCCTCCTCCATGCACCGCCAGCACCAGCCCTGGGCAGGCAGGAGTCCAAGACAGAGCCCCTGATCCCGCAGTGGTCCTTTCCTGTAAAGAGGTTACCATGCACGGCAAGGGGGTTACAGGTACAACGGCAGATTGCCCTGGGCTGAGGAGATGGCTCGGCTGGAGACGTGCTTGCCATGGAAGCTGAGGACCTGAGCTCCATCCCAAGACCCACATAAAAAGTCAGTTGTGGAAGGACACACAATTCGGCACTGGTTAGGCAAGTCCTTGGGGTTCAACCTAGCCTGCTAGGTAAGCTCCCGACCACCGTGAGACCCTATGTTTTAAAAAAGCCAAGATAGACAGTGTCAGGAATGACATCCCGGGTTGACCTCTCACCTCATAGGAACCCACATGTGCACTATCTGGGTGGACTGTACCTCTATGAACCCTTTAAAACAGCGTTCTAGGCTGAGGAGATGGCTCAGTCGGTGAAGTCCTTGATCAAGTATGGGGACTTGAGTTTGATCCCCGAATCTCAAATTAGGCACGGTAAGAGACCAGCTGTGTGGTGGTAGTGGGCCCTTCCTGCAACCCCAAAACCCAGGAGGTAGAGCAGGAAAACTGCCAATCTGAAATCAGCCTGGGCCACCACACCTGTCTTTGGAATTTTCCATGTGATTGGTTTTTTTTTTTTGTTTGGTTGGGTTTTTTTTTGTTTTTTAATATTTATTTATTATGTATACAATATTCTGTCTGTGTGCATGTCTGCAGGCCGGAAGAGGGCACCAGACCTCTTTACAGATGTTTGTGAGCCACCATGTGGTTGCCGGGAATTGAACTCAGGACCTTTGGAAGAGCAAGCAATGCTCTTAACCACTGAGCCATCTCTCCAGCCCCCATGTGTTTGTTTTTTAACAATTTATTATGTATACACACAACAGAAGAGGGTACCCGATCTCATTATAGATGGTTGTGAGCCACCATGTGGTTGCTGGAATTGAACTCAGGACCTCTGAAAAGCAGTCAGTGCTCTTAACCCCTGAGCCATCATCTCTCCAGCCCTTCCATTTGATATTTTCAAAGCAGCTGACCACGGATAACGGAAGCTACACAAAGTCAAGCTGAGGACGAGAGAGGCTACCCCATGAGCCCTAGGGGCCTCCAGACTGAAAGTCTGCAACGCAGATCAGGCTATTTAGCCAAAGGTTAAGATTTCGGGTCTGAGTGTGAAGCTCAAAACAGAGCTTCTTCATCTCTGTCCCTGGTACTTAGCAGAGGAGGTGGCATCAAGTGGGGGGTCTCGGCAATTTTAATAATTTCCCAGGCACCCCCACAGTTGCATGACCAACCAGTTGTGTTCAGGTGCAAATATCTCAGTGAACTCCGGAAAGCTCTCTTTCATACTTCACAGAATAATACCGAGCTGGGAAACAGCTCAGTCGGTAGTGTTTGCCGAAGATGCAGAGAACTCGGGGTTTGATCCCCAGCACCACATAAACGGGGGACGGTGTCACACGCCTGCAATCCCAGCATGCTGCAATCCCAGCATGCAGGGGGGAAGGCAGGAGAATCAGATGTTTAAGGTCATTGTTGACCTTAAGGTCATTGCAAAACTTGTTCGTTTTGAGTCCAGCCTGAGTTGCTAAGAGCCAGTCTACAAAAAGAAAGCAGTAAGACGCAGAAGCAGTTGCACAAGCGCTCTGTGACCGGACAGGTGTGTCCAAGCAGACATGCCCTGCTTTACACATCAAGTGAGCAGTGTGCAGTGGCCCCTGCCTCAGTCTCACCAGCCAGATAAACCCTGATATTGTGCTTATAATTATATCATTTGATATAAAGTTCTAGTTGGCTGATAAAAATAGCAACTGCAGCTTCCTCCAACAGATACCCCAGTGTGGGTGCTGGTGCCTGAGAGGAAGTCTGGCAACCCAGCCTACCACTTGGTGCCAAACCTGCCCGCAAAGCTTGGGATGACAGAAGGCTAGGGTTCGCTCAAAAGCTCCTTGGAGTGCCTCGCGCCCTCGCCCCTTTTCCAAACACCCAGGACTCAGACGGGAAAAAGGGGTGTTACTGCAGATACATCATTCCGCCTCCCCTCATGAGCTATATATACAAGGACACTTCGGGAGGCCTCCCAGGAACACTTTGAGAGCACGGTCCCTTCTGTTGCCTACATGACCATAGCCCTTCCTCTCTAATGTCTGTTCCTATTAGGTCAGGTTGGCGGTCCTATTAGGTACCCACCCACTCTGAGGCAGAGTTCTAAGGTTCCTGGGCATCAATCACACAACCGGCCTGGGTGCTACTTCTGAGGGGAAGGAACAAGGACTCAAGGGAAGGACAGGGGAGCCCTGCCATTTAAATACCCCAGCGCTCAGTCCCAGCAAGGATGCACTCCACCAGGCACCCAGGCCAGTCTGGCCATCCTGACCGCTCAGTCGCAGAGTCTATTAGGAGACCGTGTGCACAGCCTGGCTTTCTTTTCACAGTCCCCAAGATCTACCTCTCCTCCTCCAGACTCTCTGTCTCACACCCAAGTACAAGTGCCCAATCGGCACATCCTTGGCTTCTAATAAAGCTCCCTGCCACTGGAAAACACACAGGGATCCTCACGGGAACACACAACACACATTCAGTCCACAGACGCCCCTTCCAGACCCTTCCACGTACAAGGAGAGCTGACCCTGCCCTGTTACCTCAAGTGTTCTACCATGGCAGGTGGAGCAGCCCCCTGGGAAGCTCCAGAAATGCCAGCCAACTTTCTCTGGGGTAGGGTCAGGCTCTACGCATATACCAAAAGCCACCTGCCTGCCTGTCACAAGATGTTGTTTAGGGGCGTCCCCACTCATTCAAATGCTCCAGCCTTCAGACACTAGGCTCCCAAAGGAGAAAGCACACGTCCTCACGTCCCAGAGCTTCTGAGCCCCAAAGGACCTTTCGAAAATGCTTTCCCAGCAGAGCACACAGCAGCAAGCAGGGGGCAGGGCTGGGCAGGGACGAAAGAGCCTCATTTCACAGATGAGCACACACAGCCCAGGGCTTCACTCATCCCCAGCTGAGGCCAGGAGACCAATAGGAGGCGGAACCTTGATCATCTGGAAAAGCCCAGTCAAAGGACAATGCTTGAACAAACTGCTTAGCTGGCAGTACTGTGTTTTTAAAGGAATGATTTCGGCCCCATCGTATCAGCTAGGCAGCAAAATGTGTATAATATCAAGCATGGAAGAAAAATGGAGAGATGGGCACTTGGGGGAAAAAACATAGTGGTGAAAGGCACATGGCTTTAATAAAATTTAAAATTGGCACACCTGCAAAGAAAGATACATGCAAACATGCTTCCAAGGATTCACTGGAGACATGGGGGAAATGAGGACCAACCCAAAGTTTCTCATTTGAGGGCAACATGAAGGCTGGAGGTCTGGCCACAAGATGGCTGGACTGCTATGCCTACACTATGCCGACATTAAAAGGGAAAAAGCTCCCCTCTATACAGAGACAGAGATTAAAGAGTCCTGAACAGGACAGAATATACAAAATCAGAGCTCATTCCCAATCTCTACCTGTGGAACACACTGGGGAAGGGGCAGACTTTCATACCATATTGTTTCTCTATTGCCCTTGTATAAAAGGGATCGGTCAATATGTTTAAGTTAATATATATAATTTAAAAATCACAAAGTGATCCTTGGTCTCCTCAGAAGAGACATTCTGTGGAAGCCTGGCCCTGTGCCATGGGGCCCATGCCATCCCAGCCTCTGAACGCCCGCACTGCCTGCCTAGCGCACCTCTCTGCCTCACAAGTCACCACCAGGGGGCATTCCCCAGCCCCTTTGTCCTGTCCCCCTACCTCACCCCTCCCAGTCTACTCTCCCCACAACAGCCCTTTGTGGGGTGGCTGCATTTACCAGCTCTGTCCGCGGTCAGCCTCCTCCATACGAACGGAGCTTCAGGAGAATGGGGCTCACCCTGTTCTCTGCTGAACCCCAGAACCAGGCAAAGGGCAGAGCCAACTGAACACATCAGGAACAACGAGACTAACAATGTCCACTTCTCGCCGCCTCCTGAGTGGAAACAGCATTCAACCTGTACCCTGGCTGAGCTGCCCACTGACCACCCACCCTGTACACCAGAAGCTGAGGCCCAGTGTGAATCCTGAGCCCACCTTCCTCCCCTGTCACCCACAAGGCAAGCCACTGGGAACAGTGCACCATATAACCTCCTCCTTCAGATCCCCAAGATGTAAACTCACATGGAGGCACGTGCAGATAAAGGGACTCACTGCCAGACACTCAGGCCCAGAGAACGTAAGCTCTGGACTCTGGGCGCTGCTGCCTTACTCTCTAGAGAGGCGCTCCCTGCCTGCCCACCTCACTCCTTCCTGCCCAAACAAATTGACCTGGCTATGCAAACCTGGCAAGCAGCTCATCTCGGTCTTGAACAAGGAAAGGATCTCTATCTTAATTGGGAAATTAATTCCCCTTGGCCTACATTGATCTTTGCTCAGCCCGTCTTGGCGAGCCCAGCAGGGACACACAGAGAAAGCTGGGCTGGGTTTCACTCATGCCCTGCAGTCCACTCTTGCCCGCGTGGTTGACAGGAAAGCAGCCACCTGGCAGAGGTGGGTGGGGTGACAGCCAGGGGGATGTGGTCCTCAGGCGGGCTGCAGCAGCCACAGCTCTCCCATGGCCCTGGCTCAGCGGGAGGAGCCATCCAACTGGTCCTGCAGGCACAGCCTTGCCAAAGCCTGGCACTCAGCCTCCTCCTGCTGCCCACCCCACCCCCCAGCTCCCCATAATCCCTTCTTCTCTGGGCCCTTTGTCTGTCTCTCCACCTTGGCTCTGTGCCCAGGGGACATCCCATAAGCTAGCCCATTCCTTAGAGGGAGGGGAACACACAGTTACTCCCACACTTGATGTCCACTCCTCTGCCCAGGACAAGTCAAGGGGCACCTTGGCAATGAGTTAACTATGTGCCACCTTCCTTTAGCCTCTGCCTGCTCCTCCTGGGCCGACTGGTGCTTCCCTGACCCAGTTTCCTAGGCACAGGAACCACAGGGGACTGAGGGAGGCTGGAGGAGACAAGAGCCCTGGCCCTTTGGAGCTCCCAGCAGGGCCTGACTCAGCTCCACTCGGATAAGGACCTGGGAGCTTGTGTTTGCAGACCTTACCTACACGGGGAAGAACAAGGGTCCGGACAGGAATGACTCATCTGATGCCCACAGCACCCCGCAGAACTGGAGCCAGAGCCCACCCGGCTCCTGACTCCCACCTCGTCTCAGACACTGCCCAGCACAGGCTGACTCTCGGATTCTCCCTGCACACAGGGTTGATACGCAAGCCTTCTAACAGCCTAGCATTAGAGCTTGCCAGACCCTGGGCCCTTCCAGTGAGGCTGTGAACGGGACACTAGAAGGTGTCTGTTTCCTAAAAGAGCCACCTGAACCCACAGTGGCAAGGGGACCTGCTTACGGTCACCAGGAAGAACTCAGTGTCCTTCCTACAACAGCTTCAGGTCTAAGGGACGCTACTGTGGGCTGAAGAGGTGGAGGCGGTCTAGGGCCATGGTTCAGCTGAAACAGAGTAAACCTCCAGACGCTACAGAACTTGGGGGCAGACCACTGTGGGAGAAAATGCCTGGGGGAAAAATATGAATTCATGGAAATCACAGTGCAATTTCTCAGTTAACTCAATTATTTTGCAATTTCTCAGTTAACCTATCTGACACAAGGTCTCACTGCGTGGCCCTAGCTGAACCCTGCCTGGGACTAAAGGTGCTGGGATTAAAGGTGTGGTAAACCACCACACCACCACACGTGGCTCTAACCTCTAACCTGAATTTCTTTTTTCTTTTTTGTTTTCTTTTGGGTTTTTCGAGACAGGGTTTGTAGCTTTGGAGACCGTCCTGGAACTGGAACTTGCTCTGTAGACCAGGCTTTCCTCGAACCCTCAGAGATCCGCCTGCCTATCCCTCCCGACCGGCCTAACTTGAATTCCTAATACCACAAAGCTGCTACTAAATAAATAAATAAAATAGGATCTCAGTAGTATCCCTGGCTGCTCTGGAACTTTCTATGTAGACCAAGATGTCCTGGAACTCAAGAGAACTGCTGCCCCTACCCCCTCCCCAGTGGCATTTTAGACTTCTGAGATTAAAGGTGTAGGTGTACCCTACCACCATTTTGAGACAGGACCTCATGTAGCCCAGGCTTACCGTGAACTCCTGGTCCTCCCGTCTCTACTTTCTAAGAGCTGGAGAACAGGTGTGTGCCACCACGTCTGCTTTGACCCAGGGCTTCCTGCATGCTACCTAAGCAAGCTCGCTACCAATGAGCCCAAGGAATCTGGGCCCAAGGAATCGCCGCCTTAAAGAACAGGACACAGTTGCTTACCTTCTGTCATCCTAAGGGGCACCAAAACAGGGCGGGGGAGAAAAGGGTGAAGAGCAAGAGAAAGAAGGGAGAGAGGGCAAGGTTGGTGCCTCGGCTGTGGACCCCATGCAGGCCGAGCACAGAACAAGCTTCCCCTCCATGCTATGTCAGGAGGACAACAGAGCAAAGGGAAAGGGAGCTGGGCATGAGCTGTCCACTAGACGCCGGACACCACTCCAGGGGACGCTCTAAGTGCATGGTCTCACCTCACACCCTCAAGACAGCCTTACTCCCAAGAAGCATTGGAACTCCAATCCTTCTGCCGACCCTGTGCTGACGGGACTTAAGGGGAGCACACTCCCAACCTCCAAGTCCCTTTCTGTCCCTCTAATTCCTTCATTGTCTGCCCTCATGTGCTAAGAGCCCAGAGAGACCTGGCAAGGCTGGCAGGTGTCAGCTTTAGATGCCTTTAGAAGTGGCAATAGCATAGGGTTGCTCAGGACACCGTTGCAACTAAGGGAATATGGCCTGCAGTGGAAGCCAGACAGAAACAGTCCTGCAGGGATAGCCGTACAGTAAGCTGGGAATGCTTAACTTTGGCCTCTTCCTGGCCCCTCTGCACAAGGGTCCAAGTGTTTCCTGGCCTTGAAAGGGATTCCCTTGCATGGATCAGCTGAGGCAATTCAATTATGAAATTTACCACATTAGATGAAAACCAGCGTCTCAATCAGCCAATTCATTTGTGGCCACTACTGCTTGATGGTGCCAAGTCTGCATAAAGGGGAGGGAGTCAAGCCCCTGCTGAGGACAAACCCACACTGCCTGCTAGTAAAGGATTTAGGGCGCAAGCAGTGAGCTGGTTAGCAGGGTAAGTCTTCCGAGGAAAACACACACACACTGCACAAGCTGCCTGGGAAGCCAGGCCCTCCAAACATCCTGGAAGGCTGCCCATATTCATCACAGTATCACAGCCAAGAATAAACCTTTCGGTCACCTCCCATCTTGCCTTTTCCGTGACCTCACCTGTGCCTAGAGTGGGCATCCTAGAGCTGGCTCTGGCAAGGGAATTGGGGCTGCAGCCCAGGGTATGGAATATCGGTTGTGGAATGCCTTAGCTAGCTTTTCCCTCCTTTCTCCGCGAAGCCTTCACTCCTTCACTCCAGCTCCCTGGGGCTCTCTGCAAACTGTGATGTGTCAAGCCCCCCCCCCATCCACAAGCCAGCACCCCTTCCCTCTAAAAGCAGAGTCTCAGTCTGCTCCAATGACAAATCAAACAAATGAACCTCTAAAAAGTGCCCCCCCATCACACGCTCACTGCTCCAGGCCACCCTCGGCTGGTCACTGCACACCACAGGCAAGGCCATGTCTCTCTTTTTTCTTCCAACTCTTCTCTCCCCACACTGGTGCCCACAGGCTTCAGATGCCATCAGCAGGAATTGAGCCACTGTGGAACAGGCTACTGGCCCCACAGCTCCTTAGCTGCACAGCACAGGGAATCCAGCTGCAGCTGGAGGCCCAGGACAAAGGTCTCTTCCTTCCATCTTCCCCTGCTTCCTTTGCAGCAATCTCCCTGGACACACTTGCTGATAAATGACTCAAAACTGAAATACCAATAATTATACGGCCAGGAACCAAACTGACTTTGCCAGTCTCCAAAGGCAAAGCCTATGAACTCAAGAGCCCCTGTCTTAAAGGGATTAAATTTACTATAGGATAAGAGTATCCTGCCCCCAGACACAAGCCTTCAGCAACACCCATAAAAAGTCCTCAGCATAACTGTGTCACCCATGAGAGGAGAGGCCCAGCATCCTGGAGGGTCAGGTCCCAAGTTCCTCCTCCCTGTCCTACTCCAGGCCAGGGTGAAACCAAATGGCCCATGCAACTGGCGTATCTTGTCCTGCAGTGAGTCTTGGCCAGAGCAACTTGGACTCAGCAGGACTCCCCAATATACAGATGAACTGGGAGGAGCCTGGAATTGTCTCCCCCCCCCCCCACACACAACTACCTGTGGCCAAGTTTCTAGGAATTCTTGGAATGAGCATGGTGGCACTTGCTTATAACCCAAGCACTCAGAGGCTGGAATGGGAGGATCCCAAGTTCAAGGCTGGCCTGATACTTAACAAGACTTAAAAAAGAAAAAAAAAAATTCTTTTAGACTACAGGAATGTACTTTAGGGTCCTTGAAACCCAAAGGAGTCAGCTGCCCCAGAGGCACAATTCCACAATAGGAAAGAGAAGCTTCAGAAACAACAAAGAAGAACGGTCAACTGGGGGCCTTGCTGATCCCAGCGGAGTTCTCTATCCTGGGCAACGCATGGGAGGAGGGACGAGCAACTGGGGAGGAGGAAGATTAGTTATAGTTTCATAGGGGGGCCACAACCTGGGTGGGTAGGTGGGTGTGCCCCAGAAGTGTCACCACTTCTCCACGACAGACAACTTCCCAGACAGGAAGGACCCTGCTCGGCGGGCCACACACGGCCAGCTCCGGCTGTCTTCTCTTCCCTGGTTTAAACCCATGGCCCTCGCTAGGAACGCGGACCTGGGCTAGGCGCGGGCGCAAAGCTGCGCTGTTCGCATCCTCGAAGACAAGCAGCTTCCTCTTTCTAGGATCAATAGTAATTTTTTAAAAAGGAGTCAGCGGACTCAATGAATCAACCACTCCCGGGGGAGGAGGGTAGCAGCTCCCGAGCGTAACATCCGTTTTCCAAACAATTCATTGCCTCCGCGAGAGCTCTGAGCAAAGCAATCCGGGACCCCCGAGCCCGACCGAGGGGCGATCCCGGGTCAGCGCCCACTTCCCAGACGCAGGGAACCCTGCCCTACCGGGCACTCCTCCCGCAGGGTCGCTGTCCCGGTGACAAGTCCCGACGACGACGCCCCCTGTCGGCTCGGTCCCCACCTGGTACTCACCTTATGGCCCCACAGGCTCCACAAGACCCCGCAGTCCCCGCCGCCGTCGCCGCCGCCCCCCGGCCGGCTCGCCAGTCCCCGCCGCGCTCCCCCTAGCAGACCCGCACCGGCGCCGCCAACAAACTAGTTTCTCCGACCTTCCCGCCCCGCCTCCCGGCCCGAAGCACAGCAGCCAATCATAGGCCGCGCCTCTGTGACGGATGGGCCAACTAACCCGTAGCACGGCCGCGTGAGGAGAAAGGGGTGGTCGTCCCGGCCGCTGGTACCGCGGGAGGCGGGGCGGGGAGAGGAAAGCGACTGCCACCAGATTCTTAAAGCGACAGGCCATTGCCTTCCGCCCTGGTGGCCAGAGTTGAAGAAAGAAGAAGCGCGACCTGCTCGTGAGCTTTCCTAAGAGGCTTGGTAGATTGCCACATGCCCCATTCTGTTCCCGAATCGCAGACTTTTTACAGAATTGCGACCTAACCTTCCCCATGTAAAGGGAATCATTATTTGCTTCGGCTAGTTTCAATATCGGGGAGTTTCTACCGCCACAAATCCTTGTCTACACTTGGAATCCATATATTTCAGGGGAGAAGACATACTTCAGCTGTACTGTCAAAATTGCGGTTATTTCTTTAAACTTTTTAAAAATAGTCTTCAAATATTCTTTACTCTGTTAGAATTCTCTAGAGGAACAAAACTGATAGATAAAATGCATATCTGCATATACATGCATGCACACACATAGATGGAATTTATGAGACTGACTTACAGGCTGTGGTCTGGGTAGTCCAACAACCCAATGTTGTCCCCGTCGGTGAGGCTGGCTGTCTTGGCTGGTCTTCAGTATTCCTTAGAATCCAGAAGCTGACTCTAATACCAGTGAATGTCCCTGAGAAAGAGGGGCAAGAAGGCAAAAAGAGCAGAAGCTTCATTCTCCCGGGTCCTTTCTATAGGCTGCCACCAGAAGATGTAGCCCAGCTGATGGTAGATCTTCCCACCTCAAAAGATCTGGATTTAGGGTACGTCTTCCTACCTCAAATGATCCAGCCAAGAAAAAAATCCCTCATAGGTGTGCCCAGCTACTTGGGTTTTTAACTAATTCTAGATATAATTAATTTGAAAATCAAGAATAGCCACCCCAGGCTGGAGAGATGGCTTAGTGGTTAAGAGCATTGCCTGCTCTTCCAAAGGTCCTGAGTTCAATTCCCAGCAACCACATGGTGGTTAACAACCATTTGTAATAGGGTCTGGTGCCCTCTTCTGGCCTGCAGGCATATATGTAGACAGAATATTATATATATAATAAATAAATTAATATAAAAAAAAAGAATAGCCACCCCTTCAGGTGGTGGTGCATACCTTTAATCCCAGCACTTGGGAGGCAGAGGCAGGTGGATCTTCATGAATTTGAGGCCAGCCTGGTCTACAAAGCGAGTTTCAGGGCAGCCAGGACTGTTACATACAGAAACCCTGTATCAAAAAAGAAAAGAAAAAAGAATACACATCAGACTTTACCAATACCACCAATAATTCATTCAAGAAGAATTACTAGTCCAAGCAGTGGTGGTGCATGACTTTAATGCCAAGACTGTGACAGTAGAGGCAGATGGAGCTGTGTGAGTTCAAGGTCAGCCTCGTCTACAGAGTGAGTTTCAAGACAGTCAGGGCTATACAGAGAAACCCTGTCTCTAAAAATAAACTAACAACAACAACAAAAAAGAATTACTAGACATCTCTACCCTATAACAGAGGGGTGTTGTGTGTATATGCTATAATTCTGAGACTTTGCGATCTGAGTTTGTCATTTATTTTACCACATCAGCTTACTATGTGTCTGGTCTCCTTGCCTGTAACGTGTCAGACGTGAACTTCCGCTGGAATAGCTGCAGGATTTAAGAACCAAAGAAGCAGTCGTTTAGACAGCTCACTTAACAGCTCACTTAAATACACGAAGACACCAAGTTAAGAAAGTGCCCGGGTAGGCCGGGCGGTGGTGGCGCATGCCTTTAATCCCAGCACTCTGGAGGCAGAGGCAGGCGGATCTCTGGGAGTTCGAGACCAGCCTGGTCTACAAGAGCTAGTTCCAGGACAGGCTCC
>NC_022023.1:18180571-18181446 GCF_000317375.1 Microtus ochrogaster
TGTTTAAAAAAGAAAGAAAGAAAGAAAGAAAGTGCCCGGGTATAGTGGTGCCCACTTTCAGCCCCAGGAGGCAGAGGCAAGCAGATCTTTGTGACTTCAAGGACAGCCGGAGTCACATTGACAGATTCTGTCTTAACAGAATCTTAAACAAACAAACAACTCTTCAGAGAGCAAAGAGAATGAGAAGAGGAGGTGAGGTGTCTTTCTAGAACAGGCCCTTGTGACTTAGCCTCTGAATCAGGCCCCACTGTCTGCTGCTCCATCTCTCAGAAGTCTGTTCAGACTGTGATTCCATTGGTGGATGAGCCCGCAGCTTGCTAACATGCTAACATGTTTGCATGACTGTGGGAGTCTTCTGGATGGTTTCATCTAAAAACACATACCTTACTTTCTTCCTGACTAATTTCAGGGAAAAACAGAGTTCTTTGTTGTTGATGCTGTTATTATTGTTGTCATTTTCCCTCAGCAAAGCTTTGGCACATCACACTCTTCTCTCAGTTCTAGAATTTGTTAGCAAAGAGTCTGAAGCCAACCAGGTGGTAGTGGCACAGAGGGAGGCAGATCTCTATGAGCTGGAGGCCAGCCTGGTCTACAGAGTGAGCATGGGTATATAGATATTCTATCTTGAAAAACAAAAACAGGAAAACAAACAAAAAAATCTAACGTTGTATGTCTGCAGCAGACATCTAAAGTATCAGATTTAGTCCAGCACTGGGTATGAAAACTTGAGTTTCTAGCAGTTTCTTGTTGCCACAGAAGGAGAAAGCTGGAGGAAATTGGGTTAATAATGGTCATTATTTAAATTTTTCTGCAGTGGCCCTTTGACCACTGTTCACAAAGAAGATTATCATCACCTGTGGACTAATAATAATGGA
>NC_022023.1:18181651-18184865 GCF_000317375.1 Microtus ochrogaster
AAAAAAAAACAACAAAAAAAAAATGGACAGAAACTCTCCCTTTCTCAGAAGATTCCAAACTGAAGAAACCCAGACAGGGAACAGAGACGAGAAAGCCTGCTGGTCTCTCCATCCCTGGAGGAAGCTGGGACTGAAATACGGCAGGCAGGCACGTCTTCTGGGATAAAGAGTGGTCCTGATGAGGAGGATGGAGACAGTGACGCTCACCTGTCCTCAGATCTGTGCCCAACTCCTTAGCCAATCTCTGGTCCCCAGAGCATGGACAGGAGGATGACATCTGTGAACCTCAGCAAACAGGTTCCTGGGATCCAGAAGGGGTGTCAGAGAACATTCCCCCCCCCCCCCACCTTGAGTGTCTGTGGCAGATTCCCTAGAGGGACAGGGTTGGAGGGGAAAAGAGAGAGTAGGAGTCAGGATGTGTGTGTCTCCAGGGAACCATGACTCATTCTCTGATGTTGAAAACAGAGAAGATAAAAGAATGACTGAGGAAAGTCTCAAACAACCTTTAGAGAATCAGGTGGCTGCATTTGCTCAGAGACTTTTTGTTCTTTCAAACTAATTAAATTCCTTTCATCTTATGTAATCCATCCCCTGTGGTTCCTATCCTATCCAGATGCTAACTGGGAGGCCCACTTTGGGAACTCTGCAGTGCCATGAAGGCTCCAGAAAGTTCATGGCTCTTCTCCTTTGAGAAACTGTATCTCCCAACAGAGCACACTAAGGTACACCTGTGACATAAAATAGCTCTGTCGTTCACTCGGAAATAAAGGGTGGGTTCAAGCATCCCAGGTTCCTTTGTCCCATTTCATAGATATTTAATGATATTGGCTTTTGAGCTGCTTTAAAAAATATTTTAGAGCAGGACAGTGGTGGCGCATGCCTTTAATCCCAACATTTTGGGAAGCAGAGGCAGGTGGATCTTTGTGAGTTCAAGGCCAGCCTGGTCCACAGAGTGAGTTCCGGAACAGCCAGGACTACACAGAGAAAACCTCTCTTGAAAAACCAAAAATAAAAGGAAGGAAGGAAGGAAGGAAGGAAGGAAGGAAGGGAGGGAGGGAGGGAGGGAGGGAGGGAGGGAAAATCTAGACACTCTCTTATTGAGACTCTTTTCTGAGATGATTCTAGACTGTGTCAAGTGGACAATTAAAACTAAACACCACACCAGATGCACAGATGAGAAACAGGGATGTAAAGCAAACATTTACTGTTAATAGATTTTTAAAGTAATTTATTTTAAAACAGCTCCTCAGTGTACTGTAATTTCACCATTTATGAAAGATGAATAAATTTTTTGTACAGATTAGATGGATGTATTGTTTGTCGAACAAGCAATCTGAAGTTAGACTTAGTTGGGAGTTGCACACTGCATTAGAATGTTCTAGAGGAAGAGAACTCATAGGAGGAATATGTAAGTTAGAAGAACTTATTGGAGATTGGAGACATGTCTCCACAGTTAAGAGCACTGGGCTGTTCTTCCAGAAGAACTGGGTTTGAGTCCCAGCACCCACCTGGCACCTCACACCATCTATAACTCTAGTTCCAGGCAATCTGTTTACCCTCTTCCGGTCTCCACATGGCTTGCACACACATAACACAGACATGCATGCAGTCAAACACCCATACACATAAGACATAAATAGAGGTTAAAAATTAAAGAATTTATGGGCTGGAGAGATGGTTCAGTGGTTAAGAGCATTGCCTGCTCTTCCAAAGGTCCTGAGTTCAATTCCCGGCAACCACATGGTGGCTCACAACCATCTGGAATGAGGTCTGGTGCCCGCTTCTGGCGTGCAGACATACGCACAGACAGAATATTGTATACATAATAAAATAAATAAATAATTTTTTTTAAACTAAAGAATTTATTAAATCAGCTTACATCAAAATATTAACAACAGTTATCCAGTACCTGAGGGGATGATAACTTGATGGTCCCTAGGTCCTGGGCTCTGGGTACCTCAGCACTGGAAGGCATCCCCCTGTGGCTGTGTGTCACTAGGAAGGTCAACACCCTGGTAGTTGCTCAATCCATTGGTCCTTAGTCACCTGGGGGGTCTGGAGACATTGATTCTGGAGCCATGAAGGGGTCAGCAGCAGTCACAGCTGCAGCAAAGGGTGAATCAATCCCTCAGCAGAAAAAAAAGGACAAAGGAGGAAAAGGTGAGTAATCTTCCTTCTGACCTAGGTGCTGTTGCTTTGTTTTGTTTAATCTGGGATGCTAACAGAAGGGAACACCCACACTCCAGGTATCACCCTGCATCAACTAAGACAGTCAGGGCAATTTTTTCAAATAAGGATCCCTGCTCTCAGGTGGCTCTAATTTGTGGCAATTTGATACCAAAACCAACCATCACCCAACTCTGAGAAATGACTGTTAAAATACATATATATTACAAGGCTGGAGAGATGTCTCAGTGATTGAGCACATTGGCTGCTCTTTCCAGAGGTCCTGAGTTCAATTCCCAGCAACGTACAGTAGTCTCAGATCTGAGCTGCGGTGTTTCGGGCAGCATTTAAACAGTGTTACAGCCGGGCGGTGGTGACGCACGCCTTTAATCCCAGCACTCGGGAGGCAGAGGCAGGTGGATCTCTGTGAGTTCTAGACCAGCCTGGTCTACAAGAGCTAGTTCCAGGACAGGCTCCAAAAAAACCACAGAGAAACCCTGCCTCGAAAAACCAAAAATAAAATAAAATAAAATAAACAGCGTTACATAGTAGAACGGCACCTGAAATGAGAAGTAAACGTGTGTTCAGAAACAAGGTTCTAGTGACGGTTCGTGATGCAGCCTGGGTAAACGCTGCAAGGAATATCTCTGATCCGGTGTACATTTGATTACAAATGAATTCTGTGGCCACGGCATACCCAGAAACTGTTACTGTTGCCAGACTTTTCAAGGATCCCACTTTCAGATTACAGGACCCACAGTTCAAGGAGCTCACTTAAGTTTTCAAAAAAAAAAAAAAAAGAAGAAGAAGATCCTTACAGAACATGATAACGAACTTGGCACCAAAGGCTGGAACACCAGACGGGGCAACTTTCATAGGGTTATCACTAAAACAGTTCTCAGCGTGAGAGGCAGAGAGCCAGGGCTTCAGAGGGAACAGCTAGGAGTGGTCCTTAAATAACTTTCACTAGTGCCAGGAGAACAGCTCCAGAATTCTTCAGAGACACGGTTTTCTTTTTTAGCTGCTGAGAAATTTCAGCTTTCCTCCC
>NC_022023.1:18185141-18192917 GCF_000317375.1 Microtus ochrogaster
TCTTGTAGACCAGGCTGATCTCGAACTCACAGAGATCCACCTGCCTCTGCCTCCCGAGTGCTGGGATTAAAGGCATGCGCCACCACTGCCCGGCCTCCTCCCATTTATGTAAAAAAAGACGCAGGGTGTGGGCCATCGCCCTCCAACCCAGAATGGAGGAAAGAGAGGACCGCCCAAGTCTCCTCTGCTGAGCATCTGTGGCTCTACCTCCAAGAGGGTTTTGGGGATCCCTCCTGCTCTTCTGCAGGCTTCCGGTCTCTGAGTAACTTGAATGTTGAAGCCCACTCAGTATCGCCTGGCTTACACCAGGAGGCCCTCAGAAGCAGGGCTTGTGTCATCTTTCTTTGCTTTTTTATTACTTCATGTATATTAGTGTTTTGTCTGCATGCATATCTGGGTACCACACATGTACTGGGAGCCCAAAAGACCAAAAGTAGTTACCGATGGTTGTGAGCCACTATATGGTTGCTGCAATGGAACCAGGGTCCTCCGCAAGTGCAGCCAGTGCTCTTAACCAGAGTCAATTCTCCAGTCTCATCCCTATTTCTTTACTTATATTTTTTTGCAGTCTACACACCAGTTATGATTATTCGCCCAATATCACTTGTCAGGGCAAAACACTAGCATGTTTAAACGATTTGGGCTTAGAGGGAAATTTACGGAACATATAGGACCCAGAGCCCATTAGCCATGGCTTTCTGCAACGTCAGTATTTTTTGTTGTGTCTTTTTGCTTTTTAAACACTCAGCCTCGAACGGCTCAGTGAACACCGATGGACTTGTGGGAATGGAAACGTCTGATGCTGCTGTAAAATGGCACTCACTTTATATTCCCATTTTCTGCTTGTTGTGCTGTCCTAGAAAGACAACCTTCACTGTCTCCGATTTAGTTAATGATAATAGTTATTGTAGTTATCACCTGTGTGGATAATAGTTTTTATTTCTTCTTTCCAATTCTTGTGGTTATTTTTTTCTCTTGCTTTATTGCATTGCCCGTGACCTCTGAGACATGGGTGACGGTATGGTCCCCACAGACAACCCATCTTTTTCCTTTTTTGGGAGGCCCCCTCAACATTTTGGATGTAAGTGGACTACTTGGGGTAGATTCTGTAGCCAAGCTCTGGTGAACCCCTCCTCCACACCACTCTGATTCTCCACCTTCCTCTCCCACACATGGCACTGGCTCTGGCTGCAGTGAGCCAGGTTTTACCAGGTCTGAGCAGTGTCCAGATGCATAGCATCTCTCTTTTACTCTGAGTAACTCTTCTTCTACACCTAGGGAGCCACCCTGCCAGTGCTGAGTCAACCCTTCATAGGTTCCCCAGTGTGTGTTCACATAAGCGCAACCCCCAGTTCAGCTTTGACCAGTATAGACAAAAGCAAGAGATGATCCGTTTGCCTTTTCTCTGCTTCTGAGCTAGGAAGCTGACGATGGTCCTGGCAGGGTCCAATTGCCAGCACTTCACACTGGCTCTCCTCTCCCTGACTGCCTCACCTGCTGCCAGCCACCACTGACTCACCTTGGGATTGCTTTGGGCTTGGCTGCCTGGGAACCCCGGGCCAGGATCGCTGACAATGACTATGGCACTTAAAAACATAGTTTGGGGCACTAGTCGCCAGTTGAAAGCTTAAGGACCCTGTTGTTTATTAGTAATACGTGTGCGTGTAACTGTGACACTGGTAATAGCGTGTGGGTCATTTAGATAAGCTGCAGGTGGGATGCCAGGCACATCTTTCTGTGATAGATGTGCTACTTGGATGCTGGTCCTCCGATGATAAGCAGAGGGTCGGTGGACGCAGCTGTTCCAAGCTGTGGGAAGCCTCAACAAGGCAGTAGACTTGGCAGCCAGCTGCCATCTCCAACTACACTTTAACAGTGACAAACGAGACGCTAGTGTTCTGAAGTCATGAGCTTTTTGGGTTTTTTTTTTTTATTTGTTTGTTTGTTGTTTTTTAAGACAGGGCTTCTCTCTGTAGCCCTGCCTGTCCTGGAACTAGCTTTGTAGACCAGGTTGGCCTCAGACTCAGATATCCACCTGCCTCCTCTGCCTCCCAAGTACTGGGATTAAAGGTGTGTGCCACCACCTCCTGGCCGAACTTTTCATGGTACATGGATGCTATGTCATAAGGCACATGCATAGTTAAGACGGTTGTGTTTTCTTGATGAATTAACTCTTTCAATCAGCCCTAGTAGTAACTCTAATGACTCTAGTAGCCCTAATAACTCTCTCTCTCTCTCTCTCTGTGTGTGTGTGTGTGTGCGTGTGTGTGTGTGTGTGTGTGTGCGTGTGTGTGTGTGTGTGTGCTTTTCTCTCTCTAGTTTTTCCAGACAGGTGTTCTTTGTGTACTCCTGGCTTTCCTGGAACTTGTTCTGTAGACCAGGTTGGCATCGAACTCACAGAGATCCACCGGCTTCTACCTCCCGAGTGCCAGGACTAAAGGTGTGTGCCACCACACACCCAGCTTTCTATCCTTTTCCAGTGTGGGATTGCAGCCTCTCACCTGGGTTAGACTTGAACTTGCTGGGCTCCAGTGACACTCCTGGTAGCCGGGACTGCAGGCTTAGCTCTCCTATCCAATTGCTCATTCACTCTCCCTCCCGCCGCCGCCCCATCCCCTTCCTTGCTCCCTTCTTCCCTCCCAGAAACACTGAGAATTTAACCCAATAGTGTTCTCACTAGGAAAGCACTTCACCCCTGAACTACCCCTTCAGGCACTCCCGCCCACTTCTTTCCACTTGTCCTTACGTATAAGATACATTTCTTGTGGAAAACGCACACATGGTTGGTTCATCACGGCAGCCCTTCTCCGCCTCTTACCTGGGGTGCTGAGGGAAGGGTTTGAAGATTGTGCCTTATCCTTTAACAGCTTATGACAAACATGCTTCTATAGCCATAATCCCTCCTTTTTACACCAAGGGTAACACACTTCTGAAGTATTGGTCTGCACTCAACGTCCCCCCCTCTTGACAACGCACCATGGAGATGAGCCCATAATGGTTTATAGGCCTCTCCTCATTTTTTGGTCTAATCGCTGCTGGCGTATGCGTCCGTGCTGGCTACGGAGTACTAGCGTTATGAGCTCACCTTCTCATACGCCGTCTTCCGTCTGCATCTTCTAGATTGATTCGCCGTCAAAGGACAACAATGTGCACGATTCTGCTGTGGACAGGGAAATCCCTCTTCGCGGGAATTTCACAGAGGGGCTTCTCTAGCGGAAGCTGGGCATCAGGGAATCTCTCCTCTAGAAGGCTCCGCATATCACTCAGCTGTTTGCCTAGAGAGTAAGCCACTCCGGGGGTCCGTGCGTGGTAAGGCAGAGTGGCCAGAGGAGGGAGGTGTTCTGTCTACTTGCTCCCTTCTCTTCATGTTTGATAGTTTATGTTGAAAGATGGGGCAAGCCCTTTGATTTCCCCTCCTGTTTCCTGATGTTAGGGGGACGGTGTTGTTTGTTTGTTTTGCTTTACCGTGGGATCTCTTGCAGCTCAGGCTGAAGATGCTCTGTGACTGAAGGTGAGTTTGAACTTCTGACCTTCCCGCTTTCACCTCCCAAGTGCAGGATGGGCCTACTTTCAAAGCCTTGACTTTATTAAACCAAGCGACAAACAGACATACAGAAAACAACAAAATTCACAAAGGCAGGAAGAGTCAAAAAGTCAAATTCAGAATGATAAACAAGCTGAGTGGTGGCAACATGTGCCTTTAATCCCAGCACTCGGGAGGCAGAGGCAGGCAGATCTCTGTGAGTTCGAGGCCAGCCTGGTCTACAAGGGCTTGTTCCAGAACAGACTCAAAAAGCCACAGAGAAGGCTGGAGAGATGGCTCAGTGGTTAAGATCATTGCCTGCTCTACCAAAGGTCCTGAGTTCAATTCCCGGCAACCACATGGTGGCTCACAACCATCTGGAATGAGGTCTGGTGCCCTCTTCTGGCCTGCAGACATACACACAGACAGAATATTGTATACATAATAAATAAATAAATAAATAAGCCACAGAGAAGCCCTGTCTCGAAAAATAAAAAACAAAAAACAAACAAAAAACAGCAATTTATCTGTGGAACTATGTTCTGTGCTGACAGGTCTTGGACTTGCCCTATGTGCTCCCTGGTGCTTGGAGTCCTGGAAGATAAAGATACAAGATAAAAATGTGTCCCCAGACAGCACGTGTCGCTCTTGCACTATCGGTGACCTAACTACCATCTATCCAGGCCTTATTTCTAGCAGATACCATCCTGGGATGACAAACAGGCCAACAAATCCTTATCAGGGAAGTTACAACCTGATGGGGAGGATAGAGAAGAGGTGGACCAGCAAGGAGACGACGCTTGCAATTATAGTGAGATGTACAGACGGATCAAGGATTTAGTTACCATAGTCAAGAACGTACGATTTGGGGGGCTGGAGAGATGGCTCATAGGTTAAGACCACTGCCTGCTCTTCCAAAGGTCCTGAGTTCAATTCCCAGCAACCACATGGTGGCTCACAACCATCTGTAATGGGGTCTGGTGCCCTCTTCTGGCCTGCAGGCATACACACAGACAGAATATTGTTTGCATAATAAATAAATAAATATTTAAAAAAAAGAATGTACGATTTTATATGTGCTTGCTTTGACAGTGCACACATTAAAACTGGAGCGATACAGAAGAACTTGGCGTGTGTGGTCCCTGAGCAGGGATAACAGAAACTCATGAGCACTTCTACTTCTGAGTCAATGTGTTGTTATCAGAACGTGTGTGTCTCAGAAAGCCTGGGTTCGAGCCCCATCTCTACTCTTCGTTGGCATTAAGCACGTCCCCTAAGTCTTGGAACCTCAGTCTCTTCACTTAGAAAGTAGGAAATGATTTTAGAGACCGTCCAGAGAGAACGTTCCATGGGGTGAGCTGCAGTTGTTCTCTGAGGGGAGCTGACAGGCTGTTGTGCTGTCCCTGCTGAGTTGGGCTAAGTAGCCAAAGAGGGTCTTCGGTGTGGCTGCTAGATCTAGACGCACCTTCTTGAGGAAACAATCCTGACAAGTTTAAGAAAGGTGTCAATGCACTTTGCTCTTAAATCAGAAACTAGGAGGCCTCCTTGTGACAAGGCGTTGCCTGGAGCATCCACGCTGAGCGGTCCTCACTTCCAGCCCTCCCCAGTGCAGTGAACAGAACACAGATGGTGTACACCAGATAGTCAAGGCTTCAAGTTACTGAGTTCTGCTTAGGGTGGGGTTCTATTTAGGGACCATGAACCCAGCCTGACCACTAAAGTATTTCTTGTCAGTCTTGTCCAAGGTAGCTGATCACCTTTGAATATATCCCTCCCTTCCCTTCTGGTTATGGATCTGCTGAGCAACATTGGAGACGTGTTTCTAGAGTCCAAGGACATCTCTAGGGAAGAAGCTGGTGTTCAATAAGATCTAGTCACCCAAAGGATGAAGTGCACATTCGGATGTAAGATACATTTTGACAACAGAGTCCTTAACATTTTCCAAGCTCTTGTGCAGAGACCAACCCAGGTCTATCTTATTTCAAAAGACATGCTGTTCATGATCCCAGGACTCCACATGGGGCAGAAGTTGAGTGATGCTCTGCAGGATTTATTCATTCATTGTGTGTGTGTGTGTGTGTGTCTACGCGCACACACACGAATATGTTGTTACTACTGAGATTCTCGAGAAAGAAAGGTCCAAGTTCACGACTGTCCAAACTCAAGCAAGCCGTACTTGGGTGCATTCAAAGCTGGCCAGTCAGTGGTTTCTCTCTAAGCTGGAGTTGGAGAGAACAGCTGACACTGGCCTCCTGAAGTCCCTCTTCCAGGAGCGATTAGGTATTCCCAGGCGTGAGGGGGTTGGCGGTTGTTCACTGTTCAAAGGATACAATGGAAAGAGAAGAACAAAAGTAAGGGTACACACCAAGTGCATGGGGGTTGCAAGTAGTTTACATCAGACCAGGAATTTATCCATGATTACAAAGAGAAGCCTTAATTATCAGGGACTTAACACAGGGCAAACAGACTTAATTAGGAGGGACTTTACACAGGACAAACGGACTTATCTCTTAGTTAGGAACAGACAGGAACTTCTTTTAACCGTTTTGGCTTTAAACAGAACTCTTAACCTGCAAGATAAATTTTCGGTTTTGGTCTTCTGTTAACCTGGGATGTGTGTGTGTTGGTCTTTCAGTTCTACAGTGTAAGCCAGAAAGCCATCTTGGTTGTTACTCCTCGGGAACCATCCACCTTGTTTTTGAAACCGTCTCCTTGGCCTAGAGCCTGCAGGTCAGGCTCAGTGGGCCCTCCAGTGAGCCCC
This sequence comes from Microtus ochrogaster, assembly GCF_000317375.1. Classification (NCBI taxonomy): domain Eukaryota; kingdom Metazoa; phylum Chordata; class Mammalia; order Rodentia; family Cricetidae; genus Microtus; species Microtus ochrogaster. The sequence goes on from NC_022023.1 coordinate 18,191,426, forward strand.
ATGGCTTCATATGCTTCTGCCTTCCCAGCTCTGAGATCACAAGCCTGGGCCACCAATCCTAGCCTTGTCCATGGCTTCTACAGGTAGAACTCCAGTGACAGGCAGGCCTTTGAGGCAAACACTTCCCTGGCTGAGTTATCTCCTAGACGTTTCTCAACTGTGATAAAGTCCACATAGGGAGTCTTAACCATCTGGGGATGTTTAGTAGTGAGTCCATTGGCATTGTTGTGCAAGCGATCTCCAAGGTGCGCTTCACTTTGTACAGCTGAAATTGTGCCCGTTAAACCACCACCATTATGCTTTCTCTTTGGGAAGTGAGTATGCTAGGTACCCCTAGTGGCTTTAAGTGACTGGTAAAAGAGCATTGTCCCTGAAGGTCCATCCATGTGACAGGTGTCAGAATTTCCCTCTTTTGGAGACTAAGTCATTGCTGTGGACCGAATGTTGGCTATTCCCCCAGATTCATATGTTAGCAAGACCCCACACGACCCCCTAGTATGGCTGAATTTGGAGTAAGGGGGTAATTAAGGATAAAGGAGGCCATAAAGGCCCTGCCGTGTTGTGACAGAGGAGACACCAGAGAGCTTGCTTAGGCCATGGTGGCTCTTTGAAAGCCAGGCATAGAGCCCTCACCAGAAACTCAATCAGGAGACACTTGATACTGAATGCCAAGGCAGAACGGTGAGAAAATATACTTACGTTGTGTAAGCCAGTTAGTTAACGGTATTCCGTCATGGAAGCCCAAGCAAGCTGATCAAACAGTCTTACCTGTCACCTACATGGTTTTCCTCTTGTAGACCAGTGTGAATAGGGCTGCTACAAACATGACGGTCACAGATTTCTCCTCCAGGTCCTCCTTTCAGACGGTGAGGGTATATACACAGAAGTAGCACTATTGGGTTGTATGGTTATACTATTTCTAACTTCTTGAGTAGTAGGTGTTCTGTCCCCCGATAACAGGTTTCTCCACCGATGCAGTCAGCCAGACTAAGCCGAAGTGAAAGAGTCTAAGGACATGTTTATTTAAGCAAAGCAACTCCCAGCTGGGTTTTCCAGTCTCAGGGATCAAGGCTAAGGCCAGAGAAGCCAAACGCTTGAACTAAAGCAGGGAGATGATATAAGTTGTGGGCGAGAGGTGATGACATGCACACCACAAGCTGGGTTTGTGCCCACGTGTGGTCAAAAGCCGAGCGCTTTAGGTGGAGACTTGAGTGGGTGGCTGGCAACTTCAGGAGAGGGAGCCGCAGTAGCCTCCAAGCATGCAGAGCTGGGCTGGGCAGCGGTGGCGCACGTCTTTAATCCCAGCACTCGGGAGGCAGAGGCAGGCGGATTGCTGTGAGTTTGAGGCCTGCCTGGTCTACAGAGTGAGTTCCCAGACAGCTAAAGTATCCAGAGAAACCCTGCCTCAAAAAATTAAAAAAAAAGCCGGGCGGTGGTGGCGCACGCCTTTAATCCCAGCACTCGGGAGGCAGAGGCAGGCGGATCTCTGTGA
>NC_022023.1:18193277-18199955 GCF_000317375.1 Microtus ochrogaster
AGCTCTGTAGACCAGGCTGGTCTCGAACTCACAGAGATCCGCCTGCCTCTGCCTCCCGAGTGCTGGGATTAAAGGCGTGCGCCACCATCGCCCGGCTAGATAAGTATTTTAAATTAACCTTCTTGAAACAAAAGGCTCCAAGAGTTCAAAATGGCAGGTGCCAATCAAAGGAAGAAAGAAGAGTTGGAAATACTTGCTCGCTGGTGACCAGCAGCACACACCGCACACGCACGTGACAAACAGCTTCTGAGATCTCAGATTGCTCAAGGCACTTTTGACCAGTTTTTATCAACAAGCTTTATGTTTTATTGTTTGGGATTTTTTTTTTTTTTTTTGAGAAAAAGTTCTCTATGTTGGGGTGACTGGCCTCAAACTCACAAAGATCTGCCTGCCTCTGTCTTCCAAGTCCTGGGATGAAAGGCCTTTGCCACCACTTCCAACTTTTCTTCAGCGTTTAAAGCTTACCGTGAAACAACCTTCCAGGTGCCAGAGGCAAATTTCGGCACGCAGTTGGAGGGTGTAGCATGTCATGGATGTTCGGCTCTGCCCAGGGTGACTCTGGAGTTAGGAAAGAGGAGGGAAAAATCAGTGTAGTCAGCATTCTTGGTAATCGTTGGTCCTTGGAGGTCATTATCTGGAAGGTGAAACAGGTAAAAGAACAGGCACGCCTCGCCACTGTCACCAGGCTCTCAGTTCTCAGGACTCAGGAGCTGGTGGGCCTCTCAGGTCCCACCGTAGAGAACCAAGGCAATGAATTCCCTTCCCACCTCTTTAGCCAGGAGAAAGGAGTATGAAGGAGGCTTCAGTAGGACAGTTGGTTTAATCCTATAACAAGATCTCTTAAGCACTAACTGCGGTTGCAAAGACCTGTGTGCTGGCTGGTTTTCTGTCAGCTTGGCACAAGCTAGAGTCATCTGAGAGGAGGGAGCCTCGGCTGAGAAAATGCCTCCATAAGATACAGCAGTAGGGCATCTTTAAATGACTGATTGATGGGGGAGCATTGTAGGTGGTACCATTCCTGGGATGGGGGTCCTGGGTTCTATATGAAAGCAGGCCGAAGAAGGCACGGAGAGCAAGCCAGTAAGCAGCACCCCTCCATGGCCTCTGCATCAGCTCTTGCCTCAGGGTTCCGGACCAGTTTGAGTTCCTGTCCTGACTTCCATCAGAGATGAACAGTGATATGGAAGGATAAACCAAATAGACCCTCTCCTCCCCAGTTTGCTTTTGGTCGTGGTGTTTCATCACAGCAATAGTAACCCTAACTAGGAAACCCCATAAATCATTCTCTGGTTTGCATTCTCCCCCCATGTTCTATCCAGGCTCTGGATGAGTCAAGCTTATGGTTCAGCTGTGGCAAGACTGTTGGTCCTGACAGCAGGAAGTACCTCTGTGGACCCAGCTCTTAGAGGGAGTGCCTGACCTCCTCTTTTCTAAGGAACTAGGAGCATGTGAACTGTAGCAAGTATACTTACTGGGAGGGTGTGGGACTCTCTCACCCCACCCTGGAGATGTATGACTGTCAATGCAGAAGGGGGAAGATGTGTCTGTTTCAAGCCCGGCGGTGGTGGTGCACGCCTTTAATCTCAGCACTTGGAAGGCAGAGGCAGGTGGATCTCTCTGAGTTCTAGCCTGGTCTACAAGAGCTAGTTCCAGGATAGGCTCCAAAGCTACAGAGAAACCTTGTCTCAAAAATAAATAAATAAATAAATATTAAAAAAATAAAATAAAAATATGTCTATTTCCATCACGGGATGAACACACCAACAATTGTGCACCACTAGGTAGGGCCCCAGCCTACTTGGTGCTGGGCAGACATAATGGAACCTTTTGGAAGTTGAGCAATGTGAGAAAGTTAGCCACAGAGGGGCTATGCTCTGGCTGAGGCTACTGGGGACCCCACCCCTCCTGTATCTCCCTTCACTTCCTGGATGTTGTAGAGTGAGAACCACCCCCCACTACATGCTTCAGCCACGGGGCACTGCCTTGCTCACAGCAATGAGCTAACCAATCATGCATTAAAACTTCTGAATCCATAAGCCAAAATTAGCTACCCACTTAAAATGTGATCACGTGAGGTATTATATCTCTGTGGAAGAACCCTGACTAATAAACCAGGTCACAGAGCTGACAAATAGGTTCAGAGCCCAGGCCAGACTGAATGAATGGGACGTGATGATAAATGGATTATGGGAAGATAGGAGATCAAGGAGCCCATGGTGCTGTTTGTGAGAGCAGGCTGAGCTACTCCCTCCCTGGCTACCTTCCTCACCCTACACTGACTCTCATACCCTCTCCCTTCCTGAAATCCCCCTTCCCCTGCAACAGGAAGTAGCTTGGGGACACAGAAGTAAGGAAAGGCATAGGGCACAGCACTGAGCAAAAAGGGCGCCCCTTATGGCTATTTTAGGTAATGCATCTGTTGGATGCTCAAGGGAAGGATTCCTGGTTTCCACGGCAGCCTAGAAGCACGCCTTTAATCCCAGCACTTGGGAGGCAGAGGCAGGCGGATCTCTGTGAGTTTGAGACCAGCCTGTTCTACAAGAGCTAGTTCCAGGACAGGCTCCAAAACCACAGAGAAACCCTGTCTCGAAAAAGCAAAAAAAAAAAAAAAAAAAAAAAAAAGTCCCAGAGGCTTCTGGGACCTGGGTCTGAGATTGCCTGTGTTTATCTGTGCATGGGTTCCTGGAGCAGGAGGGGAATTCCTGGCTGAGGGGGAATCACTCATCAGAAGGAGGAACAAATGAATCAAGAAAGGACACGAAGCCCAGGAAGAGAAATCGGGAGCTGGGGCTGTAGAGGTGCCAGCGCTGGACTGTGGAGCAGGAAAGCTGGGTGGACGGGCATGGGGATCTCCCCTCCACACAGACCTCTCAGCCCCGCGGACACAGGAGCAGGGCAGAGGCGGGTAAAGGGAAGGAGACGTTATTTGCCTGCTTCAGCTGAAAAAGTCTTAAGGTCTGAGAGGCTCTTCCTGCAGTGAGAGTATAGAGGAGGAAGGAAGAAGAAAGGAGGGTGTGGGGTGTGAACGTGAAGATCTGAGGCTGAGACAACCCCCTGGCGTTAATTCTGACAGCCCTCCAGCCTTCCGTCTGTTCCCATGCCCCCCTCCATCTTCTCCTGAGATGTTAGCGCTTAGCTACTAGTCACCCCGAAAGAGAAGACCGTAGCCCCTCCCCAGAGCTGGTGAATTGACAGGGCTCTTGTGCCAGCGAAGGGGGCTGGCTTTCCCCCTGTCTAAGTCAAAACAAAGGAGACTACGGGGCCAAATGGAAACTTGGCTCTTTTTTTGGGCAGTGGCCAAGGGACGCCTTTCATTCTGAGCTTCAGACCAGCCTTGATGGAAACTGCAGCAAAGCCAGGCCATATGGGAAAGCTTCCTGTACTCTCTATGAAATGTAAATGGCCCTGAATTGGGTTTTCCAAGGGTTCTGTTTGTTGTCCTCATAACAGGGCCTCAAGGCAGGGTAATCTGACCAATATTCCAAGTCCTCAGCCCTCTCTCCTCAAGACAGCGGAGCCAAGAACCTGTAATGCCGGCATCACAACTGAGTGGACCAGGCATTTCCGTGTTAGGAGCCGGGAGGAGACAAGCGTACATTGAACTCCCACTACCTTCCAGGTCCTGAAGGGCATTCTGGTTTCATTAAAGTGAGTAACCTCCCAAAGCACTTAGGATTCCCCATCATGTAGACAAGGAGACCAGCACTCTGGGCTTTTTTCTTAGTATTTATTTTATGATCGATTTCTTTCTTTCATTCTTTTTTTTTTTTTTAAAGATTTATTTATTTTGTAGGGAGTGTTCCTGTATGCATTCCTGCCAGAAGAGGGCACCAGATCTCATTTCAGATGGATGTGATCCATCATGTGGCTGCTGGGACTTGAACTCAGGACCTCTGAAAGAAGAGTCGGTGCTTTTAACCTCTGAGCCATCTCTCCAGCCCATGTTCGATTTCTTTTTACACCATACATTTTCTTCCCCTTTTCTTCTCGTCTGCAGTATCCTTTCATTTCCCCACCACTCCTCCTTTCTCCTTCAGAGCAACCTTTCCCTTCTCTGAGAGGATCATCGGGATGCAGGTGGGTGGGAGAGCCCAGGTGTGGGGGATCCACCCAGGAGTTCTGGAGATGCCATGGCACGTCCTGGGTGCTCTGATCCCCTGGAAATGCTCTATGACCCAAGGCTCTACATCTAGGTCTTCCAGGTTGTGTGACCTGTGACCTGGCCAAGGGAAAGAATCGGTGTAAGGAAGAGTAAACTTGATTCCAAAGAAGGATAGAGGGAAAGTTTGGGAAACCCAGGAAGGCAGCACCAGGGTAGCTGAAAAGTCGGCAGGCTCGTATCTGTCCCTTGGGTAGCTCTGCAGATGCAAATGTAAATCAGCCCTTTCCCCTCTTCACGAGATCTGCTCCGGGATCCCCTGGCCTGCCTTATCATGTTGATTCTAAGCATGGAACCCCAAGGCACGGTTCTCAGCTGTCCATCTGCCTGTGGCTGCAGAGTAAAGAATTCATGTGTACCCCTTTCCTCAGTTGGTAGACTGAATGAGTCTCCCACCCCCAAATGTGGACATTAGCCAATTGTCCACGTTGGTTGTAACCTCTGACAAGCTTACCTCGTTGTCCGTTTTTTTGTTTGTTTGTTTGTTTGTTTGTTTTTGGTTTTCCGAGACAGGGTTTCTCTGTAGCTTTTTGGTGCCTGTCCCGGAACTAGCTCTTGTAGACCAGATTCTACAAATTCACAGAGATCCGCCTGCCTCTCCCTCCTAAGTGCTGGCATAAAAGGCGTGCGCCACCACCGCCCGGCCTTCGTTGTCCGTTTTTATTCTGGTTTCTGCTTGTCCATTCTTCACGGCTTTAACCACATAAGGAGATCACGTGAAGAGCGATGCGCATGCACACGCTAGAGCCTGTGAGGCTTGTCAGAGCCCGGAAGCTCCTGTTTACCAGCAGCGTGTCACAAACATCCATAAAAACAACACAGTATCCATCTCACAGGCTCCAAACTTGTCTGCACGGATGCAATGGGCTCGAATGGCTGGCTAATTACCACTAATTTCCAACCCTCCCGAAGTCAATATCCAATCAAGGTCACGATCCTCCTTCTCCAACCTCAGGGGTACTCCCGGCTCCCAGTCCTGTAACTGGTGACTGCATTGTTACAGGCTACAGGACTGCCTAAAGATTTTCCCCCCATCCCCATTGGTATGCACATTTGCGCTACTAGATCTTAAAACCACACACACCTGCCACATGCAAGTCTGCTTACTCACCTGGTGTGTGTGAGCAGGGGAGAAGGGAGAGAGTCAGGGAGGGGGAGAGGAAAGAGAGGAGAGAGAAAGAGCCTTGTGTAGTCCAATCTGGAGTTGAACTCCCTAGGAAGCCAAAGATGACCTTGAATTTCTGTTCCCCCTGCCTGTTTCCCAAGTGCTAGAAACACAGGCGTGTGTGACACTTGGTACTGAGGGTCGAACCTAGAGCTTCCTAGATGCCTGACCAGACAACCGAGTTCTACTCATCCTTAGCCCTGAGTTCGAGACCAGACAACAGAGCTATATACATCCTTAGCTCTAACCCTGCGTGGATATATAGTGCTTGAAGAAAAATATATAAAAAGACATTTTCCCACAATTTTATTCTGCTTATTTAAACGATACATTAAAGCAGCAGGGTGGGAGAGAGTGCCCGATATAAACACAGCAAGCTCTTAGACCCTGACTCTCCACCCCAAGAGCCTCCTTAGGCCCTGACACTCCACCCCAGGAGCCTCCTTTCTCCTCAGCCCCAGGGTGCTGTACCTCCTTGGAAAAATGTCACTCTTAGTTAACCTCCCCACTGATACTAGGTGCTTTTGAGACAGTTTTAGCTTGTTTGGTTGGCCGGTTTGTTTTGTTTTCGAGACAGGGTTTCTCTGTGTAGCCCTGGCTGTCCTGGAACTCTGTAGACCAGGCTGACCTCGAACTCAGACATCAGCCTGCTTCTGCCTCCTGAGTGCTGGGATTAAGGTGTGTGCCACCACACCAGGTTTGCTTGCTTGTTTCATTTTGGTTTTGATTTTTGAGACAGAAACTAGGCTGGACTCATAGCCAAGTTGGCCTTTGTCAGGGACACCCAGCAAGCCTCTGGACCAGCGGGAAGAAGATCCTGGTGAGGAAAAGTACCATTTTTGCAATCACTGGATCAAAAAATTTCCGGAGTCTGACCTGGTGGTTTAATCCTCTTACACATTAAACACAGCGATGCTTTAGAGAGAGGTTTCCCGGTGACAGATGTGACATCACAGAGTTTCATGGAAACTCCCTAGCGAGACAGCAAAGCACCTGTGACCTTTACAATAAGAATGACCTCTCCCTGCCTGCTTAGCTGGCTTTTGGTAACCTGTTCCCCACACTGGATTACCTGGTACCACCTCGACATGAGGGGAGGAGCTCAGTCCTGCCTCAACTTGCTGCGCCAGGCTTTTGCAAGCCCCTGGGAGGCCTGTCCCTTCCTGAATGGAGATGGAGAAGGTGTGGATGGGGAGGGGGGTAGGTGGGGGAAGGGGAGGGAGGGAGGAGAGGAGGGAAGGGAAACTGGTTGGTATATAAAATAAGTGAAAAAAAGTTCTTTGAATATAAAATTAATTAATTATATTTTAATTAATTAAATTAATTAATTATTTTTTTTATTTTTTTTTATTGA
>NC_022023.1:18200576-18208185 GCF_000317375.1 Microtus ochrogaster
AGTTCCCTGGACAGCTGAGGATAAAGAACCTGAAATGACCCTACCCTATAGCAACACTGACGAATATCTTGCATATCATCATAGAACCTTCATCTGGGGATGGATGGCGTTAGAGACATAGACCCACACTGGAGCACTGGACTAAATTAATTAATTAAAAAGAATGAGTTCTATTGGCTGAGAAGCAGAACTCAGGACTGGGACCTGGAGGAAGGAGAAGGATGGATTCTATTGATGAAGGATGCACCCTGGAGTAATGGACCATCTTTCATAGGAATGAGTCCCATTCACAGAGAGACAAAGCCCAGGATTAAGGCCTAAACAATGCTCAGGAAATTGGGGGATTCAGGCAGAGGTTGGCCCTAAAAGAATAGCAAAGGATCACCAGGTGGTTTGACCACTTTCCTTGGCATTCCAGGTGTCCAGGCATCATTCATTTCCTTTCTTTGAAAAAACAGGACCGTGTGATGGACTATCCTGGTTTCTTCCGTGCTTACTCTAAACTCCCGCTTCCGAAAGGCCTGGAACTCCTTCCTGACCCTCCTTCCTCGACCTCCAAAGATCTTTCAGCTCCATGCCTGGAATAGGGATTTTGCTTTCTTTTGTAGTGTTCGGGACAGAAGATGCTCGGCCCCTGGGCCACGCCCCCAGCACCTCAGTCGTCAGCTTTGTGCGCCTCACCACACTCCAGCACTGGACTGCGTCCCTCCCTTTGTCTTCCAGTAGGACTGCAAAACACTCAGGTAGCCACACTGGCGGTGGCTCCTCTCTCCGTTGGTTGGAGCCATCAAACCGAAGCACGTGCCTTTCAGAGATCTGGAGGGCAGGATCCCACGGTCCGAGGTGGGGCCAGGCTTGGCTACTTCCAAAGCCTGTCCTCTTGGCTAGCAGCCAGCTTCTTCTCAAAGGAGCTTCCCACAGTCGTCTGTCTGTCTTTTCTGTCTCTTCCTCTTCCTGGGGGGAGATGCCAGCTTTCTCGAATTAGGGCCCAAATGTAACATTGTATTCGTAGAACTCCGGGCCCCTGTTCCTTCTACCGCCTCAGCTGCTGGAAACCATCATCCTGCTCTGAATGTCTTAAGAGACCAACCGTGTCTGATTTACTTCACTTATGGTGATATCCTCCAGTTCTGCTCATGCATGGCTTCGTGCTTTCTGTGGCTGAATAATCACACTATGTTCACCACATTTTCTTTGCCCATTCCTCTGTTGATGGACCTTTGGGTTGCTTCCCTATCACTATTAGGGTTCTCACATACATTTAAAAGCAGAGCTACCAGATAACACAGAAATCCCGCTAGCGGGTAACTCACCCAAAGGAAATGGAAGAAAGTCAGGAAGACTGGTTCTTTATCGTAAACTCTTTCTGAGAACCATAAAGAGTGGAGTATTTTGGATTACCAAGGAGGGAATATCTTCGGGGTTTCTGTTTGAGGGAGAACAGCCAGCTTCAGGAGAAAAAAAAAAAGACATCATCAGTTTTCCAATGTCCCTTCCTAATGGGTGTATCAGGCCAATTGTGAATTATGATGTCAATACTGTCTGCCAGGAAGTGATGACGTAACTCCAAACAGGAAGAGTTGGGCAAGGAAAGCCCAGAGCTTCAAAGATACATGTTCACAAAGATTCCTCTCTGCATCTAAGAAGAAGCTAGGGGGCCGGGCGATGGTGGCGCATGCCTTTAATCCCAGCACTCGGGAGGCAGAGGCAGGCGGATCTCTGTGAGTTCGAGACCAGCCTGGTCTACAAGAGCTAGTTCCAGGACAGGCTCCAAAGCCACAGAGAAACCCTGTCTCAAAAAACAAAAAACAAAAAACAAAAAAAAAAAGAAGAAGCAGAAGCAGCTAGGGAGGGTGGGAAGGAGAGCCTTGCTGTGCTGCTGTGGGCGGGGCAGAGTGCAAGCTCAGCCCAGGTAGCGAAGACAGAATTGAAGAAGACACAAGGGCCTACGTTGAGCTATTTGACACGCGTTTGTCTCTACTAATCCCATCCCGTCGTTCTTAACTTTGTGAGAGAATACCTCGGAAATAGAAGAGAATCTCAGGGCAAGGGATAATTTCCTGTCAAAGGATCACACAATGTGTGTGTCTTTCTAGTCCCAGACTTGAGAGCCCCTGGGTTTGGGCAGGTTCTGACGCTGTTGGAGGTCTGTTCCTTCCCTTCGAGCCTTCCTCCCATTTCCTAAGAATTTATCCCAAGGAACTAGCCCCTTCCAGCGGAAAGATACACACTGTGGTGGGGCTGAACTGACTGCACTGGAAGCAGTTTACTCAATACGCCCTAGCCTAGGTGATCGCATTCATAGCGCATTCATAGCGCATCTGTATGTCCAAGGAGATAAATCTGTCCCTATCATGCGGGGAGGGATTCCTGCATCAGCTGCGAGCTACTCATTGTGCGGAACACAGACAAGTTGTTAGCTGATTCACGTTATGGGATTATGGGACTCTTGGCCTTTTGTGATGTTTGAACCAGAAGTACAAGTTGCTCTTCTTAGAATAAAGGGAGCTCTATCCAGTGGAAGTTTGTTCAATGCCTCCTTCCAATTGCCAGGGTAAGTTTCTATTCATTCGTAAAGCCGTGTGTGTGTGTGTGTGTGTGTGTGTGTGTGTGTGTGTGTGTGTGTAAGTATGGGCTCAGGGCCTCCTGAATGCTTGGCTAGGGCTCTCCTGCCCAGCTGCCTCCCTCCCTCCCTTCAGTGTTCCTGTGTAAACTTCTAAGCCTTTTTGTGTTTTGCACTTCTTGAGGCTGGTTGTGACTTCTTAATGTTCTCCCATTAAAAATGAGTTAAATAAACGTGTAAACATATGTTCACTTTATGTCCAATACCCAGGAGACTGAGACGGGAGGATCATGACTTTGAGGCCAGCCTGGACTACACAGTGAGACCCCGTTTCAAAACAACACTGACCCCAGCCCCATAAAACAAAACTTACACACACACACACACACACATACCCAAGTCCCAAACGCGTGCAAACCAACACAGGCCTGGAATTACACCTTTCAGCAGTGTAAACACCACTGTATCTAATGTTTATCTCAGGGTGGGCTCTTGGGCAAATTTAGTTATCTTAATTCTTGTCTTATTTTTTTAGGCTTAACAGGTAATACTGGCGAATAAAATTATTTAAAGCAACAAAGGAAACAGGAATCCAGGTCTGGGATATGTCATTCTTTTTAATCAAATCCTGACCGATTCAGATCCCCTTTCCTTCCAGTCTGGATTTTAAGGTCAGGAAATGACTCTGAGAACGATCCTGTCTTCCCCAAGCTGGCTGTTAAAAAAAAGAGATCTGGGGAGCAGGTGGTCCTGGGGGACTCTGCTGGCCTGTTGAGTGGAGAGTGAGACTAGCCTATGTCTCAACCTTCTCAGTGTGACCCTTGGGACTTTCAGGCTCAGGCAGTGGCTAAACCGACAAGACATTTTAAGAGACTGCTTGTGCCGGGCAGTAAGGGTGCACGCCTTTAATCCCAACACTCAGGAGGCAGAGGCAGGCGGATTTATGTGAGTTGGAAATCGGCCCTGGTCTACAGAGTGAGTTCCAAGACAGTCTCCAAAGCTACACAAAGAAATCCTGTCTCAAAAAAAAAAAAAGAAAAGAAAAACAAACAAACGAACAAACCAAACAGGGACTGCTTGTTTGGAAAATGGGATTTTAATGATTATAATTTTAAAATGCCGAGGGATCTATTATTTACATCTGAATCTTGTGGCTAGAGCCACTTGGATACTCCAATGGAGCTCATAGATAGCGAGATCCCGGGATGGTTTGAGTTGTGCACGGGTTTAATGTTAGTATGTTTCTCTATACCCACCTTTAGAAGCCAGTGGGCTGGATCCTTGGGGGTGCTGGATGAGGTCACAGGACACAACCATGATATTTCACTCTGCCCGGGTCACCCTGAGCCCCTTTGTTTATGGGACACAAAGCATTGGTAAGAATATTAACAGCCCTAAAAGATGCTCAAATGTCTGAGAACCAGGGAACCCCTGGCTGGACAGCCCCTGTCTGGGATAAAACGAAAGTCCCTTTCATTTGCTGCTCTGTTTTCAGACTGACTCATAATTAAACCAGGAAGCGAGCGCTGTGAAGGAATGCTGACTCTCGCTCGCCAGACAGAAGGCGCTGACTCAGACTGCCGGGTCTGAAGAGCTGTTTTCTGCAGGTTAATTGCATAAGCAGCTAGCTGATTGTAGTCTGAAGCCCGGTGCTCAGGACGCCCCGCGCGCGGGCGCCCTTTGGCGGCGAGAACCGCGCGTGCGCGCCATCGTTCTCCCAGGAAGTTCCCGGGCTGATGTTCTGTTCTTTGTCATTGTGTTCACATTGGATTCACGTTACTCTAGGTGCCTTGTCTCATTTTTTAGGTCTCCTGTGTATTACTGGTGAATAATGGCACCAGATGTCTTGCTAACGCAGCCAGACATAAAAAAGAACGTGGAGCCGGAGATGAATGGGGAAACTATTTTCAAATTTAATTTAAATAAAATACAAGTAATAACTTATTTCCCAAAACCTAGACATACTTTCAACGATATTTATCAGTTTGAAGAATTTTTCATCGAACATACGTTTATCCCTTACCTAGATTCTTTCGCTAACATTTTAACCTACTTCATATATATTCATATATCTCTCCATCTCTCAAGCCATGGGTTTGTTTTTTTGTTTTGTTTTGTTTCTGATACATTTCAAAGTAACTTGCAAGTATCAGAACACTTTCTTTCAAACACCTAGCCTTGCATAGCAGCCCTCAGTGGTGTGTGTGTGTGTGTGTGTGTGTGTGTGTGTGTGTGTGTGTGCGCACATGTGCGGTGCACACGGAAGCATGAGAATGACACTGTCTTTTTTATTTTCTATTTTTCACGTGTGAAGGAAATTCAGAGTTGACATAGAACCCATCCAGACACTGAGTTCTCAGCACAAAGGGGATTTGTTATTCCAGAAGGGAAACGGGGAGGCGGGGTGAGTTGGGGGTGGGACTGCCTCTGAGCGGAGCAAGACAAACAGCAGGTGTCTCTGCAGGAGTGTTTTTTAAGCCTAAAGTGTGTGTGTGGGGGGGGGGGGGAGTCCGTTTTAGGGTGAGTAGGTAAGTTCTGATTGGACGTGTTAGCCAGTGGAGCCAAATAATAAATTTTGACTGCTGGATCTTGGTGTTTTGATAGCTGAACCTTGGAGTGTTATGCCTAAGGAAGTGACCAAGTAAGGGGAAAGACCGCGGTGGCTAGCTTTTGCCTCCATGTGTGTTTGTGTAAGGGTGTCGGATCCCCTGGAATTGGACCTGTAGACAGCTGCGAGATGCCATATGGGTTTTGGGAACTGAACCTGGGTCCTCTGGAAAAGCAGCACGTGCTCTTAACCGCTGAGCCATGGCTCCAGCCCCCAGATACTGGGTGTCTTTTTTTAGCCACCCTCCACTTTATTTTTTGAGATGGTTTCTTTATGAATCTGTAGCTTATTGATTCAGCCAGGCTGACTGACCAGCAAGCCCCAAGGATTCTCCTGCCTCTGCCTCCCAGCGCTGGGATGAGAGGCCTGTGTGTCGCTTTTTACAGGAATACTAGGGATCCAACCTCAGATCCATGCCCGTGTGTCAGTAACCGTCTGCTAGGTCATCTTCCTACTCTAGCTCTCCACTTTAAAATGTATTTTAGCTTTATGTATATGAATGCTTTGTCTGCATATACACATGTGCAAAAAGTGTGTGCCTGGTGCCCTCAGAGACCAAAAGGGGAAAATGAAGCCTCTGGAACTGGAATTACAGATGGTTGTAAGCTACCATATGGGTGCGGGGGAACTGAACTTGGGTTCTCTACAGCAAGTATTCTTAATTGATGACCTATCTCTCAAATCCCAGGCCTTATATTTATTTTTGAGATTATAATATGATCATATTATTTTCCTTTCCCTTTCCTCCTGCCAAACCTCTCCTTGAACTCTTTCAATTTTTAAAAAAAATTTATTTATGTGTACAGTGTTCTGCCTGCATGCATGCTTACATGCCAGAAGAGGGCACACACCAGACCTCATTATAGATGGCTGTGAGCCACCATGTGGTTGCTGGGAATTGAACTCTGGTCCTCTGGAAGAGCAGTCAGTGCTCTTAACCTCTGAACCTCTCCAGCCCCCTCAGTGCACTAATATGACATTAATTCTTGCTTCTGAAAATTCTAAATTGGGGCTGAGGGAGAGTCAACCAAACCCAACTATGAAAAATGACTTCCTCCTCTGTTGCTCACACGGGGTGAATAAACACTCTTCTTCCATATTGTTCAACTATGACACTACGAAATTTTGTCATTTACACCATATTTACAGCCTCAGTATTTATCTGTCAATTCCTTTCTGTCTTGTCTTAGGGCTACTATAGCTGTGATGAAACACCATAACCAAAGCACCTTGGAGAGGAAAGGGTTGATTTGGCTTATGATTCCACTTGGCAGTTCATCATGGAAGGAAGCCAGGACAGGAACTCAAGCAGGGCAGGAACCAGGAGGCAGGAGCTGGTGCAGAGGCCCTGGGGAAGTGCTACTTCCTTGTTTGTTTCTCAAGGCTTGTTCATCCTGATTTCTTATGGAATCCAGGACCTCTACCCCAGGGGCAGCACCACCTACAATGGGCCAAGCCTTCCCATTTCAGTCACTAAGAAAATACCCTACAGGCTTACAAACAGCCAGGTCTTATGGGGCATTTTCTCAATTGAGATTCCCTGCTCTGAAGACTCTAGCTTGTGTCAAGCTGACATAAAACTGACTAGTACATATCTATTTCATCCCTTTCACAAATATGAAATAAAATATCCACCACAATATTAACTACCCCACTAGTCTTTCTGTCATTAGGAGGTCCACCCCTACCAACAGGTTTTTTTCCAAAAAGAAAAATTATTACTGAACTATTAAAAGCAATTAAAAGGTCTCCTTGTGAGACCTGCAGGCCCTAGCTTTAGAAGCAATTAGCATTTCCTTTGTTAGTTAACAATCACAAACCTCAGTATTGACTTTTCAGCTAGGGGCTTCTCCAGACCTGAATTCCAGCATCCTGTTTGCTATATAACAACTCTTGAGGACGAATAAATAAAGTGGCAGCTTGATCAGAAAATTAGACTTGCTGTCCTTTCTCGTGTCTCTTGTCCCCTCCATTCCTCTTCCTCCTCCAGGTTTATCATGAAACCTTGTTCGTGTCCCGCTGGCCGGGACAGATGGCACCCAACGTGGTGCCTGAGGCCACCGTGGAGGCTTGAGGAACATCACCGGACACAGAGGACAGGCCTGTCCACTCACTTGAACCACCGCAGCCAGAAGGCAAAGTAACGGTTCCAGCGAAGAATTGCCACGGGGAACCCGACCACGAGTCAAATTCAGAGGTTTTTTGACACAGTAATGCAAGGTAAAAAAATTATACCATGGGGCAAGCATTCAGTAAACAGAATTTCACTTACTTGTGGACTCAAGGAGTCCCTCAAGACATGGGGAGTAAAGGTAAAATCCACACAGCTATGCCTGCCAGAGTTTGGAATGGGCAGGCTGGCTGACGGGCCAAGAGAGCCTGTGTCGTAACCCCCTGCCATGTGGAGCAGCTTCAACCAGAAGCTGCCAGTCAGGTTT
>NC_022023.1:18208311-18211122 GCF_000317375.1 Microtus ochrogaster
TTTTTGGTTTTTCGAGACAGGGTTTCTCTGGAGCTTTGGAGCCTGTCCTGGAACTAGCTCTGTAGACCAGGCTGGTCTCGAACTCACAAAGATCCGCCTGCCTCTGCCTCCCAAATATGCTTCTTTTCTATTTCACAATTTTGCTTCTTGGTCAAAAATCTTTAGTTTGTAGGCATAAAAATTTATATCCAAGTGGACTGATGATCAATACTGTGGTTCTGTAGGAAAGTTTTAAAGTCAAGAGACTGTAATGCATTCAAAAGTTCCTTAATTATATAGGATTTTAAAATTGTTTAAGCTATCCTGAGTTCTTATATTTTCTTATAAAGTTGAGGATTGTTCTTTCGAAGTCTGTAAGGAATTTTGTTATAACTTGAATGGGCTTTTGCATTGAATCTGTAGATGGCTTACAACAAGACTTGCTGTGTTGGCCTTATCTTCACAAGAGAATAGGAGATCGTTCCATTTTCTGATGCCTCAAATTTCTTTCTTCAAAGATTTAAACTTCTTGTCATACAGGTTTTTCCATTTGTGTGATTAGAGGTACTCAAAAATATTTTGTGGTATTGTGGATATTGTAAAAGATGATGTCTCGCCGGGCAGTGATGTGTGTCCTGTTTATGTGTGGCGTGCATTTGGAACAGGCGATAGCACCTTCTCCTACGTACTACAATTTTGGCTTTAGACTTCATGTATCGTGAAACAAGCAAAGTCAAGTTCCTAGGCCCTGGAGAAGCTGGAATCTTTCCAATAGCTGCCAATTGTCTTAAAAACAAGTATTCTGTCAGGTCATGAGATCTGCAAGGTTACCCAATAGATCAGCAGCTGACGTTTGGAAGGCCAATCTACAGAGATTTACAGTTCTGATGGAGGTTAAATTCACATAGGCATGACCCGTGAAAAGCACTGCCTTTTGAATACCTGGTTGTCTCTAACTGCAGATTCTCTTGTGTGATAGCATGCTCCCCCGCAGTGTCTTCTTCACAAGTCCTGGCACAATTTTCCTGTGTTCTGTTAGTAGAATGAATTTTTCTCTCAAACTGTGTATTCTGGTAAAGACAATAAGACAGTCAAACCTTTTGCTCCAGGCTTCAATAAAAAACAACGACAAAAACAAAAAAAAACCTTAGGAACCTGTTCTCTATAATTAACTCCCTGACAGGATGATTTGACCAAGTCCTTGTGGGGTGATCTGACCCATCCAGCAGGCCACGTTATTCGGGATCACCTGGGTAGGAAGGGAGGGAAAGGGAACCAAGCGCGTAGAAAGAATCGACAGAGTCGGCCTGAGATGCGTCAAGGTTCCGTTTATTGCAGGCAGGGGTTTATTCTTATAGAGTGGTTTTGGTAGGGAGGGGTAGGGTTAGAGGGGAGCGGAAACTATCGCGCCCTAGGCCAGGGAGGAAGCAATATATCTCTAGAAACATCTAGTGGTTAGGCCGTGTCTTGGAACACCTTGTGATTAGGTCGTTCTGAGAACTGTATCACAGCTATTTTTGCAGCAAGCTGTTCTTGTAGAGGGGATGAGGAAAATTGGCCAGTACTTTAGGTAGGGGGACTTCTTGGTCCCCAACATCTCCCCCTCTCTTTATATATAAATGAGCCAATTGGGATTTGGGATCTGGGTGCTACTCTGATAATCGAAAGACCAAAGACTCTGTAGCCGGAGCAGACACAAAATTGATCCGAGCCTAAGCTGGTGCAATGGGAACTAGCCCTCACTGTGCAGGGCCTTGGCGGTGGGTGTTCTGTAACTCTATGGCTGGTGCCAAGGTCAGAATCATGAGAGAGACTGAGCCTGTTAGATAACTGATGCTAGACCTTTACCCGTCTTTGGGACATCCTCCCCATCAGGATTGTCCTGTCTTAGGTGGGCCTAGGCTTAAACAATTTTTTTGTTATTGACTTTTCAGTCTTTTTCCTTATGGGACATTTTGAGTTAAAGCACCATGGGGACAGATCTAACAAGGCCAAATTTTAAAATTTTGTCCAGAATTTCCATCCTGGGCCTGGGCTTGGGGTATGAAATCTAAGTGGGGAGTGGGAAAAGGGTTGAGGGGAGGGAAGGGAAATCTTCTGTAGCTCGATCATTGTAACTTCTTCATTGGCAGCTTCTTCATTGGCAGCTTTTTCATTGGCAGCTAAGCGATGATAATGAACCTCAGCAGGTTTTAATGCAGAATCTATTTGAGACTTAATAAAACGCGTTAAACGGTTAAAAGCCCATGGTCCAAAGGAAGGAGGATAAGAAACATTACCAAAGGGGCTATAACAGTGTGGAGTAAGGTGGATAGCCAAGTGGATCCTTGCAGCCAGGTAGAGAACCATGATTTTTCCTTATCAAAGTCCCTTTTACGTTTATCCAGTCTGTCTCTCAAGATCTCCATAGATTCCCTGACAACGCCTGTATGGTCAGCGTAAAAACAACATTCTCCCGGTAGGGCAGCACAAAGGCCTCCTTCCTTTAAAAACAGGAGATCTAGTCCACGTCTATTTTGTAGGACTGCCTCAGAGAGCGAAGTTAAGGACTTTTTTAAGGCAGTAATGGATTTTTCGATGGCCTTGAGATCCGACATCTAGTGGTTAGGCCATGTCTTGGAACACCTTGTGGTCAGGTCGTTCTGAGAACTGTATCACAGCTATTTTTACAATAAGCTGTTCTTACAAAGGGGATAAAAAAAATTGGCCAGAGCCAGGCGTTGGTGGCGCACGCCTTTGCGGGAGGCAGAGGCAGGCGGATCTCTGTGAGTTCAAGACCAGCCTGGTCTACAAGAGCTAGTTCCAGGACAGGCTCCAAAACCACAGAGAAAC
>NC_022023.1:18211602-18213701 GCF_000317375.1 Microtus ochrogaster
AAAAAAAAAAAAAAAAAAAGAAATGAAACGGAAAATAATGCACGCACTCTTTGCCTTTCCTCCAGCTCTCTCAACGGTTTTGTTTTTCTCCTTTTCTCCTTTTGTAACCTGTAGAGGCCCACAGCTGCAGTTGTGGTTAGCTACGAACTAGCTGAGAAGTTTTGCTTTGGTCTTCAAAGAAAGCCTGTGTCCCTGAGAATTTTCCTTGTAGTTTTTGTTTGTTTTTTGTTTTGTTTGTTTGTTTTTTAAATATTTATTTATTTATTTATTTATTATGCATACAATATTCTGTCTGTGTGTATGTCTGCAGGCCAGAAAACGGCACCAGACCTCATTACAGATGGTTGTGAGCCACCATATGGTTGCTGGGAATTGAATTCAGGACCTTTGGAAGAGCAGGCCATCTCTCCAGCCCTTGTTTGTTTTTTTTCTAACAAGTTGTTAGTAATAAAAATAGTTGACAGCTATGCATCTTTGGTTTTCTAGAACATTATAGTTGTCCCTAACGAGAAAAAGAACAAAGGAATCTAATTGGTTGGACTCTGAAGCTCACATTGTGTCCCTGGACAATGATGGAGTGCAGAAGGAAGGCCCCTGATCTTTGAATCATGACTGCTGGGAACATGAAACTGGAACTTGGCACAGATGTTTGTGGGTTTTGTGCTTAAATACTTGTTGCAGTGACCGTTCCCTGATCCAATGAGCTCTGTGTGCTATTGTTCCTGACTAGTCAGATTTTTTTTTTTGTTGTTTGTTTTTGATTTTGTTTTCCTGCCTCCCAATTCAATCCAAGTCTTGCTTTGTGTGGACTCTGGGGCCTGCTTGGGTTATTTCAGAGGCTCGGACACTAACAGGTACATTGGTATGAAAGCGCCATGTGTGTGCACGCTTCTGGAAGCCGGATAATAACGTCAAAGGGCCACCTCCTATAATTCCATCCCTCTCCTTCCAGTCTAGGTCCAGCCTTAGCCTGGCGCTCACCATCCCTTTTCTCTTCCATGTTAAGACTCCTGACTTTGTTTGAAGGGGGAAAATATTCACATCATTGCCCCGATCTTCTATCTTATTTATGTCATAGCTAATTTCATCCTTTCTGTCATATTCAGTATCAGAGTTCTGAATGCTACCAGATTTGCAGGTAGTACTTCAAAACTGTAAAGCCAGCTTATGGATAACACTGAGGTTTCTGAGGTAGCCCTGTAGACCCCTTTACAAACTCACAACTCCATGTGTGCTGGGCTGGCCCGGCATGTAGGGGCCCTGACAGGGGATGCTCCAGGGGTCCATGCTAGGACTGAAGGAGATGGCAAAGCAGGCTTATCTTTTCCTTCCTTTCAGGTCCTGTCTAAATTCTGTAATTTAGACATGTTCTTTCTGATTTCCTGAAGGCGTAAGCCACAAACAATCCCACACCAGTTTGGAATCATGACCAATAGAGAAGCTATTTATTTAAAAGGGAAAAAAGGAGCTCCCGCAACAATGTCCTTTCGTTGGCTATATTTAATATTCATGTATACCACCATCTAATTCAGGCCTCAGCGTCGAGGAGGGGAGCAGTGATAACGTGGACCAGATGTTAGACGGTTGGCATAGACGAGTTCACTGAGAGCCTTTAGGGAGCCAGAGCAATGGTTATGAACTTGCTAAGAATCAGTTTTGCACAGGAAGCTTCAGCCAACCCACGATGACATAAGTGCCGTGGTCTCAGGAAACTGGCAGGGCCCTGAAACTCTAACAGCAGACTGTCGCTCACTTAGTGAAATTATTATTTGATGTCGCCTCATTCCTTATTCCTTCACAGCACATCAGGCCAACTGATCACCTCTGGCCAAGGCTCCTCGTAAACATCGGAGCCCTTCTGCCTTAAATGTCTCCAGACTGGAGTCAAACGAAGACACTCTACTGAGCATTTACTGGCTGGCGAGCCCTAGATCATTACACTAATCCTATGGGAAAGGTTTGGTGATATTCCCTCTGCCTGCAAGAACCAGCCACTCAACAGATCAACTCGCCTGCAGTCCTCAGAGTTTTTTTTTTGTTTTTTTTTTTTTGGTTTTTCGAGACAGGGTTTCTCTGTGGCTTTGGAGCCTGTCCTGGAA
>NC_022023.1:18213801-18236049 GCF_000317375.1 Microtus ochrogaster
CTCAGAGATCCGCCTGCCTCTGCCTCCCGAGTGCTGGGATTAAAGGCATGCGCCACCATCGCCCGGCCCCAGTCCTCAGAGATCTTAAGGGGCAGAGTTAGTGCCAAGCCTGAAGCTACATCAGACTGCCTTTGGCCCACATAGGCTATGCAGTTTATGTAGCAAAGTTCTCTTTCTGCCAGGCTAAGCAGATTTCTGCACAAGGGATCCATTTCTCACTTTCCACCAGTCTCTCCCTCTCTTCTCTCTCTCCCTCCCTCTACTCCTCTTCTTCCCTCCTTTCTTCTCCCCCTCCTTCCCTCTCTCCCCACCTCCTCCCCCTCTCCTCTTTCCACTCTCTCTCCTTTAAGCGTAGCTGCCATTTCCACTTTTCTCCGCCTCCGGCACCTTTCTGGGTAAGGGCGACCCTGGGGGAGGGGAGAACCACTTTCTCCACCCAGCTGTATTACGGGTTCATCGGTCCATCCGTCACAGAGACCCAGCCTCTGATTGGCTCCTGTTCTTAGGGCCAGCGGGAAGTAGGGGGAAAGAAGTTTGTTGGCGGGACCGGAGCGGTTCGGTCGGAGCCGTTCGGTTACCAGAGTGACCCGGGGCTGCGGCGGCGGCCGGGATATCCCGCGCTTGGGGCTGAACGGTGAATACTGGGTCGGGTCCGGCCGGAGGTGGCCGCTGTAGTCGGGACTGATCATCCGGACGGCCTCCCTCCGGGAGCAGCGTCCTGCAGAGTGTGGGACCGAGGATCTGTCCACGGGGGGGGGGGGGATTTGGGTCACCATTTAAGAACAAGAGCCTTTGAGTTTTTGAGACAGGGTTCCTGGCTGTCCTGGAACTCACGCTGTAGACCAGGCTGACCTCGAACTCACAGAGATCCACTTGCCTCACCGCCTCCCGAGTGCTGGGATTAAAGGTGTGCACCACCACCGCCGCCGGGCCCGGGTTGAGCCACAGCCATTTTGAAACTTTGTAAAACTAAGTTTCCTGTTCTCGGCTTTCGGCTTTTCCTGACCCGATAACCTCAGAATGTTTTGTACCAGATGTTCCAGGAAGAGTTCCATAGCTGCCTTGTTCTTTCTGTAAACTCACTCACTTGCAAAATCTCCGTCTGTGCGGTTTTGCACGGAATAAAGTGGTCTCTGTCCTTATTCGGTGGGATTAATATTTGGAGGCTTGAATGATATAAGACCCTCCTCCCAAATTTAAAACGCGGACCCTTCCCTTTGAACCGCAGGGACTGCAGCGTCGCTTCCCGCCACGTGTGCACCTTCAGACCCCAGGCTCAAGGACCTCAGGCTCAGGTCTTTGGCTGGCCCAGGACTACATCCAAAGAAAACCAGTAAGCATCTGTCTGAGGAGGCCTCTATCAGTAAGTCTTAGTTTTCCTTATATGACATCTGGTCCTGGTTCTGTTGGGATCCCATCTGGGCGCTAAGGAGAAGTCACACTCTTTCTTGTCCCCCTGTGCCCTGTGCTGTTTTGTCTTTCCTGTCTCTTTGTCCCTAGTCTTCTGTGGTTTGGACTTGGGGTGACTGGACAACAAAATGGGTAATAAGACTAGTAAAGTTGATTATTGTAAAGTTGATACTCCCTTAAAGTGTGTACTGGAAAATTTTGACTTACTTTACACTCGTAAGGTTAAGAAGAGTTATTTTGGTCACTTTACCAAGGAACGACTCCAGACCCTCTGTGAACAGAAATGGCCCACATTAGGGGTTGAATGGCCGCCTGAGGGCACCTTCGATCCCAAGGTGGCATGGGCCGTTTATGAGGCTGTCATCAGGCTACCCAACTTAATGAACCAGTTTGGATACATCGTGCCTTGGGCACAGGCAACATCTAAGCCACCAGTATGGATGAAGGAGTATATAATCGTAAATGGCCTTCATTCCCCATCGCCTAGCCCTCCTCAGTCCCGGCCCCAACTCCAACCCCTGACTCAGCCTCCACCTCAATCTCAACCCCTGTCTCAACCTCAGCCCCCGCCTCAACCCAAACCGCTCACTCAACCCCCACCTCAACACCAAGCTGTATCCCAGCCCTGTGATGTCTGTGTGCCTTTCACCAGCACTGATCTTCATAACCGGAACATCCAGAACCGACCTTCCCGCACCAACGCGAGCTGCATAGATGTGGTGCCTTTAACCACCATTGATCTTCTTAACTGGAAGGCGCAGTACCCTCCTTTCAGCACAGACCCCAAGCCCCTAACCTCTCTAGTTGAATCTGTCTTTCTCATCTACCATCCCAGTTTAGATGATTGCAAGCGTATCTTCTATGTGTTATTCACAAGGGAGGAGAGGGAACGGATTCTGACAGAAGCGTCTAAAGCATTTCCTGGGCTCTCGGAACTGCCTGGCGGACGTGTCCTGTTTGGGCAGAGTGCAGACTGGAATTCTAGGGTAGAGAATGGTGGGAAGTCCCTCAGGGAATACTACCAGGCTTTGCTGGAGGGATTGAAACGAGCAGCCCGGGAGCCCATTGACCTTTCCAAGGTGGCAGCCGTGAGACAAGGTAAGAATGAATCACCTTCAGCGTTTCTCGAGCGCCTCCTAGAGGCGTACCGTGAATATACAACCATAGATCCAGAGGACCCGATCTTCCTCTCCTCCGTTGACCTGGCCTTCATATTTCAGTCTGCCCCCGATATAAGGGATGCAATCCTAAACAAGGATGAATATCCGAGTATGAGTAGGTTGGAATTACTGGAAATAGCCCAGGACGTGTTTAACAATAGAGAATACAAACAACAGCAGCTGCTAATAAGGCAATTGACTAAGGCTATCACCTCTGCGCAACAATGTGCTGCCTGCAGTCCTGGTCAGAGAACGCACAACCAAAGGAGCAGGCCCCTGCGAAGAAACCAGTGTGCTTACTGCAAGGAGTTGGGGCACTGGAAGCCTGAATGCCCCCAACAGAGATGGGTAGGTCCTCCCTGGCCAAAGCCACGTTTTGCTTGAGGACAATAGTGAGGCCATAGCTTTTTCAAATTAGGCCCCCAAGAGTCTATGGTAATCTTTTTAATTAGTGTCAACCTATAAACTTTTCCTTGTCAACATGGGGCCTTCACCTTTTTTGTTTTGTTTTGTTTTTTGTGTCCCATTACCACCCCCCAGCCCCGCAGGATCTCTCTGTAGCTTTGGAGCCTGACCTTGGAGCTAGCTCTTGTAGACCAGGTTGGCTACAAACTCACAGAGATCCACTTGCCTCTGTCTGGGATTAAAGGCGTGCACCACCACCGCCCAGCTCACATTTGGTATTTCAAAAACCCTTGGGGCTGCTCACTGTTCAAACAATGGAAATGCAGGGGAAGTCAGGAAATATAAGTGGACTGGGAATCTGGGAAAGGGGACAGTGATTGATTCCTTCATGACTCCCTGAATGTACCCATTCCCTTTGCTGGGAAGAGACCTCCTAAGCAAGCTCCAGGCAACTAGCTTATTCTCAGGAGATATGCCTAAACTACAACTAGGGTGCCCAGCCACAGTCTTGACCATCACCTGTCCCTTAAGTGAGGAGTTCCTCCTCCTCTTCCTCCTCTAGGGTCTGATCCAAGGCCCTGAGGGGAAATTAAAAGAGCAAGTGATCCAGCTCTCTGGGCCAGAGCTAGTCCTTCTGGTCTGGCCAAGCATGTGTTACCACTTAGAGTTCAGCTGACTTCTCAGGCCATGCCCATCTGTGTCAGATGGTATCCCATCAGTACAGAGACCAGAGAGGGACTCAATTGCCTCAAGGCAGGCATGCCACTCAGCATGGAACCCCCCCCCCCTTATTACCAGTCCAAAACCTGGGATTAGTACAGTATAGGATTTAAAGAGAGCACATGAATGGCTGGAACCTGTTTGCCCAACTGTTCCCAACCCTTATACTCTGTTCATTCAGCATGCTGCTGTTGAGCATCGGTTTTATACTGGACTGGATCTAAAGGAGGCATTTTTCTTTTCCCTTGTCAGAATTAAGTAAGCCTGTCTACATTTAAACAGGCTGACCCTGAACTGAGAATATCGGGGGCAACTGAACTAGACCCGATTACCTCGGGTTCAGCAAATCTTCTGCCATCTTTGATGAAGCCCTCAACCAGGAAGTCATAATTTGAATCCCTTTTCCAACCACAAAGAGGCACATTAGGGCATTCCGGGGTTTCATTGGGTATTGCTGCCTCTGGATACCTAAGTTTGTTGGCGTTGCCATACTCTTGTGTTCAGCCACGGCAAGGGCTTAAAACCCCTTTGTGGAGTGCACTGAGGGAAGTTAGCAGTTCTTTTTTTGTTTTTGTTTTGTTGTTGGTTTTCAAGACAGGGTTTCTCTGTAGCTTTGGAGCCTGTCCTGAAGCTAGCTCTTGTAGACCAGGCTGGTTTCGAACTCAGATTTGCCTGCCTCTGCTGAGTGCTGGGATTAAAGGTGTGCACCACCACCGCCTGGCTAATTAGCAGATCTTAAAGGAACTTGAAAGTGGCTCTTGTGTAGGCTCTCTTTAACTCTTCCTGACATCTCCAAGTTCTTCAACCTCTGTGTTAATGAGAGAAAGGACATTGCCAAAGGAATCCTGACCCTGGGTGTCTGGAAAAGGCCAGTTGCCTACATTTAAAAAAGATTGGATCCTGGGGCCTCAGGATGGCCCCCTTGTCTATGAGCCATGGCAGCGACCGCAATCCTTATAAAAGAGGCAGACAAACTTAGCCTGGTACAGAATCTAACCACAACAACCCCATGTGCATTGGGACTCTATTAAAAGATGCCACTAAGCCGGGCGATGGTGGCACACGCCTTTAATCCCAGCACTTGGGACGCAGAGGCAGGCGGATCTCTGTGAGTTCGAGACCAGCCTGGTCTACAAGAGCTAGTTCCAGGACAGGCTCCAAAACCACAGAGAAACCCTGTCTCGAAAAACCAAAAAAAAAAAAAAAAGATGCTACTAATTGCTGGGTGTCTAATGCTGTCTAGCCCAATATGAGGCCCTTCTCCTAGATAAGGATAGATTGGCTTTTGACAAACCCATGGCTATCAACTTTGCTACCCCATCACTGGACAGTGACCCTCAGGAAACCATACATGACTGGAGATCCTCGATGTCATTCAGGGTAGCTGGCTAGACCTCATGGCTGGTCCCTTCACAGTCAAGGCAATAGTTTTGTTTGTGAAGGAACTAGGAATACTGGGGCAGCAGTAATTCTGGGCCAGAAAGGAGTCGTTTGGTCATAAGCTCTGTCCAAGAGGCACACTGGCCCAAAGAGAGGAATAATGGCCTTAACTCAGGCATTGAAATGAGCCAAGGGAAGCAAAACAGAACATTTACACAGACAACCAATATGCCTTTGCCACAGCTCATGTCCAAAGAGCCCGATTAACCTCAGAAGGAAAAACATTACAAAGAGGGAGATGATCCAATTGTTGGAGGTCATCTGGCTGCCTGATGAACTGGCCATAGCGCACTGAGGGAGCATCAGAAGGACAGTAGCCCCCAAACCCAGGAGAATAATTACGCAGATTAGAGAGCAAGGGATGCAGCTCTTGGGGACCTTTGCCCCAAACCATCTTGGAGCTATTGGCCATTCCTGAGCCCCCACTCTGCTTCAGTGAAGACACCCCTATGAGCTGTCCAAAGGAGACTGAATTACTCTGGCATGGGAACCCATCAAAATTGCTGTGGGTAATTTATATAACTGGATATTACTGGATGAGAAAGTCTGCATCCCCAGTCTATTAGGGAAGAACTGGTTAATTGCCAGCCACAAAGCAATGTTCTTATTACTTAAGAAAATCTCAGAACTTAATCTCTCCCCATGTTTGGTTACCCAGACATGGGGAGATACTTCAAAACATCTCAAATTGCTGTTTGACTTGCACTCAGGTGAGTGCAAAATCAGAGGTGTCACCCCAAAGGGTCTTCCAGGGGGGCGATGGTTTGTAGCTCTAAGAAGCACTATGGTAGACATGGGTACCCTGTAGGATTTGCTTCCCTGGGCTAGACAAACATACATCAGGGTGCCTTGCTTTTCTTTTTCTTTTTTCTTTTTTTTTTTTTTTCAGTTGTAAATGTCCCCAGCCCATTCCAAGTTGGAAGGGACAGAGTTTGCAGTAATCAGCTTTCAGATTAGGCTGATCAGAGGTTATAATAGTGACCAATACCTAACCTGCATTAGTGAATCGAAGTTCCCATTTGCAAGTGGCTGGTCTATGTGGATTATTATATCTGAAATTCAAGGGTAAGAACATAATCCAACAGACCAGGACCAACCTTATGGCTTCCATAGTCTAAGGAAAGGAGTAAAAAAGCAAGTCAGTAACAAAGCAGTAAACCTGAACTTTGAGGGGATGCCATTCAGTGTCTTTGCGTTTTTGGCAGCCCCTCCCCACTTCTTCCACAGGGTCCTTTAGTGCCTTCTTGAGATGTGAATGCTACCAACCGTAACAGCGGGGAGCATCCAAAGAATCACAATCAAGGGGTCTTCCAGTCTTGGTTGCCGGTAGTCAGTCTTGAGTTGGTGGCCTAGAACATTTCCCCAGGTTGGAACAGGTAGTCAGGTAGTACCTGATCAGTTGTGCGGCCTGGATTTGAGGAAAGTTCTTATTCCAGAGTTAATTGCAATCTCTTCAGGGATTCAGAGATTAGGTAATCTGTGCTCTTTATGTGCCCTGGGGACCATTGGGGGTGGCTATCCATAAATTCTTTCTCATGGAGTGAGTTTATGAGAATTTCTTTTAAGGTTCTAATCATTTTTTCTATATTTCTACATAGAAATATATTTCTATATTTCCTGAACTCCGATGGTAATACATGCAACATAATTTCTAATTTATATTGAGGGCTTCTAAAGTCATTCGAGACAGTTTGGCCATAAAGATCAGTCAAACCCCAGAGTTGGGGAGGCCAAATCCCTTTACCATAACTCCCAACCCCTCTAAAACCAACTCTAATTGTCAGTTGTGGTCATTGTAACATTGTGTTTTCCAACTTAAATCTGGAACACTTGTGATTCTGAAAACGCACGTTGGAATGAAGGAAGAACCTGGGGAATTAGGTTATGTGCAGTCGGATTGAATCCTGCTTTCTCAGTTACCATCCAGTGATAAGCAGTAAGACAAGAAGAGCCTAAACCTATAGGCCCCAGTAGAGACTTCCCAGTGCCCCAGGTTCTTGGTTCTTCCAGCACACCCATGTTCCAAAGACTTAAGAAGTACTGTCTTGCCTAATCTAACCTCTCCATAGCCCTCTCCTATTAAAAGGAAAATCCAAAAATCTCTATTCATGTTATGAGACACCTGCTAAGGGACAGAAGGAAAGAAAAAATTAAGTGACTCTTCTATTGCCACTGTTCTCGATCCTTTGGTTTTACTTTGAGTCTTTAAAACTTTTTTTGTTGTTGTTGGTTTTTTTTTCTGGGGGGAGGGGGTTGAGACAGGGTTTCTCTGTAGCTTTTGGAACCTGTCCTGGAACTAGCTCTTGTAGGCCAGGCTGGACTTGAAAGCACAGAGATCCACCTGCCTTTGCCTCGCCAGTGCTGGCATTAAAGGCCTGCGCCACCACCACCACCCGGCAAAGCAAGTATAAATATTTCTCAAAATTTATAAAGTTAATATATGTATATACATGTATATTAAATTTTTATGTATTTTTGAGATTTATTTTTTTGTTATGTATACAGTGTTATTCCTGCATGCCAGAAGAGGACACCAGATCTTATAGATGGTTGTGAGCCACCTTGTGGTTGCTGGGCACTCAGCACCACACCTCAGGAAGAGCCGCTAGTGCTCTTAACCTCTGCTCCATCTTTACCCCTCTGTCATGATGTTAATGGTCATATAGAATACTGATTCTAGAAAAAAGATTTATTAGCTTCCTGTACATGAGTTCTGGGTTTGAGTTACTATCAGGTAACTAGGAATGAAGTTTTTGTTACTCTGGATGTACTTAATAAATTGTGGTCCTTTAACCTTTTTGTAATCTGCTGCATATGACATTTAAAATTGTTGTTTTCTGCTGTGTACAATGGCAATTCCTAACAGCAACCTTTGACGTCTCCAAAAGGATGATGGGGCCCCACAACGATTCCACCTGCATTGTGGAAAGGCCATTACACTGACAGACACCACCCAAAGATCGGCTTTGATCTCCAAACTTCTCAGGACAAGTTCCAGGTGGCTAGCTGTGATGGTGCAGCCTCACAGGCTCCTCCAGTGCAACTGGACAGCAAGTGATAGATACTACAGCTGGCTCTCCCAGGACTTGACAATGGTCCCAGTTTTCTCAGGGTCCCCTAAAGATGCCATCACCCCCAAACAGCAGGAAGCAATTTTAAGAACACGACGCCCACATTCCCAAGAGGTGGGGTGGGCAGTTTTTGGTTGTTCAGTGGGTTATGGATACTTGTCATTGTTTATGGGGGTTGGATACAAGTTGTTATTATTGGTAATGGTCAGGAAAAACTGAACAAAGGAGATTAGATTCAGGGATCTTCTGAAAAGAAAAAGGGAGGGGTTAAATGATAAGATAAAAGGGTAGATTATTGAATCTACTTTTAAACCAAAAAACTACTAATCTTAAATATTTTACATTGGTATGGACTTTTGTATATTGATACAAATTTGAGGTTATTTTTGTTATACTGATTAGAAGTTTTTACTTTTGTTTAAGATATTGTATAGTGATAAAAATTTAAGGTTATTTTTGTTAAACCATACTGAATATATGTTTCTATTCTTGTTTGAGGTATTGTGTCTTAACAGCTCATTTAACAATGGAATGTAAATTTCTAGTCCTTGAAAGTTAGGGTAATTAAGCAATACAGTTTACCAGTTACATTACAATCAAACTTGTAGTTAAGTATGTTTTCAAGGTCAAACATTTCAGATAGACAGGCGGTCTTCAAAGACTTCAGAGATCATCAGAATATGGCATTTAAGATGTTTTAATAACATAAGATTTTTTTTTTTTTTTTTTAATGACAATGAGACATGTCTCCTGGCAGCACCAATCTACTTCAGAGAAGATGATGGACATCAAAGAGCCTCCATATGGAGTTTGCTTTCTTTGTGGCAAAAGTTATGCACTGGGCAAGAAACTGCCCTTTTCTCAACTGCTGACAGTATGCTGTCCTAATTGGACAAGCAGGATCATAAAGAAAGTGACTGTCGGACTTTGCCAAGACAATGTGGGACAGTCCTTCAAAATTCCTGCTTTACAGAAAAGTCTGTCAGATATTCTAGGCCTGTAGGCTGAAGATGGATGCCCCAACGTTACAGAGGAATCTCTGGTGACTGTCCAGGCAGCCAGCTGTTTCTGTCATTTCTTAGTTTGGAAAGTTGTTTGTTCTGCACTTCCTGTTTACTAAGGTAATATTATATCCTTCTCAGGTCTCTGATGAAGTTGAAGACTAGATAGTTATACTTTTCCTTGTTACCAGATTCAGAAAAGAAGCTCACAAAAGAGGTAAAGTGTTTTTTATTTAGACAAGAAGGCAGAAACGTGGAGTGTTCCTCTATACTGTGTGACTATATGTCACTGTGATTGGTTTAATAAAGAAGCTGACTGACCAGTATCTGGACAGGTAGAGGTTAGGTGGGAGAGCCAAACTAGGAACATGCTGGGAGGAAGGGTGGAGTCTGGGTTGAGGAATAGATGCAGAGAGAAGCAAGGTGGGCAGGCTGTACTGAGAAGATGGATGACACCATGTGACAAGGCATACACAGAAACCTAGGAGTTAGCTAGTGACAAGCCTGAGTTCTTGGCTGACCATTTATAATGAATATTAAGCCTCTGTGTGATTACTTGGGAGCAGCTGGTGGGACAGTTGCCACGCTACTGGCTCTGCTGTGCACAGAATAAAGCTTGCTTTGATTTGGTCATAATTTGTGGTCAGTGGTCATTATTCTTATTTTGTGGGATTAACAGGGGCTTCACCAGGAGCACCCCTCAGCCTATGTTGGGGACCTTGCTCTGCTCTTGAGCTCCTACCAAGGGAATTCATTGTTTTGCAAATGGGTGTTGCATGGCCCTCCCCCTGGGAGTAATTGATTCACAGAGTCCACTAACTTTGTAAAAACTTACTATTGGTCCTACAGAGAGGTACCTGTGTCGTTGGTAATTCCAATTGAGGGTCTAAAGGGCTAAACAAGGCAAGAGTAGGTGGTGGACCTGGCTATGGTTCACCGAACAGGACCCTTTAGATGTTGGTTGGGGGAAGTGGTGACACTCCTGGAGCCACCCACCTGCCCACCCAGGTAGTGGCCTGGCAGGGCTTCAGCAAGCCCCCCTTGCTCTACCCTCCCGTGTATTGCCGGGGCTCCAGAACTCTGCTGTGCTCGGTTGACCTCCACTTTACTGTTCTCCTTTCAGGTTCAACCAGAAGCTGCTTTTTCCTTTTAGGGAAAATTTCTTCCTGGGACACCAGATACCTTTGGGTGCAGCTGTTTCAAGGGCTCTGAAGTACATTTCTACGGTATAAGCTAAGATTTTTTTGTTTTCATTTTTAGTTTTTAAAGTTTTAATTACTGTGTCTAAGAGAGCCATGAAACAAAAATAACTCTAACCTGTGAAGCCATTTACCCAGGGACAGATACTTCCTGAAATACTTGAGGCTATTGTTCATGTAAGATAACAAGCCACTGTCGGACTTGCACCAGCCTGACCACTTGTGAGCAGGAAACGCATCAGGATGGGCACTTGCCCCCCATTGGATGTAGGTATGCAGGCAGGAAGTGCATCAGGATATATACTTTCCCTGATTGGACCTGATGGGAAATATGATGTTGCCTTTTTAAGCCTCTGCAAAATGTGACTCACGACCATCACCATTTTCTGGGAATCCAGAAATGGACCCAGAATACTGGGTCCATCATCCTGGTCAGTATTTAATTAAAGCTTCCTTCAATTTGGCTCAAAATCTTACTGTCACCTGGCAGGATTAACACTGGCCTCTTGAGTGCTAGGGTTATAAGCAAGCGCCACTGTGCCCATCTCAAGAATTGCTAGGAACACGACCACAGGAAGTTGGAGGGGCATGATGACCCAGACCCTAATCCCTTGCTGCACTTTAGGATGACAGAAGGTAAGCAGCTTGTGTCCTGATCTTTAAAGTGACAATTCCTTGGGCCGAGATTTGCTCATTGATAGCTAGCATACAGAAAGCCCTGGTTCAAAGCAGACATGGTGGCACACACCTGTACTCCTGTTCTTAGGAAGTAAAGGCAGGAGGACCAGCAGGAGTTCACGGTAAGCCTGGGCTTTGAGGCCCTGTCTGAAAATGGTGGTAGGGTACACCTTTAATCTCAGAAGTATATATGCCAATGGGTGTGGGGGAGTGGGGCAGAGGGAGCAATAGCTCTCTGAGTTCCACGAAATCCTGGTCTGTATCAAGTTCTAGAACAGCCAGGGATACAAGTAAGATCCTGACTTTAAAAAAAAGTGTCAGCTTTGTGGTCGGTCTTAGGAATCCAAGTTAGATGGTGGCGCACATCTTTAATAATCCCAGACAGAAATCAGCTTGAGCTACAGGGGCCCTGTGGCAAATAAGGTAACTGAGAAATTGCACTGTGGTGCACTCTGAGCACAGATCTCTACATTCCTGATCTTTACCTTCCTTCTGATTTGAGCTACTGAAAGCTGTGTCAAAGTTGTTTACCAGCTCTGCTTCACGAGCCCGTGTTGCCTTGGCCTTGAGGATCAGGGGATGAGGTTTTCACCTGTTGGCCCACCTGACTGTTGGGTGTATAAGCCTCCATGGTGCTATTGAATAAAGGGCTTCTTACCAGTGACGAGAGGTCTGTGTCTCTGTCTCTCTGAGTCTTTGTGTGTTTCAACCTCCAGCCCCTTGCCTGAAACTCATGAACTGTATGGTAGCACATAGAGTGCAGACAGGTGTTGTGCGCGGCAGGGGTGTGTGTAAAAGATCTTTTTAGGCCGGGCGGTGGTGGCGCACGACTTTAATCCCAGCACTTGGGAGGCAGAGGCAGGCGGATCTGTGTGAGTTCGAGACCAGCCTGGTCTACAAGAGCTAGTTCCAGGACAGGCTCCAAAACCACAGAGAAACCCTGGCCCCAAAAAACAAAAAAAAAAAAAAAAAAAGATAATTTTAGTAACCTCACACACACTCTGAGGTCACACACTCGTTATTGTTCTGTTTGTATTCTAACAATCCTGTCTACTTCACACTTCGTCCTAAAAACTCTTCTCTACCGGAACCTTGAAACGATAAGGTCGACACAGAGTTGTTTCTAATTGGTCAAGAGCACATTCCTAAAGCAGTTCAGGATGGCTCACAGATGACAAAGGGGAGGTCTAGCTCTCAGCCGGTTGTTCCAAGAAGCTCCCTGATCCCCACTGGGTATAGTTCCCAGAAGTCACTAAGAGAAGCCCAGGCTTCCAGTGCAGTGTTGTGGATAATAACCACACGAAGGCAGGTGATGGAGAGATGTAACTGGCAAACCTAGGGAGCAGGGGCAGCAGAGAGGCTGCTAAAGGAGGGAGCTGGCAACCACCCCGAGAGGCACTGCAGGCCGTGCCTGGCCCACGTTCCTCTAATCTGGAGCACTCATCACTCCTTCCCAGGTGCCTTCCTGTTGCCACTTACCAGGGGCACCCTCGGGGTGTGAGAACAGAGAATCTTAGAGATAGATTCCAGGCCCTAGGGCTATACTACTGGTACTGGAACTAGGGTCAGTTCTGTTCTTGCTGTCAAGGAAAACTTAACACCAGACACATAACCTGCTTTTCATCTGTAGGATATTTAGTCTTTGGGCTTCCTGATGTCTCTTCCCTACTGTGGGCTGTCTGGCTGTATGAGGCAGTCTTCACTGCTGGTCCCCTAAAGAAAGGATACAACTGGCTACCCTTGCCATGGGCAGTCCCTTGGGATGGGGACCTTCCAACAGTGATGGCCACTTTCACACATCAGTGTGTGCTCTGGTTGATGTCCTAAGCACAATGGCTTCCTTTAGGGGTCAGTAGTGGTGGACCATCCCACAGAACAGCCACGCAGGATTCTTGCGGCCCTGTGCTTTGTGCCTGTTTTTCTTTGTGTGCCTTGATTCCCAGACAAGAGTCTGTCTCATGCACAGAACCAGCTGGAGTGGAGATGAGGGGCTCCATGGGAACCATTGTTCTGCAGGCTGAGCAAGCCCTGACCCACTGGAGTGGGACAGCTAAGCCAAGCTGGATGCTCAGTGGGGGAGGGTCTGGAGTACAATGACAGCCAAGGGCAGAATATATTGAAAAGGGGACAGTATCCCAGGGATTTGAGGGGGTTGGGGTAACTATTGCTAAGGTTACAAATGCCTCTGTTAAAAAAATGTATGCACTTCCAAGTTCTTGGACAGAGTGGAACCCTGGCAGAGGTTTTTTTTTTCCCCCTTGATTGCTGGTTGTTGGAAAGGAAGTGGGCACAGCGGGGATCCCAAGCTTTGCCCGTAGCTTCTGTACCACCAAAGGCTATGGTTCCTTAATGTCCACAGGGACTGAAGGGCCTTTTGCTCATCTGCTTGGACGAGACTCACAGCAGTAGGAAGACAGCTGTGTGTGTGGACCAGCGCGGTCCTACCTGGCACACCCTTGCAAGTGGTCAATGAGACAGGACTTGCTCCTTAGTGCGGCAGCAGCTGAGGTTGGGAGGAGAGCCCTGGCAGAAGTCAGTTGAGATGGAGGACATAAATGTACAGACGCTCAAACCTTGCTGTACTGATTCCACGGCAGTGTGGTTTAGGCTTTGACTCAGGCCAGATGGGTCAGTGACCCGGGGGTTTGGGGCCAGCTCTGGGCTTTGCTCGCCGTGGAAGGCCTCTCCTCCTTGCACCCTGATCCCGGCAGCACAGAAACCATTCTACTGGGAAGATGGCTCCAGTTGGGGGGCGGGGTGGGGGAGGGGAAGGCGCATACTCCTTCATGACAAATACGTCACAGCGGAGATCAAGATTTCAAAGGAAATTTATTGTTTTTGAAAGGTCTGAGGGGACTTTACAAGAGTCTGAAGCCAGTAACTACAAAGGGTGATAAATAAAATACAAAGCCAGTATGTTGTGGCAAATTTCCAGAAAACACATTGAAAATCTTTACAGTTCAAAACTGTTTCACTTTATACATAATTACAAATTACTATACAGCGCTTGGGTTTAACCCAACTTGCATTTAATAGGGCTTAGAACAGAAATGTCCGTACAGCATTTGGAGACGACTTAACAAGAACAGAGGTATAGGTGTATCTTGCCCACCTTCTGTAGTGCCCAGGCCTCAGGAAGAGACCAAGACTAACCAGCTGGGTAGGCCCATCCCAGCAGGTGGCAACCGAGGCAGGGCAGCTGATGCTAGAGGGTCTAAGGCATGGGTCTGGTGTTTCCTGCAGAGGCCCTCAGGGGTCTGTGGCAGTGGCACCTGCATGGTTTCAAGGCAGGGCACACTTGAAGCAGTGGGGCCACCCACCTTACACCTTATGAGATGGAGAAGTAACTCAGGACCTGTCAATCTCTTGACAAATTAAATCCCGTGAGTGTAGGAAAAGGCCTCTGCTGCCAACCCTCCCCCCTTTCATGGCAGCATTAGAATACTTTGCATATCTAAACCTGGCCAGCAGGCAGCAGACTCCAAAGCTCTGGTTAACTAGGAATGTTAAGCTACGTGAAAGAAAGCATGGAGCCAAACACACTGTGCCCTGGTCTCCGCAGGATGGCCAGGGTCACTGCTTCACCCAAGGGCACTCATGCTCAGGTGTCCAGGCATGGAAGCCCACTCTCCAGGACTGTCCTCTGGGCACAGGTTGGAGTCAACTAAGTCCTATGAAATACTGGAAGCCTTGGCAAGAGAGCCTCATGGACAGAAGGACACCAATTAAAGGCCTGTACGGCAACTCTGGGCAAGCTCTGGCCTAGGGGCCAAGGTTCTCAGCCCGGTACTAAGCCTCTGCATACTAACAGGAGGCTGCGAAGAGAACCAGTGTGGGGCGGACAGGGCCTAGCAAAGGGTAGCATTAGTGGTGTGACCCCCAGAAGATCCAGTTCGTACCTTTCCCTGCAAGAGACTCTCGTGGGGGGGGGGGGCTTGCTGGCGCCGCTTTTGTTTTAGCCTTTCCACTTCCAGAAAACAGTAAGTAGGTCTGATTGTCTCACAAATGAAGCCAGCTGAGAGGCCATTTAAAGTGCACAGGTCACCCAGATGGGATGACCACTACTGAGATGATTTTAATTTTTGAGAGAAGATACAACCTCTAGAAAGTTCACTAGATTCCACAATGCAGGGGGGGTGGGGCACAATTTACTCCCATTGCCCAAAGCAGTGATTTCTTTAGCTTGATGAAGAAACACCCTTTCCTCATATGGGCAATAGGACAGGACACAACCCCGGGCCCTAGAAAACCACCCTTTTCTTTGAGAGTCCCACATAAGGCTTTGACTCAGCTATAGCAGTCTTCAAGGTCCTAAGCAAGAGCATAAGCGGCTATTCCCAAAGTGCGACAGACTTCTGAGGGGGCCAGATGGTGCAGGCAGGTAACACAGTTCTTGGCAAATGGTTCTCTTCCTGGAGGAAGGTGGGCAGCTTAGGGGAACTCAGAGGATTACTCTCTCTTGATCTGAACTTCTCCCAACTCTCACTTACCATTGTTTTGGGGAGTGTGGGTATAGTAAAATTGGTTTTTAAAAACAACCAAAGCAAGCAAAACACAACGCAGCTGGTTGGGCGGAGAGGACACTTGAGGGCAGGAATGAAGTGGCTAACTGGTTAGTCAGAGGGGACCTGGAGGGCGGCTGTTGGTCTTCCTCTGCAGAGGACGAGGGCAAGTCTAGGCGGTATCAGGTCCTTCCCTCCTAGCAGATGGGCTCTGCTGTGGAAGGGTACAGCCTCTCTGACAGGGCATTCAGAGACACAGACAAGGAATGCCACCCAAACCCTGCGGTGGATCTGAGGCATGGCAGGCTCTGGACTTGGAGAAGGAAGCAACTAACTTCTTGCTGTTGAGGTTCTTGAGGGAAGTATATCATAGCTTTAGTAGGGAAAAAAAAAACCACCCAACAACAAAAAACAGGCTTTAAAGAGCCAAACTGGCTTCATCAAAAAGAGGCGAAGGGAACCGACGGGCAACGTTTAAAATCTCCAAAGGATGAACACATTCCTTATGAAAAAATGGGCATGGGAGGGAAGGGTACAGCTCCCATCTCAACCCTCCAGTTCAGTTTCCCTGGGGACCTTCATGCACGTGGACAGACACTTCATTCTCTGTACTGAAAAGATGGTTCAAGCTGTTGGGCCAGTACTGGTTCATTTTCAAAATAAAATAAAACAAAACACAAACACAAAATAAATAAAACAAATTTAGGCTAAAAAATTTAAACCAGAACTCTTTCAAGTAAACTGAAAGATAAATATCCGTATCTGCAAGTCCAGCTTGCAGGTCATCAACAAGCACCGAGTTACAGGTTTGTTTCTGCACAACTATGTTCAAAGCCCTGTGCTTGAGGGCAAAACCAGGAACTGAAGGCCACATGTGAACCAGAGACCTCAGCACGGCCTTCATGGGCGCCCTGAGGGCAGGTACATGAGCCTCCAGGGTCCATTACCAATGAACTGTGCTGCACACACACGAGCTGGTGAGAGCCTCAAGCATGCATCAACACATGGAGGGGGAGCGGGAGAAGAGAGACAGGCGGCATTTGACAGCTTCAAGGATAGGAGCACAACCAAGCAAACTACATCTGAAAACCGTATGAGGAGGCCTTGTGACTGGAGAGAGTACACGCAGCCATGCTTCAAAGCCAGTTCCCCTGTCTGTACTGGCAAAAGCACCAGACAGACTTAACTCCTGCACCTGAACCTATGTTTCAGCCAGTAATTCTAGAGCAGGGCATGGAGAGGCCCGGGGGACAATGTAGTCCCAGGCAGGTGGCTGGGAGCACCACCAGGGTGCATGCTTTCCCACAGGGAGTCCAGCAACAACTAGAAAGTGTCTTCCTGGGGACAGTGCTGCAGAGTCCTCTCTCCTTCCTCTGTGCCCAGAGCATTTAGACAGGCCCTGAGGACAACAGTATGTGTCTTCCTGATTTGAATATGAGAGACAGTTCAGCCTAGAATATGGAGATCTAGAATACGGTGCAGACTATGTGCTTTTCATACACATCAGACCTCTAACTGGTTTCCCAAACATTTTGTTCTTCCTAAAATAAAATGAGGAATACATACAAAGAGGGGTGGTGTGTACACAGGGGCCATTTCCAGGGACCCAATCTCAGAGGCCCACAGGGTGAAATACTGTGCGACCGCATGCCACCTGGTCAGTCAGGTGCTTGCTCTTGGCCTAAGCTACCCTGATGTGTAAGAACGGCTGTGTGCACAGCTGGTGTTTTCCACACGCACATGGAGGTGGTCACTGCCCACAGATGAAGTCTGCACTATCTGCTCTTTGATTCTGGTTGCATTTGCTCACATACAAGGCAGGGTGTCAGACCTCATTTGGAAAACCCCTTTGAGTCTCTAGGAAACCCTGACACGTCTCAAACTATCACCTATATCTAGGGTCACTATGTTCAGCGTAATACCCTGAGTAAGGCCAGGCCCACCCAAGTCCTGGGCAGTCACGGATCATGGCCCAAGTGGAGTCTGCGTATCCTTCCCCACCCTGACAAGCAGGTGTTGCTCTTTCTTGTCCAGGACCTGGGACAGCTCAGGAGGACTGGACGCTGAGGGGCAGTGGGCGTCCAGTGTAGGAGACTTGCGCACAAGGGCAGCAGGAGAGCCGCCGCCGTATCAGGGTTGGAGGGTGGCTGCCCTGGCAGACGAAATGGGTCAACAGAAGATCTCTTCACCCTCTGCTGATACTTCCGAAGCAGGACCATCTGCAACCATGAAATCAAGGGTGAAAATATGGCCCCTCTGACGTTACTTCGACCCCGTCAAATTTCTGTGTTGTGAAAGGTGACTTGACTAGGCTGGTTAACTTCCAGAGTACTAGTGTTCATGTGTGTAAAGGGAAGCGAGAGCTCAGTCTTAACTGAAGGCAAACCCAGCAAAGCATCAGGGAAATGTGGACAGAGGTTCTGGTCCTAACTCCTCCCAGGGAAAGTGCTGTGACCTGCCTGAGGCACCTAGGAGGTCAGCACCCAATCTTGCTGCTGTATTGTTTACAAGAACAAGTGCCTAGCAGGATAGTGAGAGCCAGAAAAACTCCAAGGGGGGGGTGGGGGGGTGGGGGGTGGGGGGTTAGTTCTTCAACTGGGAGAAGGCTCAAGAAATGAAACCTGCAATCCATATGTAGAGGACCCAGAACACAAGGTCCTGGATGCTCATTGCACAAGCATTCTTTCTGAAAAAGATCAGGCATGTTTTCCTGCATGTGCAACAGGTTCATGCATACATTCAGCCCACAGTGGCCAGAAGAGGGCATCAGAGCCCCTCAAACTGGAGTTACAAGTGGTTGTGAGCTGCTATGTGGGTGTGGGGAGCTGCACCTGAGCTTTCTGTAAGGGCAGTGACTGCAACCTCAGAGCCCTTGCACGAACATTCTTTTCATATGTCTCTTGTACACAAATGCCTTATTATTTTATATTATATTTTTATAAATGGCTTATTATTATAATTATTATTTTATCACTGATTATTAATTTGGAGACTAGGTCTCTCACTGAACCTGGAGCTCACCAATGTGACTATACTAGCTTGTGGGTGAGTTCCAGGGTTCTCCTTCCTCTGCCTCCCACCTCTGAAGATTCAGGTCCTCATGTTTGAATGGCAAGCATGTTACCAGCTGGGCAGCTGGGTCATCTCTGCAGCTCCTGCAAGTATTCTTTTTTCTTTTTCTTGGTTTTTTGAGACAAGGTTTCTCTGTAGTTTTGGAGCGTGTCCTGGAACTAGCTCTTGTAGACCAGGCTGGCCTCGAACTCCCAGAAATCTGCCTGCCTCTGCCTCCCGAGTGCTGGGATTAAAAGCGTGCATGCCTGGCATGCAACAAGTATTCTTAACAAGTGGGCTTGGTGGGCAGTGAGTGGGCGTCTTGGCTTTTGTATATCTGAACTGTCCCCCCATACCAGCCTGTCACTACTCTCTCTTGTAGAATGCAGACTCCATGGCCACAGTGAGACAGTGTAGTGTGGACAACTCACCACCAGGCTGAGAGCGGCTTCCTTTGCTCTTCTTTTTCTTCTCCTTCTTTTCTTTTGGCTTAGCTAACCCAAAAAGGCGGGTGGAAGTGGAGGTGCTAGATGGGGCCTGGCTTTGCCCCTCTGGTACTTTTGTCTGACCCGTTGAACTCAGTATATGAAAAGGCCCCTTATCTTTGTGCGTCCGAGAGATGCTGTTCCTTTTAGGAGACACTGAAAGTTCTGAGTCCAATGACCCTGACTTGGTTAAGGAAGGTGCAGATGGCAAGGAGGACTCCTCCGGGTTGGGCAAGAAGGACGGGACTCGCATCAGCCTGCCATGTTTATCCGACACCTGCATATGTTCAAGAGAAGCCATGAGCATAGTGGTAGCCACATTCCCAAGTCTTTCCCAAGTCCTATCTATTTAATTAAGCATGTTAAAACCATTACATCCAATACCGATGTCATCCTTATCTTTGATGAGGCAAAGTTAAAAGAACTCCCACTCCCCGAAGAAACGGGATAGCTACTCATTTAAAGACGGATTCACACAAGAGTGCAGCCATCACTTTGGGTCAAGAGATTATGGACCTGGCCAGGCTAGAGTGCTAACAGAAGAGCACCGACTCATCTGTGCTCTCTGCTGCCTGGGAACCAGCCCTCCCTGTCAAAATTCTGCTGATTTTATTGGAAGATGAGTAGATCTACCCTTCTGCTAGAAAATGCAACAGAGCCACTGGTCGCTCCCTGCTATGTATTTGAGAAGCTCTTCTGAAAAGGCAGTACTGCCCAAGACATCACTTCAGTCTCCTTTCATGGCCCAAGGTCAACTGCAATAAGTTTTAAAAGACAGGGAGATGTGCACACTACCAAACTATCTATCTGCCTCCAGAGTTCATGTTCCAGGGCAATCACAGATTATCTCATTACAGTAGCATCACACTTAGCATGCTGACTGACAGAAAGCCTTCCTGAACAAGCAGCAGCTACAGAGAAAGAAGAGCATGGAAGAGCATCAAACCAAATCAGGTTTTATATGGAGCACAGGTGTCTGAATATCCCTGCCCAGACAAGAGAGGACCACTTTCTATCACTTGCTGGGCTCTTCCCTCTGTCACTGACCCTGCTGATCCTCCCAACAGGTTCTTTATCTTGTAGTAGAGCTAATCTTTTTTTTTTTTTTTCCCCCGAGACAGGGTTTCTCTGTGGTTTTGGAGCCTGTCCTGGAACTAGCTCTTACAGACCAGGCTGGTCTCAAACTCACAGTGATCCGCCTGCCTCTGCCTCCCGAGTGCTGGGATTAAAGGCATGCGCCACCACCTCCCGGCAAGTAGAGCTAATCTTTGCAGTCTCCTGAGCACAGGCACATAGGACCTAAGGGCTCCTCTATCTTGGTATGTTTCCTATTTGTGGGGACACATGCCTGATTTACCATGTGCTCGACAAGACAAGGGCTAATTGCTACTCTCTCAGACATGCTGAAGTGATTCTGGCCTAGGCTGATGGCTGGGAAAAGTGCTTGCTAGCTTGATGGAACCATTGACTTCTCTGTGCTACAATCTCAAGTGTCTGCCATCCTCTTCAATCTCCTTGAGTGAGACTCACGTCCGCCCCTTGATCAGCCGCTGTATAACATGAATCTCTCCTCTGGTCTCTTACTGAGCTCCATCATCCCTCAGTTGCTGCCTTGCCTGGTCTTCATGGTAGGGTGCCCCTTCCTCCCTGTCTACTGGCCTGGCACAGGTTCTAGGTACCTGGCAGAAGTCTTGATCCATCTGCCTCTGGCTGAGCCGCTCTGCATCCCGCTTCAGTTGCTCCTGTTCTCTTTCCAGCTGTTTCTGGGCAGCCCGTAGTCTTTCCAGATCACACTGGTAAGTGCCCTTCTTCTGCTGGAGGTCTTCGCGGTCCCTCTCCAGGTCCTGCTGCCTACGGCGGACAGCCTCCTCCCGTTCTGCCACCTTGGCCTCCCGGTCTCTCAGTTCCTGCTCCCGGGCCTCCCACTCACGCTCACGTCGGCGCTTTTCCTCCAGGTGCTGTGCCTGCTGCTTCTGCAGGTTGGCGAGGTCCTGGCGCTGCTTCTCCAGGCTCCTCTGTTTCTCCTGCTCAATGAGAGAGCTGGGGCGGGACGCACTCCTTGTGAGTACCTTCTCGGTCAGCACCAGCTTCTGGTCCTCGATGTAGCTATCTTGTTGGAGCACAACTCCCTGTCATGGCACAGAGAACAGTCATACAACTCAGGCCCAGGAGAAGAGCCACCTGCACGGATCCTCCCCTGACCCCACACTAGGGTACTGGGACAGAATGACCCCCCGCCTCCTGTTTCAAGGGTTGCTCCTGGGCGATTTGTCAAAGATATGGGGATTCAACATTTGACATGATATAATTTCCATATATTTTGTGTGTGCATGCATGTTTGTGCCGAAGAGAGCCTGTGAAGGTCAGGGATAACCTGTGGGAGTCAGTTCTGTCCTACAGTGTAGGTCTTGAGGACTGAACTCAGGTTGTCAAGGCAGGCATGTTTACCTGCTGAACCCCCTCACTAGCTGTGGTCACCCATTTTCTGGAATTCCTGGTGGTACTTTGGGGTGGGAGCAGTGTGTCTGCAGTGCAAGAGGGAGAAGGTAGGCAGGAGACAGGTAAACTCTTCATGAAAGGAAGGGACCAGAAGAGGAGAGAAGCACCAGAGAGTATGAGAGAGCCACTGGATGAAACAGCAGAGAGAGCTAAGAGAAGGTTTTCTGAGTTAGTCTCTGGGAAGCTGCTCTCAGACTGTGGTCTTGGAAGGTCAACAACATCTCTGTGCTATGTTCCCTAAACAAGCAAGTAAGCACCCAGATAAAGATGGCACATTACCTGCAGCATGCTGAGGAGTTCGTGGAGGTGAACGATGCTCTGGACCACCTGCTAGCAAGAGAATGAACATTCATGTCAGCTTCTCTGACTGTAAGAAATACCACATGGCTACAACATCTTCAGAACACAACAAGACGTTACATTTTAATGAAATCTTCTAAACTGGAAAACCCGAGAGAGTAAATAAGAGCAAGCAGCCAAGGCTAAAGATATGTGACTGTACACATGTGCACGCATCTATTAAAAGACTAAAGATATGCCGGGCAGTGGTGGCGCACGCCTTTAATCCCAGCACTCGGGAGGCAGAGGCAGGCGGATCTCTGTGAGTTCGAGACCAGCCTGGTCTAC
>NC_022023.1:18236149-18344582 GCF_000317375.1 Microtus ochrogaster
AAAAAAAAAAAAAAAAAGACTAAAGATATGTGAGTGTGCACGTGTGCACGCATCTATTAAAAGGTGCGACACAAAGCTTCCACTTTTTAAATTGGTTGACATAAAAACAGTATATACTTCAAAGTTTAAAAAGGACACCCTGGGGGCTGGAGAGATGGCTCAGAGGTTAAGAGCACTGCCTGTTCTCCCTGAGGTCCTGAGTTCAATTCCCAGCAACCACATGGTGGCTCACAACCATCTGTAATGAGATTTGGTGCCCTCTTCTGGCCTGCAGGCATGCATGCAGGCAGAATGCTGTATACATAATAAATAAATAAATATTTAAAAAGAACTTTGGTTCATATACACACTGAACAAAAATACAATATGTCCCACTTAAATTACAAGTATAAGGGCTAGAGAGATGGCTCAGTGGGTAAGAACACTGGGTTTGATTCCAAGCACCCACATGGCAGCTTCTAATTGTGTCACTCCAGTATCTGACCTATTCTGGCCTCTACAGGTACTGCATATATTCACAGACATACAAGCATGCAAAGTACCTAAAAACATAAAATAAAAAAAGAAAGAAAAAAGTCATGAAAGAATTAGAAGAAAGTAGAGAAGGAAATAAGGGATATCGGGATATCCTAGTTGAGAAACAGGACAGAAATACAAATAGTTAATTATATGAAACACTGAAAAGCTTTCAGGGAGTCGAAGCACAGCTCAGTGGTTGAGGCTCCGGCTCAATCCACAGAGCATACACGCACAAACTAAGAAATGCTGTTTGAAATTATCAAATCAACAAAATGTCAACTTAAAAATGGTAGTGCTCAGTGCTGGTGAAAGTAAAAAGAAGATACGCACGCCTGGCTACACCGCAGCTCCTACATGCAGTCATATGGTGAGGAAAATCAAAGAGCCATGTAATAAGCGTAATGTGCAAAAGAGTGGAAGAGGGATTAACCACCAGAAAGATCCACTCTAGACCTGACAGACATAGCTAACATGCACTTACTGAGCACAGATCGTGCTCCTGAGTCTGGGGAAAATGCCTCTGATGCACTGAGAGATCTCTGGACGGTCGCACATGACCATGAGATGGATGGGAAAG
The DNA here is from genome assembly GCF_000317375.1 of Microtus ochrogaster. Classification (NCBI taxonomy): domain Eukaryota; kingdom Metazoa; phylum Chordata; class Mammalia; order Rodentia; family Cricetidae; genus Microtus; species Microtus ochrogaster. Next base: position 18,237,246 of record NC_022023.1, read on the forward strand.
GGGCAGACACAGACACCTAACAGTCATTACTCTTCAGTGATGGGTTATACTTAAGTTTAGATGATTTATGTTACTAGTCTTTACGTTTTTCTTTTTATAATACCTAAACCAAGCTTAGTTCTGCCAATTCTTTCTTACTGCTCACACTGAAATCTTTACAGAAGGCGCAGAAGCCTGCGGACTGCAGCTGTGCAGTCCCAGTGTGAGGGCCAGGAGCATTATTTCCCACGGACTTCCTCACTAAGTACAGGGGACCTTGCCAAATAGAAGAAATCAGCTGAGAGCTCATTTCAAGAGACAGCAGCCTACAGGGCCCGGGTCCTGGTTAGATCAGGGTGAGTCCCTCAGCAACCTCCTCTGCCAACAAACAGAAAACAACATCCTGTGGATTTTTTGAGGGGGAATAGGGAGGAGGAAGTAGTTTAAAATTTCAAAACAAAACTCCCAGGGGTTTAAGATAATAAGCACAAAGAAGAATGAAATGTGAGAAACAGCCTAAAAAGCACGGTTTCAAATGTGCAGGATACACAAAAGCAAGGCTCAGCATGAGCACTCGTCTAGGAGACAGCAGTGACCCCGAAACTGAGTCCAACAGGCCTCAGAGGTGGGGCTCAGTGACGGCAGTGCTCCAGGGAGCAACCAAAGCCTACATTCCCAGGGTCTAATTCCCTATCAGGCTCCCTTGTGTAGGAAAGGAAGTGTTCAAAGAGGCAAACTCAGTAAGAATAAGAAATTACTAAGGAGAATTTAACTCCCATACTCTATAGACTAGTGGCCACTGGGATCCTTTACTCTACAGGAGAAGCTGCTACAAATTCTAGCCAGCCGGCCCAGGCTGAAGGCACTAAGGGGGCTCCCCAGTTCTTGTACAGACAAAGCTATACATACAGTTGTGGTAGCTCTTGCCTTAAATCCCAGAACTCAGGAGACAGGCGCAGGGATTTCTGTGAGTTCAAGGTCAGTCTGGTCTACAGAGCCAGTTCAAGGACAGCCAGGACTATACAGAGAAACCCAGTCTCAAAAGCAAGCAAGAGGAAAGGAGGGAAGAAGGGAGGGAGGGAGGGAGAGAGAGAGAGAGGTCTTCATTCACAGTGTATAACACTCACTGAAGGGAATGCACAGCTGTTCTTCTTAGTTATAAAACATTAAAGACACAAGAGACTTGTAACAACAAAACAAAGATATTCTAAACTCAATAATAGTTCATGGAATCCTTACCTCACTGTTTCTTTTATGCATAAATACCAGATTAGCATTTCCACCCTATAAAATAACAACAAAAATGCATTTAAAAACGAAACTCTTGATGTAGAGACTATACTCAATGCATTTCTAAGTTACATGTACTTCTGGATTTCCACTTTTTCTACCATAGCATCTCCCTGGAGGGCATGACAAAAAGTTGAACTGTTTTTTAACTAAAAAACCCTGTAAAGCAGGATCACGATGTCACGGGGCATTAAACAGGCTGTCTAATAAAACCGGTCCCGTGAGAGCACAGCAGAGCAGGGTGTGTAAAGAGGACACTTGAAGCCAGGGGGCCCAAAGCACCAACAACATGGGCCTCTCAACTGTATGGTTTGCTCTAAGAGTGTGCTTTCCCTAGAAAATGAGATTTCATTACAAGTGGCAAGCTGGTTCCTGAGCCAGATCAAGGAAAGGGTGATGAAGTCCAAGGAGGTTCACATATAAGAGTGCTTTTCTAGGAAATCTTACCTTTTTCAGACCACTGTCTGATTCTGTTCTCCTAAGATCTTGGCCATCATCACCCTCTTCTTTCTCACCTCCTAAACAAAACACAAACAAATGAAAACGATATAGATAGCTTAGGGGTATAATAGTTCTGAATCCTATTAATACCAGAAATAAAAAAAGAGGACAGGGAGCCACTTGGTGGTACTCGGCCACAAGTCATAGCTTCACCAACGGAGAGTAAGAAAACAAAATCCAAACAGAACCAAACCAAACCAAACAAAACAACCACCAAACACAGCTTAGTACCCCTTATTTGATGCTTGGAACCAGAAGAGTGTGAACTTCAGATTTTTGGATATGTGTAATAATTAGATGATTGGCAGTTGAGACTCTTGTCTATTGAATGTCTCACAGACACTTGCACACAGCCTGGAGATAATGGTATACAATGTTTGGAGCATCTTTGTGTTCTCAGTGCAACTTCCCAAGTGTGGAGTTTGCAGTGTGACATGTCAGGAAGTTCTGAACTATGGAGCAGCATGGATATCAACTTTTCACATTAGAGATGCTCAAGACCTCTGACCATAGCTAGTTCAGTTGAGGAATAATGAACATGGTTCTCACAGGAATTCCTGAGTGTCTGAGACTCTTCTGAAGACATTTACTGAAGGGACAGAGGAGACTGTGTGCTGCAAAAGGATAATAGATGGATCACCTTTGGAAGCATTCATCTGATGACAGTCAAACCCTCCAAAGGTCTCTGCTCTCCGGGGCAAGGAAACAGGGCCAGCCATGACTTCCTGCTCAACAGGGCTGCTGATGGTCTGTCCAAGTGTGCCGCCGAGACTTCCACTCACCAAACCCTGGAGGATTTCCACTGGAGTGAAGCAAACAAAACACTCATGTGGATATCTATCTTTCATTAAGAGGAAAAAATGTCATGGCAACATGTGATATGTACAGACTGGATCAGAACATCCCAAAGAATAGGTAAATTTTCCTGCCTAGGGGGCTCTACTGGAAACGTAGAGACTAATTCCAGGCTTCTATCCGTGGGCCTGAAAAATCCGCAGGCGAAAAGGAAGGCGGAGTAGTTGACTGGGAGGAGTATGGGTTCTAGAAGTAGAGCCAAAGCAGTGGAAAGGCCTCTGGAAATGTGAGCCAGTGTGAGAACAGCAAATAAAACTAGTAGGAGCAGGTGGGTACCAGGGGCCAGAGCAGCCTAAGCATCTAGATCTTCTAATTTAAGTTAACTGCTAACTTGAGATTTTCCCCAGGGCAGGGTCTGTGGGGAAAGAAGAACAGGAGAGGAACAGGGGTGAGTGAGAAAGAAGGTCCAGACAGGATAAGAGGCAGAAAGAAAAAAAATATCTCTTAACAAGCACCATCATTTTAATAAGGCATAAAAACAATAGAAAAAATATAATTAAAAAAGGTGCTTGAGTCAATTTTTTTCCCCTTAGCTTTTTTTGGGGGACGGGGGGAGAAAGGGTAGATCAATGTTATTGAACTCAGAGATCTGCCAGCCTCTGCCTCCTGAGTGCTGGGACTGAAGGAGTCTGCTACAAAGCCCAGCAAAAAAAAACCAGTATTTGAAAGAAAAAATTTCATGGAAAAAAATGAACTAAAAAATACTGAAGTCAAATGCCATATAAAGAAAAGAGGTGGTAAACAAGAATGTAACTTTCTATAGACTGGAGCACAGCAGAAAGTGTTTCCATTAAACAAATGAGATAAACACACCAAGGAAACGATGCAAAACACAGAAGAATTTAAGTCTAGATTAGAGAAAACAAGGTTGATGCAGTAGCACCTCTGCTATCTCAGCTCGGCAGACCGAGGCCACAGATGCAGGTGGAGGGCAGGGTGGTCTCCATAACAGGGCCTTAGCTTAAAAAACTAGAAAAGTAGAACAAGTGAAACTCAGAACAGGCAGGAAAAATAGTCATAGAAAGTCAAATGGAACTAACACATTAAGAGCAAGGTACCCCACAGAAGATGGCTTAGTAGGTAGAGGATCATTAAAAGTGGAAAATAGTGACTGTAGGGCAAGGAAGGTGCATGATTGAGGAAGAAAACCAAAGTCAGAGAACAGAGGAAATACAAAGAATTGCAATTCAAGAACATTTTCCTGAAATTGAAAATATTTGTAACCATGTTAGACAGTAACCCCACAACAACCAACCATATAGTATACTTTGTAAAAATATTTGGAGTTAAAAAACACCCCTTGGGCTCCTAAGCAAGGAACATGTGACTTATATAGACAGATCATGTGGTTACTACCCTCTAAGAATGATGGGAAATGATGCGACATGAGAACAATTAACAAACTCAGATAAGAAAATATGAGCCAAAGACTTCATATCCAAAGAATCCTTCGAGCAGAAAGAGCAGGAATCAATAAAGAAGACAGAAATAGCACTTTGATGGCTTTGAGGACACTGACGTAAGGATGGGGCTCTACAAGCATGTGTTTAAAGAACCAATACTACAGGCCACGCGAGGAGCAGAGTGTGAATGAAGCTCCAGATGAGACACGCAGACACAGTTCTTAAGAAGGAATGGAGACTGTGATACAGCCTTGTATGTGGAACTGTGCTGGCAGGAACAGCAGTATTATTCTTATACAAGTACCAGTGTTAACACTGAAATAAGACATTAATATAGGATATTCTTTTTAATGTATTTTAATTAAAAACATTCTGTGTGTGTGTGTGCGCGCGCGTGCGTGCACACGAGAGCACACGTATGTGGAGGGTGGCCCGTGCATGTGGGAGAGGGGGCCAGAGGATAACTTGCGGGAGTTGGTTCTTTAATTGTATGGCTTCTAGGAATCAAACTCAGGTCATCAGGTTTTGCAGCAGGTGCCTTTACTCACTGACCCAGTAGAGGATATCCTAATTCCATAATGTATCCCAGAGAAGGAATATTCCTTAGTGGAAAGGACACAGACATGTCTAAGTGATTAGGAAATATATATGGCAACCTGTAATCCATAATTTGCTTAGCTACATTCATGTGAATTTACATTATTGAAGCCCCTCTCTAGTTCGGTCCACGGAAAAGGACAACAGAGTAATGACTAAAAATTTCAAAGCAATGACAATAATTCCCAGGTCCTAAATAATGATCTTAAAATACTTTTCACCAGAATTCTCAAAGGAATGAATGGAACAGCAAACAACCAAGAAAAGCTTAGCTACACAAGCAAGCTCTGTACTGTGACCATGCCATAGACAGAAGCCACAAGAAAACGAGGGTCGGGGCAGGGGGGGGACATACACACTGCGCTTTATATGAGGTTAAGAACTGCTCGGTGACCTAGAACCCATCAACTATGTTTAAATCCATGAATCCATAAGCAGCTAATTTTGGAGCTGGGTACTGAACACAAGGCCTCTCACGCATGCAGAGCTCTACCTCTGAGCTACAGCTGCAGCCTCATAACAACGCGTGCAAAACAGTGCAAGTCCTACCGGAGGATCCAGACAGACCAGTTTACTGAAGACTGGCACCAAAAGGAAGAGCCCCTCCCCTGCAGGATTCATCCTTTTATCCCACTGTCCCTATGTCACAGAAAAAGAACTAAGTTCCTGATCTGAACTCAACACCATAGGAACACATCTTATGAAATACACCAAGTCTGAGAAATTCAGCTTCTGAAACCAGCTGTGACTGACAGACCTAGAGAACAGAGTGCTATATGGAAAAATCCAACCAGTGGTTTCAAAAGCTCAGCTAACCCAAAGATTAACTGCATGGCGAGGATGGGGACGGCAGGCTTGCAGGATGGCTCAGTAGGTATACGGGAGCCACACCTGATGATCTTGAGTTTGTTCTCTGAGACCTAATGCCCCAAGCTGTCCTCTTACCTTCATAACCCTTCTATGCACATCATGGGCTTTGTATACCCACACATGCATGTGCACAGCAGACACACTAATGTAACTTTAAAAATAAAAAAGGGGAAAGTACTTAAGTGATTATTGATACAAGTTAGGGCAGCTGCTTCTTTTAGGAGGAAGTTAAGGGTGATGGGGACATGCAAAGGCTTTTAGGGTGTCTGCCACGTTTATTTCTTAGCTTGGGTAGTGACTGTAAGGGATGTTTACTTGACAATTTAACTACAGCGATACTGGGAAGCTTTTTATACTGAAGTTTGATAGCAACAGCAGACACTGGCAGGGGACATTAGTGTGCACATCTCTCCAGGACAGGACAGAGATAGCAATACTGTGTGTGAATTACCTTCACTTATTGCACTTTTCATCAGCGGTCCTCCTTTGAGAGCCTCCTCTGTGTTGGAGCGGAAGAGGACTCTTGGGCTGTGCGTTGGGGAGCAATCCTCAGGCAGGGGAGTGCTGCATTCAGTCATGTCCCGGAAAATCATCTCCTTCTCTTCCAGCAAGAGGAGGATCTGCTGGTCCTTCTGTTGAAGTTGTTCTGCAGGACAAACGGAGAAACCACCTGACTTGTCTGGAGCCAGGGAACACAAGATGACTGAGAGGTGAGCACCACCTAGTGGTGGTTATGGAAAGGCCCATGACAGAAGAAGGGTTCTTTCCTGCGAGCACCAGCATTTCTGCCAGCACAGTGAGCCCCCTTCCCTGAGCCATCTCACAGTCCATCTGTGAACACAGCAAGAGAGAAGGCCAGGGACTGCAAAGAGTAGATGAGACTAACTGGAGAATATCTTCCTCATTTTAACCTTAGACATGACTATAAAGTGTGGCGAATTCTCTATGACAAGGCATGGATAAAGTCCCCACTGTCCAAGGACAAAGAATCAGAGATCAAGAACTTTGTCCAAAGAACCAAGAGGAGAGAATTCATATTCCCCAGTGCTATTTATTTAATATTTATATATATTTATATTATCCATTTTTATTTGTATAGGGCCAGCATGTTGGTCTGTGCATCACATGCATGCCCAGTGCCCACAGAGGCCAGAAGAGGGCACCATATCTCCTGAAATGGGAGTTATAGACAGGTGCTTGGAATTGAACTCAGATCCTCTGGAACAGCAACCAGTGTTCTTAACTGCTTAGCCATCTCTCCAGTACCACTAGACTATTCTTGATGTCATTCTCCTTTGGAAACTATTTGTTTCTGTAGTTGAGCTGACTGAGACAGTTCAATGCCATTTCCAAGATTTTACCTTTTAACTCTCGGGCTCTGGTATCCAACAATTTCTTTTCTTCTTCATTCTCACTAGGAATCCCTTCATCTTCATCTCTGTTCCTAACATAGCCAAAATAAAGAAAGCCAGATGAAACAAACAAACCATCCAAGACGTCAGTCACGTGTCACTGCCCTGTGCACATGAAGTCACACAGAGGTACGAAGAGGGAGGAAAGGGCGGGTCTTGGTGTCTCACTTACAGGGAGTTGATTGTATCCTGAATGATATGAATCCAGCTATTCCGCTCCTCTTTGGAGCTGGCGTGGACCTCCACCATCTCTGGATCTTTCACTCCCATACTGATGAGGAACAGACCTTTCTCTTCATGTGCCACTTCTCTTACAATCAGCTTCTTTAAGGAGATCACAGTTGACTTATGGTCCTGGACAGAGGAGAGAGGCAAACATAAGACACGCATGCAGTACACTCACTCTTGAAGACAACTCTAACTTGAGGTAAGCTCAGACAGCTTTAAATGCACGAAAAACAGAGAAACCCTGTCTCGAAAAACAAAACAAAACAAAAAAATGCACGAAAAAAAATAAAATCAATTTAATCCTTTTCCAGAAAACCCCTTCAGTTTTCAGATAAGCATTTCATCATTCACCTCAAATGTGAACAAGAGATCCACACTGGAGATTAGAGGAACATGGCCACTAAACTTCTGTTTTCTGCATGATGAATCTGGGAGACACATTCCACAAGTGGATTTCTAGTGTGATCAAATCATCAAGTGTTTTGGGCATTCAACAGGATTTTTTTTTTTTTTTTTGGTTTTTCGAGACAGGGTCTCTCTGTAGCTTTGGAGCCTGTCCTGGAACTAGCTCTGTAGACCAGGCTGGTCTCGAACTCACAGAGATCCGCCTGCCTCTGCCTCCCGAGTGCTGGGATTAAAGGCGTGCGCCACCATTGCCCGGCTTCAACAGGATTGTGAAGGAACATAAAAATAATTTTGCAGTGGGAAGGAAAAACAACAAAACACCACAAGGGCACGTGAGGAATCGATCCTAGGGATCTCTGTGAGTCAGGTGGTTTTCAGTGGGCAGGTAAGCCACAGCTGTATGACAGACATGGTGATGCTAGCTGGTTAGACTTTATACCCAAACTAGCTGGCATGAATATGACTTATTTCAAACAGAAGAGAGAAACAGTTCAGCTTACCAAGGATGCAAACACGTATTTCTGGTCTTTTTCTTGAAGGAAAACTAAAATGTCAGTGAGGAGAACTGCTTGAACCTCTGCAAAGTAGAAGTGGGAGAGAAAAGGAGAGAAGCCGTTCATCAAACTGGTGTAGCAATGCACAGTGACTGTGTCTGAGATCACACCCACCCCCTGCAACAGTTTTGTAATTCTGCAGGATTCAGAGTTGACCACTGGAGTTTTAGAGGTATTTTATTCTATCTTTAAAGTGTTTATAGTTATTTTGTTATCCTTAATAAACTATGCTATCTAGCATTTTACAAACCTTAAGACAGCTATTGTTTTCAGTGGTAAGTATAATAATAGTTACATATACTGAAACCCCAGATTTCTCACTTAGAAACAAGACGACAAAATATAAATCCCAAACCCCAACAATACGGATCTCTTTACAATGTTACAACACGGAGAAATGAGTAATTCATACCTGTAAATCAATGTGTTATTTTTAGCTTCACCTTCCTGGGATGTTTTGAGTGATATGACTTGACCCACAGAACAGAGGATTCAAGCATATACAAAGTTACTGGCAAAGCAAATAACTGCTTTTTACCCTAGAGGCATTTTAGGCACATCACCATAAGCCTTGCCTCAGAAAAGCTTAAGTGATCAGTCCTGAAAAGATATATTTTGCATTGCAGTGTGTGTGTGTGCGTGTGTGTGTGTGTGTGTGTGTGTGTGTGTGTGAGCAAGCCAACTTTTGTGCCTTCCAGAGTTGACTTTGGGTATTTTCCTTTATTACTCCTTAATTTTTTGTTTTTTTTTTCTTTACCTAATTTTAAAAAAGATTTATTTACTTAATATTTCTACAGTGTTCTGCCTGTATGTATGCCTGCATGCCAGAAGAGGGCACCAGATCTCATTATAGATGGCTTTGGGCCACCATGTGGTTGCTGGGAATTATCTCAGGCAGGACCTCTGGAAGAGTAGCAAGTGCTACTAAGCCACCTACCTCTCCAGCCACTGTTTACCTTATTGTTAAAACAGGGTTTTTCTTACTGAACCTGGCTGGAGCTTGCCATTTTTGGCTGGACTGGTCAGTGGATAGGACTGGTCACTGGATAGGTCAGTGAGCTTTGGGGATCCTCCTGTCTCTATTTGCTGCCCCTCTTGCCCAGGTTATAGTGTGCATCACTGTATCTGGCTTTTATATCAGTTCTGGAGATCTGAATTCAGGTCTTAATATACTCACAGAAAGTCACTCAAAAGGTGACTGCTCAACTAAGCCATTATTCTGTATGGCAAAGTTTTAAGTATAAAATACTTATTTAAGAATGAAGGTGAGAGAGGCAGGTGGATCTCTGTGAGTTCAAGGCATGCCTGGTCTACAGAGCGAGTTCTAGGACAGGCACCAAAGCTACAGAGAAAGTCTGTCTCAAAATTAAAAAAAAAAAAAGAGGGTACAATTCAACCAATGTGTTAAGTAACGAGCAACCTTTACCAACATACTCCAGGAAATATTCTTCAGTACCCCCCGCCAATGTTGGAGAGGAAACTCTGGGTTCTATGCACGATAGGTAAGCAGCCCACCTGAGCTACACTCATAGCCCACAGTTTGTTTGTAATCTTTCCCAATTTCTCATAATATTAATGGGAAACGGCAGCCAGAAAAGTACCCAGAAGGGATGTATAGCAGAGACTTTCTCCATCCTCACAGTGAACAAGACTGGAGGGTTCACACACACTAATCTCTGGGTTTACTCCCCAAATCTGCATAAAACAGGGTGTGGTGATACACACCTGTTAACCCCAGCACTTGGGGGAGTTCAAGGTGACTCTCAGCTGAGTTTGTGATTAGTCTGGGATACCTGACATTCTCTTTTCTGCTACCCCTCAAAATCAGGACAGAGACATTTTAAAGCAAAAGATTAAGACTCCCCCATCTCACCCCATCACAGATAGCGTAACTGTCAACCTGACACAGCCTGGCATCATCTGAGAAGAAAGCCTTCACTGCCTAGATCAAGAGGTCCATGGTCATGTTTAGGGGAATGGTCTGAATATTAATTGTTGTAGAAGGCTTCAGCTCAGTGTGGGTGACACCATTTTCTGGGAAGGTGATCCTGGGCTATGTAACAAAGCTAGCTGAGCAGGAGCCCATGAACAAATGATGTGAATCAGCATCCAGTGTTTCTTTGGGGCCCTTTGTTCCTCTCCTGATGTACTTCAGTGATGGGCTGTGACCTGGAAGTGTCAGCCAAGTACACTCTTTCCTCCCCACTGCTGCTTCTACTCAGAGCGTCTTTAATCACAGCAACTGAACGGAAACTAAACACTTGCACAGACATACTCTAGCTTCATAGGAAAAACTGAATTCAGCTCTCTTCCACTCCATTAAAACAAAACCACGTGTGGAACCAGAGTGCATAAATGGGGGAGGTAAGCCAGGTAAAATATCACGTTTCCTCTCACATGTAGATGTAAATTTAATTATTTGTAATATAGAACATGAAAGGTGAAGAAACACAGTTTGGGGCAAGAAGGGGACCAGCAGGAGGTGCTGGTGGAGCAAACAACCATGTATGTTGTATTAAAATATTATAATGAAACCTATTGTTTCGTATGCTAAAAAATTAATTTAAGAAATATGTAGGGCAACACAATTCGTTTTGTCTAAATTATGGTCAAACTAAGTTAAGTCTAAACTGTAGAATATAGAATATGACACATAAAAACCAAAACCATCAGACTGACGTGTACTTGAGCGGTGCCTAAGACTCCAGCAGATCTAGATTCTATCACCATCGTCACCCCAGAAATGGAACAAAACAAACATCTTTAATTGGATCCAGGAACTTCAAAAAAATTCACCAACTCATGATCTGACTAGTCCTCTAGGCATGCACAGGGCCATTTTCCTCTGTTCTCTTGAGGGCAATGCACATCTCCTAGCCAGCTACTCAGAACTACCAAGCCTACCCTTACACGTTTCTCCCTTCGGAAAGCAGAGCCTATAGCTCCTTGGGAAACAGATTTATGCACACCTCTGCCACAACTAGAATTTCCTACAAAGCTACACAGCAAACAGAAGCAAAGGAGGTCTCAATTTTCAGGCTAGACAGCAGTAATTTTCCATGCACTATCATTAGTTTTGACAAGTTATTTTAAGTTTACTTTAAAATAATTCAGGTGCCTGCCAAAAATAAGTTCGAAAAGCTTAAGTTTCAACTTTGTTGGATCCTGAGGTTTATGATCAGTGTTATGGATCAGAGAAATAACAATCCTACCCCTTCCACGGGGTGTTCAATACAGTACTGGCTGTTCTTGGCAGGAGTTCACGGGGGTGTGAAAAAGACTAAATAGCAACCCGTTCTCCCCAGTGCAGGCATTTCCAGCCAGAAACCTATTGTTCTGCTATTGGTTTGACCACAGCTTTATTCCAACAGCTGGAACCCATTTGTTTTTATTTTCAGAATAAGCTGCCATGTAAAGGAAGAGAATAAAGCGTTGGCTCCAGGCAACAGCAGTTCTAGCAAACCTAGGTCCTTATGAGAAGGACAGGTATTTCTGAGCTGCCAGTCTGCTTGAAAGGCAGCCTCAAAGGGGTGGTGTGGAAAGAGGTCTGGGCTAGCATCCTCAGACCACCACAGAGCTGTGAGGACTAGAAGGAAGGAGCACCTTAATTCACTACAGGATATCCTACACACTCCTGATCAGTGGTGAGGGACACGGGAACATTATCCCATGCTCCATTTCCATGTCTTCCACTGCTGTCCAGGCACTGGTGGTGACGGTTCCAATGCCTTTGCCACTTCCGATGTCCTAGTCTACATGACTCCCAGTTGTGTTGAAAAACGAAACAACAAAAAAACCCCAAACCACAAAACACCTAACTCATCCCTTGTCCATGTGATACCCTCTCATTGTAAGCCTATTCCATGCCCACAACCAGCAAGAACATCAAGAGCCAGCTCCTCACTGTGTGGCAGGCATCTCTGGCAGCTGGACCCCAGCAGGTTCTCCTATCACTCTCTTCAGCCTGACTGGGAGTCCTGATGATTTAACTTTCTGGGGTTCCAGGCTCTCCCAACTCCATTTCCTCCAGCAATACTTTTCTCTTCATTCTTCAAGACTGACCTCCACGGCCACTCATGCTCCCTTTTCATTCTGGCACCCACCACACTACAGAAGTACCCTCTTCTTGTAGGTCTGAAGTCCGCTGCCTGGAGGGGACTTCTGTACTACTGTCCTAAGCAGACATAATAGGCTAAGCACCTGAGTGCTCTGACTGAAGACCTATGGCATCGCTCCTGATGAGACGGGAAAGGAAATGTTCCTTCTCATCTCAGTGTGCTACTGGGACATCAGCGCACCCATGGCCTGTTCCACCTCCTCAGCTCACTTAGTCCAGGACTGTGGCGGGAACACCAGCAGCTGCTGAGGGTAGAGCCCACAGAGGCAGGATGCCAACCTAGTAAAGTTCTGATGAAACCGGTCACTTTCCTAAAAGTAAGATGTATTCAATAATTAAAAACAAAAATGCTTAACTTCCTTAACTTATTGTAGGTGACTGATGAAAATTGAGAAATAATAAAATGAACAAGTTACTTTTAATGATCTAGTTTGCTTTAGAGAAAAATGACAGACATGAATCAAAGTAATGAGGAATGTAGTTGAAATGAGTTAGACTTGCCTTTCTCTAAGGTCTCAGAAGGTCTTTGGGGAGTGATAAGTTCTCAATTCTTACGGACTCACGGTCCCTGACTCAGACAGTTCTGCCACTGACCCCATCCCACAGTGGCCACTCAGCACCTCTCTGGGGGAACACGTCACTGCAACCGTGTACTATATGCATTAATTTGATCCTTTGTGTTTTAAATCAATTTGCCATTTTCCCTGAGTGTATCTTTTCCTTGCTGCCACATTTCATAGGGCTTTGTAAGTCACTTCAAATGAGTCTTCTTTGACATATTACTAAATGGTTGTTGCCCTGGGTGATGTCTGGGTATAGCTCTCCAGAAGAAACCTGGTGGTGAAGTTCAGAAGCATCTCCCCAGGCACCCAGACACGGAAGCAGTCTTACCTTTTAGCCGTCCTGTTGCACTCTTCAGAAACACACTCCCATCCCGCACCAGCTTCTTCCGTTTCAGATCCTCCTTGGCGAACATCTGCCCACTCTTCATCCTCATGATCGACTTGCTATCGGTCTTCGTGTAAATCTCACCAAGACGGACTTTCTTCTCATAACTTGCCACTTTGCTGTCCACGGCTCCAATCACATCCTTCACCAGGCTCAAGGACTGAGCCAGGTCTTCCTGCTCCACTTCATTGTCTTGGGGAGGAAAGAAGTACTCTGAATGGCTCCTTGCACACAAGAGCACACAGGAAGGAGTCTACACGATCACATTCCCCAGCTGTTATACTTCACGCTGGAGCCAACACACCAAGTCACATGCTGACCTTTCCTGCTGCCGTAAGTTCAATTCCAAAGGAAGTTGGGTATTCTCAGTGCTACGGATGATATGCAATTATATGCTCCAAAGCCAAAGAAACCAATGTTTTAGGGAGAGAGAGCAGCAGAGGCATGTAACAAGCTACTCAGCTATATCTCTGCCTACTCTTTAATGTGATTGCCTCATAACTTTTAATGTAACTGCCTAGGAGAAGCAGCTGCTGAGAGAAACCTCTACATACTGATTAAACAAGACAGAGTAACAATTTTAGCACTTATGGGAAGAAAAGGTGGGAACTGCTGAACTAGTCCATGCTCAGGGCACATGGTGCTTTAACAGAACCAATACATGGTCCCTCCTTGGTATCGTCCATCTACCCCAACTGTAGTGATTTAACACTCCAAGTGCTATTCCAGGAATCGAATCCAGGGCCTTGCACATGCCTGGGAAGTAATCTAACACTGAGCTGTACCTCCAGCCTGCTGTTCTAGGAACTAAATCCAGGACCTTGTGCATAGCCAGGAAACACTGCAGCACCCAGCTGTGCCTTCAGCTCCTTCTCAGTTTTTGCCTTGATACAGACAGACCTCACTGGCTGCCCAGGTTGGACTTGAATCTGATCTAAATCCTAGCAGGCCTCAAATTTGCATCTCCCTTGCCTTAGACCAAGAATCTAAGTCCACACAACTGTATCGTTGGTCCTATTTCCTTCCATTCAAGAAAACTGTGTATCAGGTGGGTATAATTCTGTTTCCCTATAATTCCAGCACTTGGGAGGCTGTGCAGAAGAATCATGAGTTTGAGACTAGACTGTCCTACACAGTGAAACAGGATCTCAAAAACTAAAGACAGCAACAAAATAAATAGCCATGAAAAGATGCTTACAAGATAAGATACACCTGTAATCGTGGCACTTTTGGGGGAGGTGGAGGAAAAACGGTTGTGAGTTTGAGGTCAACCTGGGCCAGAGTGAAAATCTGTGCCCCCAAATAAATAAACCACGGAGCTAAGCACAGACATGTTGGCAGGTCTGTACTGGTTTCTAGGGCTATCTGGATCTGAGTTACAAGCTTACCTTTGGTACACTGCAGTATCCTCTGGAATAAAACGGGGTACTTGGTGATCCTCTGAGTTACAAGTAAAATGCACTCTGGAATCCCAAGCCTTCTCACTACTGAACTGCTCATCTTCTTCTGCAAAGGAGTGAAGAAACTGTTAGTCCTCGTGTGAGAAAGGTAGCTTTAGCCAAAATGAGTGCTTGTGTTCTTGACCATGGTGGGGATGCTTGTGTTTCAGGGAGTACCTTCACAAAGGCTTGGAAACGCTTATCCTTTGTGTAGAGGTCTTTGAAGTAGTTGACAGACTGGTTGTGCTGTCCACAGAACTTGCCGTATGTCTTCTTTAAGCGCTCTGCATTCTCACCTGAAAACTGCCCCGGAAAGAAAACAGGAGTCACACCACAAGTCAGGGTATCGCTCTACAGAAAGTCCCCAGGCTTGCTGTAAAGACTAAGAGTGCTTCCTAATAAACTCCCCCAAAAGATTAAATGGTACAACAGCTTTGGCAAACAGCTTGGCACTTTATTGAAGGGTTAAGTACTGAGATCTGAGAAGATCCAGTGATTTGTTGTGTAGGTTTCTTCACTCACAATGGAGAGGCAGAAGCGGAACTACTACCACAAACCACGTGCCCTAATAGGCTGAGTCCAGTACTGAGTAACACAAGTACCACTGGACTAAAGTTTCAGTCCCAGCAGCAAAGACTTTAGTAGGGTTGTGTACAGCATAAGAAACTACAGACAAGAATACAAGTCAAGATGCAATACCTATATACCTATACAGATACTGAAGGCAGAGAGAGAGAGAGAGAGAGAGAGAGAGAGAGAGAGAGAGAGAATTTAGAGGAGAGATAGTTGGAGAATATGGCTCTTCATTTGTAGAGTGTCTCATTAGGCTCATTTTATAGGACTATTCAATCTGCACTTGCCAAATCCATGTGTCTCACACAGAATACACATTTATTTACATCATGCCTGTTTCTACAGATTTTCTTACGGCAAAAACCTCTGTCATATTCAGCTGTGCAGTTTTATCCCCGGCATTTAACAGACAGCAAATTCGTCTAGAATGAGTGAATACACTGATCAACTATCAAGTGAGGGATGTAGGCAAGGAGATGACTTCTAATTCTCAGTCAAGCCTGTAATCCCAGTTCCTTGGGAGGGTCAAACAGCCTCAGAATAAAAGCAAAAACAGGACTGGGGATGTAGCTCAGTGATAGGGTGCTGACTTACCATTTATGAGAAGTCCTTGGTTCAATCCCAAGTACTCCCCAGCCCCAACCCAATTCTCATTCAACCGTTCCAGCAACTAAACTTCTGCATCTACACAGAAGCAGGGATCTATTGAGAGGGAAAGCTCTAGTATGATATTCTTGTCTGTTAGGTTTTATTAGCAACATTTCATTTTTAAAAACATTAAAAGACTTTGTTTGTGAGCTTCTCTGGAATGGGACTGAAATAAAATCATGTCCAAAAAAACAGTAACACATTTTATAAAGTGTTTCACAGATAGCCTATTGGTCAACTGCCTAAGCTTTAGCTGGTCTCAAGACAGATGGAATCTGCCTGGCGGTGGTAGTGCTCACCTTTAATCCCAGCACTCAGGAGGCAGAGGCCACCTGAGAGTTCAAGGCCAGCCTGGTCTACAGAGTGAGTTGCAGGACTGCTCCATAGCTAGTGAGAAACCCTGTCTCAAAAAAATCAAATCAAATCAAAAAGAAAAAAAAAGATAGATGGGATCCTTTTCAGATGAGCCATGGGGAAAACTCATGATTTCAATAAACATTCTTTTACTTCCTACACAGCACTGCTTCTGATGACTGTATGGACTTAGAGAAAGAAAATCTTTTAGTATATACTTTATTATTATATATTATACATACCTAACTTTCTAAAAATAGCATAAGCAGAGAACCCTTCTTTCCTTCTTTTATAGAAAAGAAAACTGAGGGTTAGATGACCTCAGTTTGTTAAGTCTACAAAGAAAACCAGTAAAGCTGAGCTATACATGCAGGGATCCAGAATCACAAAGCTTCTCTGCTACCCCAAAGTGTGAGAATCCCAGACCTGCCCGCTGCTCACCTGATTGACAAGCACATCCCCTATCCTCTTGACAAGAAAGTTCCTTTCACTTTTCTCTACCAGAGACTCCTTCTTCCGCTCCAGGATTCTCTGAAAGAACTGGCTGTGGATACTGATCAGTTCATCCAAACAAGGGAACAGCTTTTCCACCATCTGCTGCTCAAAGAGCAGATCTGTCATCATGCCCCGGCTGTACACATCACTCATGATCTTGAGCGTGCGGATGTGATGTAACTCTGTCTGCATCAACTCTATGAGAAGAGAGAGCAAGGGTCTTTCAGATCACAGCTAAGCTTGTGAGGTTAGCTCAGAGCCCAGCTGGGACTCTAACACCGAGCAAACAGCTCTCTTCCGTGGCGTAGTCTCATCTCATGCCGCCCTTTCGCTGACCTAACATTTCTCTGATGGCAAGTGTACTGAATTCTGAAATGATTTTCAGAGTCCTTTCCTTTTACTGTTTCTGCACTGAACTCAGTCCCTTTTATTTACTGTGTCCCTGCTTCCCAGAACTGACAAATATTTCACCTTTTTAGTGTAGCTCAAGAACAAAAATGCATTTTTAGAAGGCATCTCTTTCATACACTGCTGTATAGCTCACATGCAAATATAAACTGTTCAATCTAAGGAGAAAGGAACAGAATGGGACACTACAGGGCAAAATGAACAAAAGGCAATATCAAGTCTCCAAGCTGGGCAGTGGTGGCGTACACCTCTAATCCCAGCACATGGGAGGCAGAGGCAGGCAGATGTCTGTGAGTTCGAGGCCAGCCTGGTCTACAGAGCCAGTTCCAGGACACCTAGGGCTATTACACAGAAAAACCCTGTCTCAACCCCCATCCCCCAAATCATGTCTTCATACCTCAGTGTTTTAATGGAAACCTTTATGATGCTGCATATTCAACACTTAGTTTTTACAGTCCAACAATCACTCATTTAAACATGCTGGACAGGGCAACTCCTCTTCAAGTTCCCTCCCTGGGAGGCAGGACAATATCTCTACCTCAGTAACCCTCACTGTGTGTAAGGGGGATGGTGCAGATGACAAACAAGCAAAGCAAATGAAGCATCTCACCGTAAATCACCTCCTGCCGTTTGACCACATCTTTCTTCTGCTGTTTAAGGAACTTGCTGTCTACTATGCGGCTCCAGGACTCTGCTTCTAGCTGTTTAGAGTCACTTTCAAAGTCTCCCATCAGCTGTCCTTCATTCATGTCTGTACCTACTCCTCAAAATACAAAAAAAAGCAATCTCAGGATGTTGGGTTTTTGACCTCTACAAGTCTAGATTTTCCTGCAGGTGAAAACGAGTTCCTAAGACAAATCCTCTGTCCTAGTGTAGAGGATATTCAAGGAGAACATACTAGGCAGGATCACTGTCAAGTTCAGGAATGGAAGATTCTATACTCAAGTCTGGTTAGGAATGATAAACATACGTACATCTAGCAAGACTGAAATAATTCCTATGTGAAGCTGGAGCTTGAAGCATCCTGCTATCTTTACGAGCTGCATGTTCGTCTGAGTACACTTACAATTGTACAGACACAGAACTGAATGTGTGCAACGTCTAGAGGAAGAAAAGCATCCATACTAGAGTGTGTCTAGGTTAAAATCAGTGTTCCCTTCTGTGGAGAGCCAACACCAGGACAGGTGCGACCGCCAATGCTTGGCACTGCAAGAGATGCTTTACAAACAATTGAGAGACTCTTTCCAGGGAGGGAGGGAAAGAACAGGCCCTGCTATTTGGTAATAGTGTGATAGGAGATACACTGGATCCTTATAGACATTTAGTAATACAGGCCAGAGTTTCCTCTTACCCTCATCAGTAAGTGATTCTGTTGACTCATTGACCTTGCAGATTTTATTTAGTGAGTCTGTTGAATGAGACAGAAATTTCCAGGTGTTTGACATGTTCTCATCATTGCCAACTCTAGAGACAAAAGGAAGACCACACTGTCAAATACGATCTGATAAGCTGTGGTGCACATTCTCAGGTGAATCCCTAAAAAAAAAACAAACCTCTAAAATGACAGTTAGTCGTGGGTGTTATGATGACTTAAGACAAGCTACCTGGGTACATAGCAAAATGAAGCACTACTAAAAAGTTTAGAAGTGTTACCAACACAAACTCAATCTTAGTTCAACTTTCTGAGGCTTTAAAAAAAAGGTACACAGCATCATGTACACATTTATATAGAAAAATTAAAATTTTATTATAGGAGTTTGAGAGATGGCTCAGCAGTTAAGAACACTGGCTGCTCTTTCAGAGGATCTGAGTTTGATATCTAGCACCCATATGGTGGCTCACAATCACCTGTAACTCAAGTTTCAGGGGATCTAATACCTTCTTCTAGACTCCACAGATATCAGGTATACACATGGGGCAAAGACATGCATATGGGCAAAACACACATACATAAAATAACTTGTAAAAGCATTACATAATCACTAACTTTTTTTTCTTTTAAAAAATCTCTACCCTACAAACTACTGAGCATGTCATTAAATGATATTCTTTGGGCCTTTCCACCTCAACTCACAAGCTGATTAAACATTACCAATCTAAACTATAAATATAAGTATAAATACAGTACATCAAAACCACAACTTCCAACCACTTCATCCGTGCCATCCAACTGTGTACCAACCCATTATTTTATATACCCATTTCTTTTTTTGTTAAATAAAGTGATTACTATGTCCTTGTCACCCATATGTCAACTGTAGACTCTTTAAGCCCACTTACCCAGTGATGTTCTGTATGGAAACACTTTTTGAGAGGGAGACACACTGCTGGGACCGCCTGTTAGTAAACATTGGTACAGCGGTGGCCTCATCAGGCAACAGGACTGCAGACCTAGGGCGCTCCTTGGGCTGTGAAGCTGCAGGGGAAGAGAGGACATGAATTGAAGCATCACCTTTCCAGATCCCTAGTGCTGACTTATTCCACAGACGCCACAAAGGCACAAAATGTTTTCAATACATTAGCTCCTTAAAAAAAGGAAGATTTAAAGACAGGGTCTTCACATCCTTGGCTGTCCTTGAACTCAGAGATCAAGTGTTGGGATTAAAAGCATGTGCCACAACACCAGTTGAAGCTCTGGAAACACAAATCAGGTCCTCTGGAAGAGCAGCATATGCTTCTAACCAGAGTCAACTCTCCAGCCCCTGCTCATTAATGGAAAACATGTATTTTGGTCAATTTCTTGAATTTATGGATAGAGAAAAATGAACACATGTTTAATATCGTACAGGTTATTACAGAGTATTTTTCTTTAACATGATCAAAGAGGACCTGGAGCTCTAATCTAAAATGATCACATGGCACATGGACACTAAATTATTTCTCCTTGGTAAGTGAGCACCTGCTACAGATGTAAATTTTTGTATCTGTCTAATCTCCAGGAGGGTCAAGAGCTAAGAAAAAGAGAATATGGGCTCTGGTATAATTTAACAATATTATAGGATACCTTTAATAAATAATAGCACAACAATTTACAGTTAATTCAAGTTCTATTTAGACAAGAGAAACACAGTATGCTACATATATGACCAGGTCCTTGCTGTAGGAAGTACGAAGGGAGTCTAAAGTGTGGGCCTCTGGGAGATTATGCTTCAGGGTTTCCAGGGCACAGCATGTCCTAAGTGTTTCAGAAGGGTGACCAGTGAGCAAATGAAATGTCAGAGAGGAAGAAACAGTGGTTCTCAGACTAGAGTGAGGATACCAACAGGCTAGAAGGAAAACAGAATATTCTGATGGGAAGAACCATACGAACAAAGGGCAAAATAATCACGAAGAATTAGTGGAGACAGAGAAAGAAGCAAGTAGAGGGAGGACACACACACACACACACACACACACACACACACACACACACACACACACACACACACACGGGAGGTGGGACGGTGCACCAGTGAGGAGAAGAACCAGAATGTTATGTAGAGCCCTAAATAATTTGTACCAAAAAGGCTGCAGAAGACACAAATAGTATGCTATTTGAATCCACTACTATATTCTTGTGTATGCAAGTGTGCTTGCCCAAGACAGTTCATGTTGGAATATGTTCCTCAATAGCTTCTAAAACCTATTTTTTTTTTGAGGGGGGGGGGTCTGTCACTGAACCTCATTTTGACTAAACTTGATCAGCATTTTGACTAGACTGGATGGCCAGCAAGTTCCAGGTATTTGCCTGTCTCTGTTTCTAGGACCCATGGTTACAAACATGCGCCACCATATCCAAACCCAAACTTGGGTCCTCATGCTTGTCCAACAAGCACTTTACACACTGAGCCATCTTCCCAGATCCAGAATTTGTACATTTAAAAAAATAATTATTTATTTCTTAGGTATACAGGGTTCTGTCTGCATGCATGCCTACTCACCAGAAGAGAGTGCCAAATTTCATTATAGATGGTTGTGAGCCACCATGTGGTTGCTAGGAATTGAGCTCAGGACCTCTGGAAGAGCAGCCAGTGCTCAATCTCTGAGTCATCTCTCTAATCCCAGAATTTGTACTCTTAATCACTATAATACTGGCATTCCATCTTATCCTAGTTAGAATTCTCAAGGGAATAAAATCAACAAACGACGATGAAGATGCAAATGGAAAAGAAACTATATTATAATGCTGGGAGGAATAACTTAGCACAGCCATCATGGAAATCAGTATGAGGTCCCCACAGATGAAAAATGGAATTTCTATCCATCCAGTCATACCACTTATGGATGGATACCCAAAAGACCCAGAGTAAGGCTACTATAGGGATGCCTAAACATCACTGTTTACTGTAGCACTATTCACAACAGTCAAGTCATGGAATCAGCCCAAAAATGACTATCAGTGGGTGAATAGAAAAAAGAAAATGTGATATAATGGAGTTTTATATGGCCAACACTCAAGAATGAAATTATATTATTTGAAGGAAAATGTTTAGTGAGACAATTCTACAAAAATTAGACTTATATATTTTCACATATGAAATTTTAAAAAAGGCAGGGACTTGAAGGCAAAATGAGGCACTACTACAGATGGCTAAGGTGAAAACAAGGAAGATGGAGATAAGAAAAGCTAATGGGAGGTGTTCTTAAGGTACATTTTATATATGGAAATCTCATAACAAAACCCAGCACTCTATAGATTACTAAAAATATAAATAAGAAAGTTCTCTGTGAGGGTCAGAGGCAATCCACATAAAAGACCGTGCTTCTGAAATAGTTGGTAACATCACAGAAAAAGGTTTTAAGATTAAAACTGTCCAAGGAAGCTGGATGACAGACTGAAGTGGGTGTCAGTCTAGTAGCTGTCTCCATACAAGGATGGATGAGAACCAGACTTAATATGTCTACAGGGAATTCATTCTCTGTAGTGTACAGATTGGCACAGTCATTTTCAAGTGCTCAGGAACTGCAGGAGAGAAATAAGGCACAAGTTGTGCTTCCAACCTTCAGTGGGCATCAAGACCACTCAGAGGATCTACTAAAACCTACACCACAGGGCTCTACCGCAGTGTCTGACTCTCAGGGCTAGATGGGGGTCTCAGAGTCTGCGCATGTATTGATTCAGCTACATGTTGAAAACATTGCTCTGGTAACAGCACAGGTTCCCACGGAGCCAATTCAGAGAGGATAATTAGCAGTGCATTGCTTACGGTAGCAGCTGGAGGTAATTAAAACACAACATATGCTCATGAAATAAATCACGCAGCAGTCTGAAATAATAACAATAGTAGTTCGGAAAACGACAGAGTGAACTAGTGTATAAACAGACCTTTTCAAAGATACAGATGACTAAGAGATAGCAGATCAGAAGAATATGCACTAAATATATTAAACGGGTATGAAAGAGCATGGGGAGTGAGAACACTGCCAAACTGAAGTGAAATCTTTCACAAGATGGTAAAGATCAGTTCTGGTTTCTTTTTAGATTTCAGAATTTATTGTGTGTGTGTGTGTGTGTGTGTGACACACATGCCACTGAGTCCATGTGGAAGCCAGAGGATAACTTGTAGAAGCTGGTTCTCTCTTCTACCATGTGGTTTCTAGAGACAAAACTCAGCTGTCAGGTTTGGCTGTAAACCCTTTTACCTTCTCAGATCTCTTTATCCAACTCAAAGTAGTCTTTTAAATTAAAATAATTACATTTATTATTATTTGCTGTGTGTGCACGTGCACACACATGCATGCAGAAGAGGTTAGAAGACAACTTGTGGGAGTTGGTTCTCTCCTGAAATGTGGGTCCTTGGGATTGAACTCAGGTAGTCAGGCTTGGCAGCAGGTACCTTTACTTGCTTGAGTCACCTTGCCAGTTCTCAAGATTTTTTTTTTTTGTTGTTGTTGTTTTTTTAACGTGTGAGGGTAGAATATGATTTACTCAGTTTTGTATAATATTTGAGAACCTTGGGAATAACAATGAAAAACTCATTTATATAATTTCACATGCTATCTATATATAAGCTTAACCAGTAAGAGTTCATTTGTGTCCCACTGACGTGAGGCACTAAAATCAATCACTTTCTCTGGTGCTGAAGAGGAGACCGAGTTGCACGGGAGTAAGCTGCTCACGCACATGGGCTTCAGTCCCCCTTTCAGCTAATGCACCTACTATGACAGACACCTTCAAGAAGGGTTTGATGGTGTAATGCTAAATTGCTAGTCAGAACAAAGTGGTAAACAATACAGGTATAGGATCTTGCTAGTTAGCTTAGGCTAGTCGCAACAAGCAAGCTTCACAAAAACATTGAATCTGGAACAAGAAGTCCGAGTGCACTTCTGAGAGGCGTGCTGAACTACTTACACTTGTTTCTCATGATGACTGTGGGCAGTGATGATGTGTCATGTGCCTGGAGGCTCCCTTTGGGCTGCTAATGAGAAAAGAAGGTACAAACATGAGACCACACTGCAACTCATCCTCCACAATTCTCCAGCAGCCTGGAGTAAAAAGAGATGGTGCTGGACCATGGCCACCACCACCTGCCATCCTTTGGGCTCACCAAGCACTACAGATGCTTAGGTGTGTGCCTACCCCCATCTCAGGATGCTTTTTGTCATCTATGTAGGTATGACATTCTTCCATTTCCAGATGCTCTAAGTACTCTCTCTTTGCTAAGGTCACCAAAGCCTTTCCTGACTGTAGAAACTGCCCGTCCATACCCACACTGCACTGTCAGTTACTCAGAGAACCAGCTGTATCTGTTCATTCTGTTTCTTTGGTGACTAGCATTTGTAAAATGTTACATTCTTAGAGAGAATACTAATTTTAGTCAAGTTTTGTGAGGGCATGCATAAAAAATAGTTTGGGAAATTACAAACCGAAGCATTTCCTCTGAAACAAATCACTAGGAGGAAACAGACCACTTTCAATTTAAAATGAAGACTTTCATAGATATTACAACCACATACAAAAGAGATGCTATCCTCTGTATCATCACTGCTCTCCAGAGCCCAGCGCATTCACAGTAACACAGATGATAAATGGCAGAAGCAGGAGGGAGAAGAAAGTACAGGTGGGCATATGGGAGGCTCTTCCCTTTCAACAGTATCCACTGGGCACCCATGATTATTCTCTGACATACAACCCTTCACATTTTAAGACTCTATCATACATCTGATGCTATTCTAGGTTTTCAGTGTACTGTATTCACAAATCAAAGATTCCTGCCTTCCTGATTATGTTCTAGTGGGAGTAAGGCACAGACTTAAAAAACAAAAAGACAGAAAAAAAAGGGTCCCAGAAGACCCGTAACACGATGGAAAAACGGGAACAGAGTGTGATGAGGGGACCTGGGACTGCTGGGTGACAGGCAGCATCAGTGAGCTGAGGGCTATAGGAGCTTCCAATTTTGGGGGAGAAAATAGAAATCCAAATTAGTATAAATTTAACTTCTAAGTCTTTGCACCTAAAATTTTAAAATGCAGCATGAGTCTCTGGGCTGGGGAAATTTAGATATGGATACAGCTATCTTTATTAGTCCAGCACCACCCAAAGTGAGGGCTGAGCAGGATCAACACCATCTGGGAATTCCTCAGGAAAGCAGACTCTTCAGTCCACTCCCAACTGAAAATCCTTTGGGAGAGGGGTTACAGCAGCAAATTTCTTTGAGTAAGATCTTGAGATGATTCTGATGCACACTTAAGACTGAGGCCACTGCACTAGGTAATGCGGGTACTGATGAACATCTGTGTAGACACATCTGGAAATCCTCTAAGGGAAAACATTCTATGTCTGGTTGACACTGACAGTCCACAGGCTACCTGAAGGACACGCTTTCAAGTTCATATGGCACCAATATTGGTACTTC
This sequence comes from Microtus ochrogaster, assembly GCF_000317375.1. Lineage (NCBI taxonomy): Eukaryota > Metazoa > Chordata > Mammalia > Rodentia > Cricetidae > Microtus > Microtus ochrogaster. Next base: position 18,262,157 of record NC_022023.1, read on the forward strand.
CTGTTCATGTCTCATGTCATCTCTGCCATCCATATGTGCCTTTGGAGAGCCCTCCCGATGCCCATCACATATCAAAAGCCTCTGATTTCCACCTGTTGCCCTCATGCTCCTAGATGGGGAAGCCAGACATTTCAGTAGCAGAGTATATTTGCAGAGCTAGTCAAGACAATCACTTAAACAGAAACAGAGAAATGTTTAATATATGAAAGTCCTAAAAAAAATTTCATTTTCTTTAAAAACTTTTTTGAGACAGGGTTTCATTTTGGTATAATGGCTAATACCAAACCAAGTAAACCATCCTGCTTCAGCCTCCCAAGTGCTGGGATTACAAGTGTGAATCTCTAGCTCAGCAATTCTTTTATTCAAAGTCTCAAATTCTTAAATGTGTTAATCAAGAAGGGGGCTGATCATTTTAAAGAGCAATTATCTTTAGATTAATTTGGTATCAAAATTGGCCCCAAATGATTAAAACAAGCAAGCAAACAAATAAATCTACTACAATCTAAATTCTAACATGTGGGTATTTTTTATTTCAAAGCACTGGATTTTGAGCATTTCTAATAGCTAGAGATATCTTACCTTCATTTTGACCTTTGCACAGGACGCTAGATTTTCTCTGCAGCCTTTGTGGACAAAAGCACTACAACCTGGAAAGGAAGCATAAGGCAAGGTCACAACAAGAAAGCCAGCAGGCCCTGGACTCTGACACTCCACCACTGCTGCATGGAGCTACAGACTTTCACTCACACAGAACAAACGTTCTCATGAACTGACTTTAGCTATTTCCTAGGAAGCAGGTGGACTTCTGCTTAACCAAAAGAAGTCAGGAATTTCTCAGGCAGGAAGTCTGAGAGGCTATGTAGTGGCATTTCATTTGTATTTTAATAAATAAAACTTGCCCAAGGATCAAAAAGTAAAATAGCTACTCTGGCCAGCCTTATAAACCAGGCAGCAATGACACACACTTTTAACCCGAGTAGCCATACTACCTCGCCAGAGAAACCAGGTGGTAGTGGTGCACGTCCTTTATCCCAGAACTAGAGAGGATTATAAGACGGGAGGAGACAGCTCTCAGTCTGAGATTCCTGGAGGCAGGATCGTCATTTCGAACTGAAGTCAAGGTAAGAGTCAGTGGCTGGCTATTTTGCTTTTCTGACCTTGAGGTGGAACACCAATTTCTCTGAGTTTTTATTAATTGTTCTTCAGGGTTATGATAACTCAGAGTTTAAATGTCTGCCACCAAGACGTTATGTCTATAGAGCCCAGAAAGCCTGGAGCCGGAACTGACCTACCTGTCTCCTCTCTAAGGAGGAGGCACCAGTAGGGGCCATGCAAACATCCGAAGGAGTGAAGCTTCCCACAGTCCCACCAAGCTATGATACCTATGAACCGTAATGGCTAGGATGGCATGATAATCTTAAGGGTGCAGCAGTGGCACACATACAGAAGTGGCAGTAACCAAAAGTTCACCAAATGAACTTAAGGCTCACTTAACAAGAGGAAACCTAGCCAACCACACATAGCTACTGAAATCATGGATCTTGGGGAAGAATCTACAGACACCACTTTACTAAAACCAGCATACTCCTAACTATGTTCTAAATATTTGTCCTTATACCCATAGATAAGCACAGTTCTTAACCCTCATCAAGGAAACTCTTCTTTGCAAGAGACAAAGACCATTATGGAAAACTATAGCCAAGCCAAATGCAGAGTTGTGGAATTCTATCTAGTCCTACAAAACAACCACGAACCTACAGAACAACTCCTACACCTAAGGCTCAGGAATATTGCCAAGGATGGGGTGGAAAGACTCTAAGAGCCAGAAGATCAGGAAATTTGCTGTGAGACTGAATGCCCCAGGGAAGAGCAGCACATTGATTGGTTATCCAATACCAAATGGCCAACCATAAAGACATACATACAAGTAACATTATACAGACCAAGCAGGTTTTATTTGTATATTTAGCAACACATATATACACACATAGAGATTTAAGAACAATTACTGAAAAAAAGAGGCCATGAATTTGAAAATGAAATAGGAGGTTGGAAAGGGAGGGAAAAATGACATAATTATAAAAGCAAAAATAAAAGAAATAATGAAAAGATGTTATATTTAAATAATAAGAAAATATATAAAACTGCTAAAAGGAGCTGTGAAAGTTTCAGGAGAAGGACCTGAAAGTTTACCCTTCTTGAGATCTTGAATACCCAAGCCTTTTGTACTTCATTTCCTGAGTCAGAAGCCATGTAAGAAACGTAACTACAACTTTCCCAAAGAATCCCTGGGAACCCTGACTCAAGAGAATGTGGGAGATTTCCTGAGACGAAACAGATTCAAATTTACCAATGACACATTTTATCTTAAAGTATTTTTTATTTTCCATTCCCGTGGCCTACAGGGGCCACTGATGTAAAAATCCTGCACTCTGTGCCTAAGAAAGGTCATGGGCTCTTCCTGCTAGGATGACGTCATGAAAACAGACTGTGCCCAGAGGCCAGAGGTAAAGCACAAACAAGCAGATCTGTCTTTGGGGACAGCTGGAGAGAAGTGTGTCTCCTGGGAAAGGCTCACTCAGAAAATCAGCAACAGACAGCATTTCACTAGGTATGGCAGCTTCAGGGAGTAGCACAGGCAGGCCTTGTCCTAGCCAAGGTCAAGAAGCTCTTGGACTTGGAAGTTTGGATTTATGGATGTCAGGGTAGGAGGAACCTGCAGCTCTGAAGGAGACTGCCAGAAACCCAGACCCCAAAGGCCTTCCCCATTCCTTCTGCAGTGCCTGCTTGGTTGGCTGGGCCCTTCTGAACACCAGCAGTCACACTGTGCTGGGATTTTTGTCAGGCTTTTCACCTCACTGAGGATCTTTAACTCGAGTGCAGTATCCGGATCATGACATATATCTGAATGTCTACGTGGAAACCCACAGGCCATTCCATTTTATGTCAACCGAGTACCCTGACACAACCTTCATTACTGCATTTGAAATTTACCATGTCAACTTAATAACATGCAAAAGAGAACAGGGCACATAGCAGGTAAATTACATTTGAATTCAGGTCCTAATTCTGATTACCACCATGAGCCCAACCATGTACTTCTCCACAAGCCTTGGTTTCCTTGTTTACAAAACAAAAAGAACCACATTCCCCATTTTAAGTACTGTGAAGACATGGCAAGGAAGAAGCATCATCTAAAACTGATACATTTACTCTGGAAAGTCACTTCCCAACATCTAATGAAGTGCAGTGTGTGCCAACTTTAAGAACTAGCCCCAAGTCTAATGCCACACACAAGGACACAAGGATGCCCTCATGGCCCTGTCTGTCACAGAGACAGAGTGAGAGTGACCCCCACATGCTAAGCAGAACAGCCTGAAGTCTGTAAGAGAGCCCCCCAGGAGCTAAGGGCCAGGTTCTGCATCTATGTCGTCAGTATTTCACTTCTCTAAAGCAGAACATTGGGGAGAAGAATGGAACTTGCAAAGTGAGATGCGTGGCAACAGTAACCCAACTGTTAAAATTAAATTTCGTTCCTATGAGATGCAATTATAAATCATCGATTACAAAGCGCTTCTCTGTAGGGAAGAATGAAGACTGGCACAGGGAGACCAGTTCAATTTTAACTGTGAAGGGTTGTTTCTTAGAAAATGAAGGATGAAGTACTGTGTCAAAATGCTGCCTACGCTTCTTCCTTCCTTCCCTTTCTGCGGTGATACGTGCCAAACCTAGGGTCTCATACTGTCTAGGCAAGCACTCTACCATTGAGCTATATATTTTCCATTTTGAGTTGGGGTTCAACAGGTTCCTATTACATTGTCCATTTATAATATCTGTATTAATAGTCTTTAAATTAAAAACATCAGTGCATCAAACTTTATCACCCTCATAAACTCCTTAGATTCCCTTATTCTTTAAAAATAGCAATTTACCACATTTGTAATGCATTATTCTGAAATACAAATTTCAGCATCACAGTTATAAGATGAATCTTTTCTCTTGTTTTACTCTAACTCTGTAATATCTGGGGCATCAACAAGAAATACAAGAGGCAAAAGGTTTGTTTGAGAACTTGCCGCTACTTCTGATCTGCAAATGGGACAAACTAAAAAAGCCCAGACAGAAACCGCTTCCAAGTGCCGCCCCCCTCCTTCCAGTCTCAGCACCCCAGAATTAGCAAAGGGCTAAGCAGTGCAGTTTTTAAGGGGGGCACTGTAACTTTTGAGCAGACTTCAGCAGTTCTCATGTTCTTGGGCCACTGTCTGAGATTTAAGAACAGTTCCACTTCGTGAGTCACAGAAGAAAGAACATCTTGGATGTGTCCAGTAGAACTTTTAAAGAAATTCATGTTTTTAGTTAACTGCCTCTAAACCCACAACCTAGCTGAAATTTTACTATGCCCAGTATTACAACCACAAGTCTCAGTGATAAACAGTTCACATGGCTGCCTGTTTACCACACTGAAGGACCCACTCGAAAACACTAAACTCGTCACCAAGTGGTCCCGGACTCAATCCCTAGGATGCTTTCAGTGCTAGACATAAGTGATTTAGAAACTACTGGTCCCAGTGACATCAGCCAAAGTCATGAGATTTAAAACCGTATCATCAGACAATTGCCCAAAACACAAGACTTGAAGACAAGTTTAATAGATTTTTTTAAGCACACTGCCACAAACCATACTAAGTTGTTAGAAAGATCAAAGAAAATCTACCTGGGCGGAGAGCTGGTACCCACCCTTGGCTGTAGACTGTTCTTTGTCTAAGTACTTTTCACTCTCAATGGCTTGCTTAAATCTATGTTAATCCCCCCCCCTTTTTTTTAAAATAAACTTGTAAAATGTTCATAAAAGAGAAAAAAAACTGATTTGGCTTTCCTTATTTTTTAATACATTCCCTAAGCTCAGTAAGTGTTATGATTTCATTTTTTCTTCAAAAAAAGAAAGTCACAAAGTACAGTGGTTTGTAGGCTTAGGGCTGACCCTTTATCATATTTCTCTGAACTAAGTCAACAGCTCAGCCTGCATCTATTCGTCCATCTATCTTCTCCCCTCCCTCTCTCTACAAGGAGGCATCCAACAAAAGAAAATGGAGTAAATTTACATGCTTAGCAGTGATCATTTATTTGTTGCTTTCGTCCCCCCTTTGGCAAACTATCCATCAGACAGCTTTGGTGAAATGTTAAACACTGCATTTTTTTTTTCTCAGCGGAAAAATTGTCATTTGCAGCTAGACTTTTGAAGAAAAGAACATTCAAGTGCTTTAGGGCACTGTTCTGTCTACTAGCTGCAAAAATCTATGGAAAAAATAATTTGATCCTTTTTAAGGACATATGGAAGAATGGCCTGTAAGAACAAATAGAAACATTTTCCTCCTATGGGAAAATGGAAAACTCTAATTCTAACAAAAAGGAAAGAAACACCACTAGAAACAAAGCCAAACCAACCAACCACACAAAATCCAACCAACCCACGGAACGAGCAGTCACTCAGAAACACATGCTCCAAAACTCTTGCTGCAACGTCTTGTTTAAAGTCACTGGGGACTTTGAGGCGCTGTCTCGTCTGGACTGATAGTGTTTGTATGCGAAAAGCATGTGCGAGGTTCTTGGTAGCCAGTGTTAATAACCACAGCGCTGACATTCAGACCAGAGGAAAGCCACAGAGACGAGCTAAGCCATTCTGACTAACTGCTCCTAACAGCAGCTTTCATAAGCACACTGGGAAACAAAAACGAAACGAAATAAAGCATTCTTGTTGATCAAGAATGGACTTCATTGTGGAAGATCCCTACCTTTTCTTCTAAATAATAAGTACCTTTATAAGTATCTTTTCTTTGGGAAATTCATATCTTACAAAAGCAACGAACTGATTCTAAATTACCATCTAGAAACCATCCAGTTCCTGAGATGCTGCTTCTAAGGAAGTCCAAAGGAAAAGAAAAACAAAACAAAACAACAACCATCACTCAATGTGAACTCACATTTCCTACTTAGGTTCCAGTAGTACCACTGTTTACTGTTTTAGTCAACAGAAAGAACCCACCACAAAAGTACTCAGAAGACGCTCACACAACAGAATACGAACCAACAATAATCTCAGTGTTATTTCACAACTGTTAAAAGCAAACAAAATAAGACCACTGGCAAGATTCAAAACTCTGAACGTACCGAATTCTTTATTCTGAAGGATTCTCTGAGCTTTCCCCAGAGTAATGATTTGTGGCAGCCAGAAAGAACAGTTTATTATTCAAAGATAGTTTTGCATGCTTTAGAATAAAGAACTGCAAGGACATTTATTTCCCCCATTAACCCTAAACCAGGAGAATAGTTTGGACAAAGAAAAAATTCTCCTAAGGTTTCTGCTAAACTCATGCACTTTGAGGTATTCCTAACCTGAGGTTTGGGTTTTCTCTTAAACCCAGGAGTAGACTGCCTGCAGCACACAGATGCTCTGCTGCTCAGTGTTTCTTGTGGCTATGATCATGAACACTTCCGTGTTATCCCGCACCATATTTCACTGAGTCTGGTTCAGATGGGTGAGGGCGTCATCCCGTGGTCTCAGTGATGTTGACTTCACTGAAAAGCCCATCCTACCGATCTCCTGGTATTTGGGATACGTGAATGCGACAGATGACAGGAGGAAGTCACTACAGACCATCTACTGCATCTCCAGCTTGTCCTACAGTTGATCTTTCTAAATTACAAACCAAGGCCCGATAGAAGAGCTGTTGAGGATATGAAGCTCCACTCAGTGGTGGATGACTAACTGCAGAGAAGCTACATTTCCTGAGAATACTGGGAAGATCCTGAACATGAGTGGGGGTGAAGGGAAAAGACAAAAGATTTCTGGATTATTCATATTTCCTGCTTCCTGCCAAGATAACAGATGTTATCTTCATACATACAAATATGTATTGAAGGCTCTGCCCTTCAGAAAGCCAGGTGAATCAGCTTATTTCCTTCACTCTTTTGGAAAGATGACTATATACTATTCCATAGCTTTTAAACCTCTAGTGCTCCTGCTCTTTTCCCCAAAGAAGGAAGCTGCACGTGGTTATACACAAACCTTACTACTCCCATTGAATGATTAAACTCTTCCACCATTACTTCTAGAGCAGGGTGCTAGCTGTAGCTAAACCACCAAACTAAGTTTCTGATGTGGAATGACTGCAAACTGGAAATGTATTTCTGAACCTTGGATACTTATTGGGGTAATAATCCTTGAGCATCTCTGTTATGCTCTTCTGACGTGAGATGGATCAATAATATGGGTAGGTTTAAAGCAATGACAAGAAGACTCTTGGGAGCTGGCAAGGACACTGAGTCTGTCCAGAAAGTATAAATGCATATTATCCCAGTATCTGCCACTCCAGTCTGAACTATTTGCTTCAACTGATCATCTATGTTTACTAATAAAACATGGAAAAATTATAAAATGAAAATAAAACCCTCAGAAGGGAAAGAAAATGTTTGGTAGGTCACTCTGTGTGTGTGTGTGTTTTATATTAAGAGTTTATACATAATAGTTGAAACAATAGTACTTTCGAATACAAATAACATTGAACAAATATCTGTCACAGAATTTTGAGATCCATTTTAATATGTCTATGAAAATTTCCAAATGTTGAGCTATTTTTCATGTATGTGAGATAGAGAGTGAGAAGCAGGGAGGAATGGGAGAGGATTGGGGTGGAGTGGAGGGGCAGGAGTGAGATGCCTCATTTCAGACAGGGTCTCTGTTGTTTGTCACTGGGAACAAGTTTCTAGGGATTGTTCTGTCTCCATCTATTTCTCGCAGAAGCACTGAAATTACTGATGCACAATGCCACACCTGGACTGGGGTCTCAGGATTCAACTCAAGTCTTCACACCTATGTGACAACTGTTTTCCCCAATATAGACAATTCCTTGCTTTATTCTTATTTTATTTATTTATTTATTTATTTATTAAAGATTTCTGTCTCTTCCCCGACACAGCCTCCCATTTCTATCCCCCTCCCCCAATCAAGTCCCCCTCCCTCCTCAGCCCAAAGAGCAATCAGGGTTCCCTGCCCTGTGGGAAGTCCAAAAACCACCCACCTCCATCCAGGTCTAGTAAGGTGAGCATCCAAACTGCCTAGGCTCCCACAAAGCCAGTACATGCAGTAGGATCAAAAACCCATTGCCATTGTTCTTGAGTTCTCAGTAGTCCTCATTGTCCGCTATGTTCAACAAGTCCGGTTTTATCCCAGGCTTTTTCAGACCCAGGCCAGCTGGCCTTGGTGAGTTCCCCATAGAACATCCCCATTGTCTCAGTGTGTGGGTGTACCCCTCGCGGTCCTGAGTTCCTTGCTCGTGTTCTCTCTCCTTCTGCTCCTGATTTGGACCTTGAGATTTCTGTCCGGTGCTCCAATGTGGGTCTCTGTCTCTGTCTCCTTTCATCGCCAGATGAAAGTTAATATTCAGGAGGATGCCTATATGTTTTTCTTTGGGTTCTCCTTATTTAGCTTCTCTAGGATCACTAATTATAGGCTCAATGACCTTCGTTTATGGCTAGAAACCAAATATGAGTGAGTACATCCCATGTTCCTCTTTTTGGGTCTGGCTTACCTCACTCAGGATACTGTTTTCTATTTCCATCCATTTGCATGCAAAATTCAAGAAGTCCTTGTTTTTTACTGCTGAGTAGTACTCTAATACGTATATATATTCCATACTTTCTTCATCCATTCTTCCATTGAAGGGCATCTAGGTTGTTTCCAGGTTCTGGCTATTACAAACAATGCTGCTATGAACATAGTTGAGCATATACTTTTGTTGTATGATAGGGCATCTCTTGGGTATAGTCCCAAGAGTGGTATTGCTGGGTCAGGGGTAGGTTGATCCCGAATTTCCTGAGAAACTGCCACACTGCTTTCCAGAGTGGTTGCACAAGTTTGCATTCCCACCAGCAATGGATGAGTGTACCCCCTTCTCCACAACCACTACAGCAAAGGCTATCATTGGTGTTTTTTATTTTAGCCATTCTGACAGGTGTAAGGTGGTATCTTAAAGTTGTCTTGATTTGCATTTCCCTGATCGCTAAGGAAGTTGAACATGACCTTAAGTGTCTTTTGGCCATTTGAACTGCTTCTGTTGAGAATTCTCTGTTCAGCTCAGTGCCCCATTTTATAATTGGGTTGATTAGCCTTTTACGGTCTAGTTTCTTGAGTTCTTTATATATTTTGGAGATCAGACCTTTATCAGTCGTGGCTTGCTTTATTTTTAAATACTTAAAAATTACAGCTAAATTTATTTAGCTTGTGTATATTATGTATGGCATGTGTATAAAGGGCAGGAGACAATCTCTTCCTATCATGTGGGTCTCTGAGGACTGAACTCAGAGGTCATCAGGTATCTTGATCTGGTGAGTCCTTGGTTTGTTTTTGTTGCAAGATCCTTCTGTGTAGCCCAGGCTGGCCTCAGAATTCATGGCACTCCATCTGTCTCAGCCCTCCAGGTGTTGGGACACACCACCACACTTTCATTACTTTTAGGATTAAAAACTATGGCTGGGAATACAGATCAGTGGTAGAGTGCTTCCCTAGCAAATATGAGGCTCCAGGTTCAATTTCCAGTACCCAAATACTAGTACCACCACCACTAAAGACAAGAAATTATACAATATGAAAAACTTTTGGAAACCATCAAGAATACAGAGAAGCAGCCACTTTTATCTTTTGCGAACAAATATAAATCTGAATATACTGAAGATACAAATATGCCAGAATATCTGAAAATTTCCCACAACTATCCTCTAAATGAAATTCTATGTCTGATCAGTTGTTCCATCTTGTTTTCCCATTATCATTGTTATCCAGTTAGTAAGTCTTTTCTTGCTTACGTATCTGCTAATAGCAATCCCTCATACTGGTTTGCTTCTCTGTGGCACCTGTGCTGTTGCTCTTGACTTCACAGGACATCCGATCCCCTCTCTGTGGAGTCTCTGAAGATGCTGTTTGGGCCAGAGCAGTTCTATATTTTGCTCCAGCTGGGGATCATAATGTTTTCACTATTCTTAAATGGGACTTCACAAAACAGCTTCTAAAACTGCTTAGCCTGCTTATCTATCCCAGCATATAAGGATGGTAGAAACCCAGACCCCAGACTTAAAGGATTCCAATCAGGGTCCGGGGGAGAGGGAAGGTCAAAGAATCCATTTTTTTTCTATACCTCTAACCTTTAAGACTGTCAGCCATAATTGGGTGTCTCATTTTCCATTTACTATGTACCTTTTCCTACTTTTTAATATTTACTTTTGTCTCTTACTTGAGACAGGGGTTTTCTGTATAACCCCTGGCTGTCCTGGAACTTGCTATGTAGACCAGGCTGGCCACAAATTCAGAGATCCACCTGCCTCTGCCTCTTTACTTCAAGTGTATTAGACTGAGAAAGGACACATTGAGTGTCTCTATATGGGCATTTTCACAATGCTAAGTAGGGGGGGCCATAAATGTGAATGGCACTATCCCATAGGCTGGGGGCTCAAGTAAAATGAAAAGGGAAAAGGCTAGCCAGTGTAGACACTGTTTTCCTGTTTTCTTGGCACAAGATGTGACCAGCTCTGTTCTGACATACTCTTCCTGATGGAGAAGATGGACTGAAACCATCAGTCAAAATAAATAATTATTTGTCAGGAGAGGGAAAGTCTAAGTAATAAAAAAAAAATACTTGGTGTGAGAACTTTTAAGAATTAGCATGTGAGCATTTCAAAAGGTCTGGAGATGCCCTCTAGAGTCCCCAGATGCTTGAGCATAATTTAGTGAGTGATTCTGAGCACAGACACTCAGAATGCCGATGGGAAAGGGGATAGGAAGACTGATGGTGGTGAGGTTTTCAATGGCAGTGAGGACAGACGTAGACTGGACCAGTGCCATCCATTTTAAGCTGTGGCAGAGAACTTGTTTATATTTTGAGTAAGCCCTGAGACTTAGAAGGCTGAGTCTGAGAATGCTGGGCTAACAATTTTCAGTGAAGGAAATGTTGCCACGGTCCAGCATTCAGGTTATGGAATGGGCTTTACTGGCTCTTACAGACAAGTTTTTTTTTTTAGTGAGAATGGTAAGAAAAAAAAAACCCACCAGCCGGGCGGTGGTGGCGCACGCCTTTAATCCCAGCACGCGGGGAGGCAGAGGCAGGCGGATCTCTGTGAGTTCGAGTCCAGCCTGGTCTACAAGAGCTAGTTCCAGGACAGGCTCCAAAGCCACAGAGAAACCCTGTCTCGAAAAACCACAAAAAAAAAAAACAAAAAAACAAAAAAACAAAAAAAAACCAAAAAAACACCAGAAGAAAGTTTAGAAATATGTGCAAAGTTGGGGCCAAGGACAGAAGAGCTGTTGAAGACACCCACACCACTAAAAACAAGCCAAGGACATCAAAGGAATAGGAAAGATATCCTGAGGACAACTCAGGAATTGGCAGAACTCCACTCATTCCAAGCTCTAGGGTGTAGAGGTTTTAATTCATTTGAAAACAGTGTTTTTGAGAAGAGAATCTAGGGCTACCTGTTAGGGAACTGCTTGTATGGTTGACGTCCAATCCAACCAAGAAAGGACTGGACCAAAGCAATCAAGACCACACTCAACAAGGCCAACATTAAATCCCATATGGCAAGCATCTGGGGCACAAGGTGGCATTGACACACTGTTAGGGAAATGTTTTCTCAGGCGCACTCTGAGACAATGTTTCAAGGGGGCCTTGGCTACTGCCTGAGCTTATAGCAGTCCTTGATTTTATTTACATAGTGTTAACTGTTTTTGTAGATAGGCAGAATCCAAGAGTTATAGCATCATGGGGCTTCTACCCTGATCTCAAAGGGAGGGGCTGGGGGCCAGGTAATGTATGGCAGAGTTGGAATCCTCAAAGGGCAATGCATTAAAATTGTGAAGGTGAAGTCAAGGATGCAATGGAGACCCTAAGAATATGGAATGTTACCAAAGAAAGGTGCAGTTAATTAGGGAAGCCAGCCTTAAAGAGAGGGCCATAGGAGTTACAAAAACCAACATCTTAAGGGCGAGGCTGCTTAAGACCTCTCTCTGGGGCCCACATCATACCATTATGTGCCTTCAGATGCTATATGATTTAACATTCGCCATGATGGATTTTAATCTTGTTTTGGTGCAAGTCTTCATGTTATTCTGCTGTACCTATCTTTTTGAATGGGAATGCATACTCTGTGTCACTGTTACTGCCAATATTCATTTCCTTTTTAATTAGCTCAAAGCTAAGAGTTTGCTTTGACCCTTTGAACTTCTAAACAATACTGTTAAGAGTACACAGATTGTAGCCTTGAAGCTTTGGGGACCAGGGATGTAATATTATGATGTAAGGAGATGTGTTTGGGTATCAATTTGATAAAGACTAGAGATAGTTATGTTATCTACCTAGGAGCTTTGGATGTATCTGTGAGGATTTTTCAAAAAGGATTAGCTACAGAGAATTTGGGGAGATACACTCAAAAGGTAGATACAACCACCATCAGAGGAGGGCCTAGATAAAGTAGAAAAAGGAGAAAGACAGGCAGCAAAAGCATTCTCTCTGTTTCCTAGACACCATGTGATCTGTTCAGCTCTACCACGCCAGTCTACATGATGGATGGAAACTACTAAAACCATAAACTAAAATAAATCTTTCCTGCCTTAAGTTATTTCAAGTCATTGATTTCTGGTCACAGCAACAAAAAAAATCAGACTAATAAAATGTATGCACATGTATATATATAGTTTCCCCATCCTTTTAATATTTCTACAGTAGAAAGTAGTTCAGTCTGCTTTATCAGTGAAATCCCTTGAATATCAATTTGATACTGCCAGTCAAGAATGTTGGCCTTAATTAACAGAGACCCTGGACTGCAGAGAATGAGTGACTGTGGAGTGCTCAGTCCTAAATGGAGCGTTCACATCACACCTCTCTCCACGAGGCTCAGGGATATCCCTGGAAGGGGAGGTGGAGAAAGTGGAAGAGCCAGAGGTAGAAAACAGCAAGGAGGCAGTGTTTTCTGGACACAACAGGGCAGCTGCACTTAAGAACTCACAGCGATTCTGACGAAATGCATAGGACTGTGAAGTTCAAGCCAGACAAAATCCTGTATAGATGGGCAAAAAATTCCATCCCACTACTAGCTGAGAAGCTAATGGCATGGGTAGCTCTTGGAAGAGGGAGAATCAGCTTCCTTCAATGATATGACCCCTGGTAGGTTGAACCACAGGTCAGATTAGTTGGGCAACACAAACTGGACTAGATTAGGGCAGGAAGAAAACTCAAAGTCTGATGGGAAGGAATGGGTAGGTAGTTACAGGGGGAGTTGAGAATGTGTGAATATGTTCAAGATACACTGTATGAACTTTTCAAAGAACTGGGGCCTTTCAATGTTTTTCTGATATTAGTGATTCCAAATAAATAAAAGCACTTTCATTAGGAAGAGGAGGGAATATGCAAAATAATTCTTTTTTTCCAGCTCTGCTTTTCTCCCAGTGATGGGGACTGAACCCAGAATGTACATGGTAGGCGAGTGGTCTATTAGTGACCTGCATTCCCAGTCACGGCAGCTTCCGTTTACACTGACTCCTGCTATGGCCTGAATGTGAACTGTCCCCCCCACTCCCCACAGAAATAGGTTTTGGGTACTTGGTCTTTACCTGGTTGCGTTGTTTTAGGAGCTTAGAACCTTTTGGGATATGGTGTCTAGGTGGCATACTTGGCAGATACAAGTCACTAGGGAGGGTCCTTGACTCCTGTTACCACCAACTTTGTCATGCTTTCCCGGCATGAGGGACTGAAACTAGAGCCACTGTCAGGCATTCCATCATGAAAGAAATAATTAATATGAGCTCTTAATGAGAAGCAGAATCAATCTATAGATTGATGCACTGGAGCCTCGCTTGGTATTTATGTCAGGCAGCTTCTCCTTACATAGATATTGTGGATTTCTTGAGGGAGGAGAGGTGTTTCTCACCCACAACAATACTGCTCCTTATCTGTTCACCTTCATCATGCTATGACGAATACCTTGTTTTTACAATGAAAAAGACAGCTGCACAAATTCTTTGGAGAAGCTGTAGGTCAAGGACAATTCCAACCATACTTATAACTAACCAGAAAATAAAATGACAAACCTGCAGCTCTGATCTTACAATGTGCTCTTTGTTAAGTATAGTGCAATCTGAATGTAGTTTTAACATTAAATGCCCCAGGTTAATATGCTAAAAATGTTTAATAATAGATAACGTGGTTTAAAAATGTGCTTATTGACTTCTGGTGTAGGAAAATTAATTAATGGCAGTACTGAGAAGCAGACTGTTTCCAGTGGGCAGAAACCGACACTGAAGAAAAGAGTCCTTGCTAGAGAGTCGGCTCCAACAGACAATCACGGTGGGGACAGTGGACACACTGGACAGTTGGTCTCTTGCATCATAAAGCTTACCTGAGACTTAGTACTATGTGATGCAGTTCTCAATGTTTTGCTAAATCACACATGGAGGACAGCAATATGTGTGATCTCTACCTAAAGGAATGCATACTGATTTAGGTAAGTGCTTTTCTCTTGAAAGACTTAAATACGACTATAGATTACTTTGGAGGATATAACATAATCTTCACCTAATTTTACAAGGACATATGTGACTAAGCCTTTTTAAAATTTATTTATGAAAGTCATAATGGCTGTGACACAGGTAAGAGAGGTTACAGGTTCTTAGCTAGCTGTATCGCCACCCCTCTTTTGTATTAAAGAAAGCAAGTAAGCCAAAATTATTTCAGAACTTTGAATCTGCCCATATATATATACACTTCTAATTTCAGTAAGCTAACCATTTTTAGTAACAGATGACTTGGAATGTACAATAAACAACTGAGAACAAGACATCATCATGTCAGTTGTGAGACTCGCTCCTTTGAGTATGACTCAGACACTGTCTTGTCTGCATGTGTGCAGTCTAACACGAGACAAACCACCACAGCCTCCTGTTGTGCTGGGCCTACAGTGGCTGATTCCCAGCTTGCTCCCCGCTGAACAAAGCAGCTTCCTTATGTTACCTTGGTACACTTTACAAATATAATTACTTTCTATGTGTGCACTAACGCAATTCTGAGAAACACTAATGTAGAGTAGATTTGCAAATTATAGTGTGTGTGCCGGATTTGGCCCATTGCTGGATTTTGCAGAGCTCATGAGGCATGCATGGCTTTTATACTTTATATGGTTGAAAAAAATTGAAAAGATGAAAATGACATGGCATGCAATAATTTAAATGTCTGTGTCTGTAAAGGAAATTTTACTGGAACAAAGCCATTCTTACTGATATATCTAAGGGTATCTTTGTATTGCAACTGTAGAATTCAGCGGCTGTGACACAGACATTTGTTATCTAAGTCCTGTCCAGAGAAAGCCAACTGACTCTTGCTGAGAATGCCTTTTCAAAGGCAGAGTCATGCTCAGTTAAAAGACTTGTCTTTCAGCAGATCAGTAACAGAAACATGAAGCACATGTGCACACGGAGACATTCTCATCTGGTAGCCACCAAGATTTAAGGATGCCAAGTAGCTGGATCATATTCTAAAGGACCAGATTTAAAAATAAGTACACAAGGGTACCTCAGGAGCAGACTGCTTTCCTAATCAGGCCCTGAGTTTAAATCTCTAAACTGCATGCTACCCTCCCTCTGTCCTCCCCCTCCCCCTCTCTGTGTGCATGTGTGTGCTGGGTGTGGGGAGCAGTGTATAAAAATAGATATATATGATCTGACAAAGGAACTGGGAAGTTTTAAGGTTCGAGACTATGTACTGCTTTGATTTGCCAGGTTTCTGGCAATAGGAGGTGGTTTCTAAGCAGAGAACATGAAATTAGAGATATCTGAAAACAAATTATAGATTGTAAGTTACATAATTAAAATGAGAAAAAAACACACAGAGAGTTACTTCTCCACATAAATGAGGAACAGATCAGGGGTGGGATGTGAAGGGAACTAGAAACAAACCAGCTTTCTTGAAAGCGAGAGAGCCTCATCTGATGAAAGGAAGAAGCGCGTCTCTTACTTGCACAAGTGTAGGCTTCTTTGTTGGTGAAAGGCTTCATGCACTGGCTGCAGCTGATGGGACCCACAACAGGAATGGAACTGAAAGTGTGTCCGTTAAGAGTCTTCTTATCTTTTTCCTTCTCTTTAGAGTCTTTCTCTTTCTCCTTAATTTTATCTTTCTCCCTTTCCTTTTCCTGCCAAAGAAAAGAATCAACAGTTAACTGAGCACCGGAAGGCCTTCCCCTTACCTGGACACAGAGATGGCGCGTAGTCAACAGAGGGTGGTGCCTATTGTGGACAGAAATGAGGAACAATGTTCTGGGCAACATTGTATTGATTTTCAATCCTACAAGCTCCCACTAGAAAAATTTAGGAGTTCTGAGTCATCAGGGGCTATTTATACTAACAGACACTGGGCAGAGCCCAGAGCAGAAAGGCTTTCTCAGTAAGGTATGGTGGCCTAGACCACACAGGAAACACCGAATTTAGATCAGTCTAGAAAGGGAGAAGAAGGATGATGGCAATTCTAGGATCAGCATGAGGGACAGAAACAATGTCATGAAGTCTAAGAAGTTCTGTGAGGCTCCTCTTTTAGACACAACATGTATGTCCCTGAAAAATGGGACTCCATGACATTTTCTTCCTAACTCTAATCAGAACTATTTGATAACCTTACATATATATATAAACACATATATATGTATATATATGTGTGTGTGTGTATATATATATATATATATATATATATATATATATATATATATATTACCAATTTTGGTTCAGAGTTCAATGGTGGCAAAGAGGGCAGAAAACTGCACAAAGGTTAAGCATGAAGTTGATTTTAAGTTCTACTAGTGGTGAGACCATAGGCAAATTATTTCTCGAGTCTGAAGTCATCTTATTTGCAAAATGGGATAGGTGCCCACTTTATAGTTCTGTTTTTGTTAAAGCCTAGCACATATCTAAGTAACATTTAATGCATTACAGCAATTATTCATACCTTACTGAAAATGAGTGTCATCAGCTTATTATTTTTCTGACTCAACACAAAAGTGCAATCTTTTGTAGTGAAGAAAAGGGGATTTTGATTTTAGGCAGGAGGAGACAAAAACCAGGAGCAGTGGTAAGGACTCTGGCAGAAAGTATGGAAAATACGAGGTACAGAAAAGACAAGAATAAGCGTTGTCAGTAACCTTCCCCAACCACCTTGTCTTCTCCAGATGATCACTCCAGCACTCATTTCCTCTGAGGACAGGGGTTCCCCAAGGCTTAGCTGCTTGCCCCAAAGCCCAGTAAGACAGGAAAAGCAGGCTCTTGTCTATGGATGGAAGAGCAAGGCTCCCTGAGACCTGCTGTCTTTGATTTCCACTGTAAGGCACTGTGGTTGCCCCTCAGTGGTAGGTAACTGACACTGACCTTATGTTTACTACAGGGCTAGGCACTATACTAGGTGCTCAACTGACTAATAATGATGATGATATGAATGCAGTAACTCCCTTAAAACCAACTAGACGGTGAAGACCTCCAATCACAGAAGTGAGCTTTACCTACTGTTTTATACTATGACTATAATCTAAAAAAAAAAAACAAACCCTGAGCTTCTCAAAGTGACTGACCATGCTGGCCACTAAACACACCATGTCAATGCACCTGTACAGATTATCTAAATAGATTCATTTGGCAGATGGGCATCATGCTTCCCATTTTACAAAAGAGGGTAATAAATGACAATTAAAATGATGAATAGTTACTTTGTGCCAGGCACTGAAATAAGAAATTTATATGTATTTTCTTGGGACAGGGCAATAAATTACACTTCTAATAATCTCCATTTTCTATCTGAGGAGACTAAGGCTTAGCGGTGTCTAATAATATATTTCAGAGCACAGAGCAACAACTGTCTATCTGGAGTTGATACAGTTTTGGATGACGAAGGCTTAGCTCTCATCCATCACAATTACTGTAAAGGGTTGGCGAGGTACCTTGAGTCGCAAAGGCTCATAAAGCAATGATCAGTACCAAACAGGAACTCAAATCTTCTCATTTTCTAAAGTTCAGAACCCACCCGATGTATGAAATGGGTTATCTGTAAACTCCATGACTCATGTAAAATTCTCCCTTAACAGAACACACATAACAAAACCCCCGAAGTCAAACTGCTACATTTTAAAACTATAAACAGCAGAAAGGATGGGGGGAAACCACTTTACAAAACAGGAAACTCTTCTGAACAAAAATTAGCCACTGCTAAAGTGCGTAGAACACGAATTACCAACCTTGAGCATATCCAAATAACCCTTTAATTTTTTTTTGCTGCAGATTCTCTATGCATGAATTGTTAACTTTAAAACCATCGAACTCTTTTCTTTTTGCCTGAAGGTTAACAGCATACTTGAATAGTTAAAAAAAAAATCAAACAACACAACTTTCTATGGGAGTTACGTTATTATCTGAAGTGCAATGTTCTTCAGATCTGAATAATCCATTTTCTCATGCTTTACAGCAATCCAGACTAGTTCCTCCACGGACAAAAACAAAACAACAAACTACATTGCCATCTCCTCCTGTTATAATTCAGTGCTTTGAAGAGTTCAGGCTCTTACCTGCCCATGTTTTAGTCCTGTGAACCGCACTGTTATGAGAGGAACTTCGGGAAGCCGACCCCATTTTACCGACATGTTTGACCCCCATGCCAGGAAATGTTCTTTCACAGAAGGAGGTGCTCATGCCGGCAGGGCAAACAGCTCAGTAGCTCAGAGCTGCCATTAGCAAAACCATAAGAGGAAGCCAGAAATTGGTTGAGAAAGCACAGAAGGGGAGGGTTGAGGCTGCTTGCTTCCCTGAGACAGTCTTAACTATTTGAATGCTGCTGGTAAAGCTAACTACCCTAAAGAACATAGGAAATGAAAGACAAATGAAGTAACTCTCAAATACATGTGAGGACAGCACTTATACTGTAGTAAGGAGAAGCCTGGCAAGGTTAGAGGCCATACTTATCTAGCAAACTCCTAATAAAAAAAGCAAAGTTTTACATGAAAATATTTTAGCAAAGTTGTCCATGGTAAAATGAGTGACTGGTTATTTTTCTTAAGTTTAATGTATCTTTATTTAATCATTGCCAACATGCTTTAATTGCACTGTGGAAAAAGAATCTAATGACATTTAAAAATAGAAGCGATTTATCACAATGAAACTAGGCTGCTATAAAAGAAAATCAGCTGTCATTTTCCTAAACCTCTCCTTTCAGTAGGGTACTCTGGACAACCATGAAAAGCGAATGTGGTTAGGCATTCTGTACCTTGGAAAGGATGACGGGTACAGTTCTTTCATATATAAGGCACAGAAACTAGGAACTGGGGTTCAACATCTCACTATAAAGTTAACCAGTATATCAGCTGGGGAGGAAGTTAATCCTTTTCATTCAGAAAAAATGTGAGTCGTCCTAGGAATTTGTCTAAAATATTTCCAACGCCTTCTAGTTGTCCTTGTAAAAACCAGAGCTTAATAGAAAGAGACAATCAGTGGCTTGAACACCATTCTCCTTATGAAGGTGAGCACTATGTGTGCAAGAACTTGAACATACGTACAATAAACACAATTCAGCACTACTGCTCAAAGCCAGAACGACAAAAGGAGAAACTGCCCATCTTCCTCTTGTGCTTCCTGTTTAGGTCTTCCAGCTTTCTAAAAAGCACTCAGTGTATATATTTGGCAACTTCTGCAAATTACTAATGACTGTCAAAGGTACATATGCAGGACTGGTAACTAAATCCATTATATAATAAAAACTATACACATAAAAACCTGGCATTATTGGGCAACACATTATCTAGAAATGTGAACCACTCATTGTCTAATAGCTAACTTTGGCTACTCTGAGTGTCTGAAGACTGTTGGCAGACTGTCCCTTGGGTCCCAGGAAAGGAGGGGGTGCCTAGGCTCAACAGAGCTCAACCCACACACAGCTTCTCAAGGCAGCCTCCCAAATCAGCAGGCCAATAATGTGTATACTGAACAGCCAGCCTGGGGCCTGCATAGACCTGGCCTTCTGCCGCTTACTTGCAAGCAGTGTGGGCTCCCGATACATTCATGGGAGAAATAAATAACAAAAAAAAAAAAAAAAGAGGAAGAAGACTGTTGGCAGTCACAGCTTGACATGTGGGATAACAAACCCAAGTTTATAACTGTATTCTTAGATACATATACCAAGGTCACAGACAGAAATTTTCCTAACTATACTCATATACAACTTGTATGTATTATTTTAATACGATATTAAGTGCTTAAGTTTTTTTCTTTAAAAGTAGGTATATTTCTATTAGTAGACGAATACATAAGAAAGATTAACACATATTAACAAATGTTATTTTAACACATATTAAAAATGTGCAGGGGCCGGGCAGTGGTGGCGCACGCCTTTAATCCCAGCACTTGGGAGGCAGAGGCAGGCAGATCTCTGTGAGTTCGAGACCAGCCTGGTCTACAGAGATAGTTCCAGGACAGGCTCCAAAGCCACAGAGAAACCCTGTCTCGAAAAACCAAAAAAAAAAAAAAAAAAATGTGCAGGGCCCTGTATTCAACTGCTAGCACGGAGAAGAAAAAAACAACTAACCCCAAACAGGTTAAAAAGAAGTGAAAGCTCATCAATTATAAAAAAAATAGTATTAATATCTACGGTGTCACTTCCTTTTTTTTAACAACATGGGAAGGATCCAATAGGAAAACAGTAGACTGATACTCACTATCTGCATCAGAGTGGACACGTGACTGCTTTTTTTCATTATCTCTGCCCATATCAACAAAGTGACAGTGTTCTTCAGCAGCAGTCTTATTTAAGTTAGCCTACAAGCTCTCGCTAGAAAGATGACAGGTTAGTACGTCTGGCCACTGTGGCACTTGTAAATACCCGTAAAGGGAACTAACTCTATTACAGTCTAAGGAGCTATGAATTTGCAGTTTTTGGAGTCTTCATTGCTGGAGACAGTACAGTCCCCAAAGATCAAATCTTGAAGTCAAGTTTGAAAGAGGAACCATGCCAATTGCAAAAGAGTGTTGGTCATTTTGCTTAAGGAGAGGAGCAGAGGCAAGAGGTCAACTGGTTCTTTAACAGTGATGACAGACTGACTCTAACACAGATGGCCTTCTTTTCCTGTCCCACCTTATTACCTCCCTCTTACCTAATGCTAGTTCTCTGAGGTTAAAAAAAATATTAAAGACAAAGGAAAAAAGAAACCACTTAGAGATAGATTTGACCAAAGAATAAGCACATGACAGACACCATGTGTGGGAAGTGGGATCACACATAGCCTCCCTGAGTATTATCTAGCCTTACCAGCTGAGACATTTTATTCGAGTTTGTAGGGTACGGAAGTTGGGGTGAGATTCTGTTTTAAAGGTCAAGTTCCAGTTTCTGAGTCTGGACCCACATTATCTTCTCTGCTGTCTGCATTACCCTCAACAATTTTTTGTTTGTTTGTTTTGTTTTTGTTTTTCGAGACAGGGTTTCTCTGTAGCTTTGGAGCCTGTCCTGGAACTATCTCTGTAGACCAGGCTGGTCTCGAACTCACAGAGATCCACCTGCCTCTGCCTCCCGAGTGCTGGGATTAAAGGCATGCACGGCTACCCTCAGCAATCTCAGCATCATATCCACCATGTGGATTCAAAAGCCATGACAATGGGGAGGTGGAGTAAAGAGAATCTCCACTGACGTGCTGGTCTTACAATCTGTTTGGATAAGATTCCATAGTTTAAAAGCAAAACAAAAACAATGGAAACATTTTGAATTTATCCAAATCAGACCATAACATTTTCAAGGTAAAGACTGAACATTACAGACCACTAAGCAGAGAAGCCATTCAACAATACGTGGCTTCTTTATACTGGCTTTCCCAATAGAATTTTCTTTTGTTGATAGCAACTACTGACCAAGCCAGCAAGATAAACAAAACATGTAAGTTCTGTTGTTGCCAGCATGTGGAATACTGTGATTTATCCAATTCTCCTGATTTCATATACATATGTATATACATACATATTTCATAAACATGCAATTTATTTTTATATTATATACATAATATATATATTTAGTTCTAACACAAGTCTTAGAATTAAGCCAATATTTGAACACGTAATTAGGATAGAAACTATTTATTTACTATACTCTATCTTCATTTTGAACTTGGTAAGAAAAACGGTGAAAAAGCAGATTTTGGTATACAAGTTTTGTGGAAAAAAATCCCTAAGAATAATGACCAGACATGGTAAAAAAAGAGTTTATTTTCAAAACCTGGTGTCATGGCTCAGATAGTAAATGTACCCCAAAGGTTCTTGTACTTGTTCACTACAGTATCCCCCTGTGTACAGATGGTGGAACACACAGGAGGTAAGGGCCTACTGGGAAGAATTTCTATGTGTGCCTTTGCAGGGGATTATAGAGCCCCAGACCCGCAGTCTCTTTCTGCTTCCTCTCTAGCAGATGGTCTGACCATGGGGTACTCACTATCCCAGGTCAAAGCAACAGCACAAGGTGAACACAGGCTAACCCCTCTGAAATCAAGGTGAGCCTTTCCTCCTTAGCTGATTTTACCAGGTAACTTGTTACAGTTACAGAAAGTTAGACCTCTAGTAACATTTATTGACCATATTTCTATCAGCTCGCATAACCGAGTGCCTGAAGGTTTGGAGAAAAATGGGAACATTTTTTAATAGAAAAAAATATATTTTGATCACATTTTCCTCTTTCCACAATTCCTCCTAGATCTCTCCCACTTCTCTACCTCCCCAACTGTATGTTCTTTTCTTTCTCTTAAGAAAAAAACCCTGAAAAACCCAAAAATCCCAAACCTCAAGAAATCCTGCAAAAAAACACAAAAATGAAAATCAAACAAAACAAAACAAAACAAAACAGTAAGACCAAAAAAAAAAAAAACCCACAAATACCATTGTTTTGTGTTAGCCAACTTCTGGGTATAGAATAAAGTGTGTAGTTGCTATTAAGAGGGTCCATTTTTACAAGAATGCTGTTGAGTTCAGAATATATGCATGCACATGTGTACTTATGTGAATATATTTAGATACACAATGTACAAAGATATGTTTCGGTGATTCACTTCAAGAGGTCTTAACCAATTATACCTCTGTAAGTGTATTTCTTTGTGTATGCAGACAGATGGTTAAAGGTATGGAAACAGAGTGCAGGGGAAGTGGCGGGTAGTGTTTCCCCTCACTCGTTTGAAATGAAAATAGTTTTGGTTTAGAATCAGGAATCAGTATAAAAGAGTTAAGTTCTTTCTTTTTAAGGCATATCATAGCCTGGTGGTGATGATGGCTCATGGCTTTAATACCAGCAACCTGGAGGCAGAAGTAGGTGGGTCTCTGGGAGTTTGATGCCAGCCTGGTCTACAGACTAAGTTCCAGGATAGTCTGAGCTACATAGTGAAACCCTGTCTCAAAGAAACAAAAAACTAAATAAAAAAAAATGTATATATCACAAAAGTACTAAAATAATAAATCAAAATATTGAGAATATATGTGGTATTATCATAGATTTATTTCTTAATTTTTATATTTTATAGAATCCTGTAATGCACAAACAACTACAATTGGATTTTTGAAACTGAGTTTAAATGTCACTGTGAGCCATCGCATAGGTGTTGGTAATTGAGTACTGGTCGTCTGGAAGAGCTGTCAGTGTTCTGAACTGCTGCACCATCTCTCCAGCTCAAGTTTAAGTGTCTAAATGTTACCTCTTACGCATTAAGGAGGATACACCACAAATCTTCCTAAGTAGAAAGAGATCCAAGTAAGTCTTAAAAGTTCTGGTAATTCCCTGAAGCATAATGTTCTTCCCTCTACATCTATTATGTACATTTCAGTCCTATAATCTTAGCATAAAGTTCTTCCACTGAATTTTAACCTTGATTTAATCATCTTTGATTAAAGTTCACTGTGTGGGACGAAAGGCCAGAGAACTGGAGTTGAATTGCTTCCCCACATTAAACATGTACCCCTTAAAAGAGGGGGGGCAAGACCTACACCAGCAGGGCTTGTGAAAGGGCTCAGTTGTTGGTGGATGGACAACTTTGGCATGCAGGAAAGGAGTGGCTGTATTCCTAGCTACTGCTTGCATTACTGTTACTTTTTTTAAATATTTATTTATTTATTTATTTATTTATTTATTTATTTATTTATTTATTTATTTATTATGTATACAATGTTCTGTCTGTGTGTATGTCTGCAGGCCAGAAGAGAGCACCAGCCCCATTACAGATGGTTGTGAGCCACCATGTGGTTGCTGGGAATTGAACTCAGGACCTTTGGAAGAGCAGGCAATGCTCTTAACCTCTGAGCCATCTCTCCAGCCCCATTACTGTTACTTTTCTTCAGACACGAGCTTGTTTCAAAGCCTCTCTGCAATGAGTCCTATCTACACCTGCTGTGTATGTGCCATGGTGACTGACTGACATGGCCACACAGAAAACGCCCAGGACATACTTACTTTGCTCTTCTTGCTGCTGGACATTTTATTCTTGATGTAGCTGAAGGTGCGACTAACTTTTGTTCCACTCTTCCCTTCAAAATCCTTTTTTGAGGGGCTCGGTGGCAGGAAATTATAATTTTCTTCTGTTATACTGAATGAAAACAAAAAGATGACGTTTTTTGGGACTATAAAAGTTAAATACCGGGGTGAGTAAGAAACAGGCAGAGGCTACTGAATGGTCTCATGTACTATAAAAGCAAGTCTGGAAGTGAACATAAAATAGCATCGGGGATACCAACTTATTTGCTTGAAAGGACATCCGTGAACACAATGGAATGCAGAGTGTGTGCTGAGAAAGCTGGCAAAACAGAACCTTAGGTGAAGGATGAGCCCATTAACAGCAGAGGATACACACCTCTTCTGGTCTTTAGGCCTATCAGTAAACTGTGGACTGGCCCAGGCAGCTATGTACAACTTTTGGGGAGAAGAATAAACATATTTCAGGGAGAAAGTAGACAGATTCATTCCAGAGATTCCTAGAGATCCAAATTTGCAGATTTACTTGTTGAAGAAGTCTGCATGAAATTTATGAAGTATGTATGTTTTTATAATTAATCATGTTTAATTTCAAAAACACAAATGAAAGCAAAAATGACAAGTTAACAGGGATTTTGTGCATGTTGTCAAGTAAAGAATCAATTCAAGTTGGGATGAAAGTCAACGATAGAACACTTACCTAGCATGCACAAATTCCCGGGTTGTTCCCCAGTATTAGGAAAGAAAGATATGGGAGAGGAGAGAAAATAAAACCTCAATTATACATGGACGGAGGTATATAGCACACCCAGCTTTTCTGTTTTGGAATGGGGACAGAAACCAGAGCCTCAGGCACACTAAGCATGCCCAAAGAACTACACCACCAGCCTCCAGCTTGAAAGGCTATAATGGCTAAGAAGATAACAGAACTGCATAACTGCCATTCAAGGAAGCCAGAAAGAACTCAGGTTATTTCATTACGTGTCGTCACTTCATTTTGGGAAAAGGAGTAAAAGAGTAAGCGCATCATACCTCTCTGTCAGGTTAGCACTGGTACTGTGGAAAGACCGTGAATCTAGGAAATAAAAACAGTAGAGGCAAAGTTAGTACACGAGGATCTTGTCCTGATGACAGGTAAAATTACCTAAGAATTCACAGATTTTTCTACAAAGTCTTTGAAAGTCAGTGCATGGTGCCTCTTCCTTAAGAAGTTCAGGAGGAGGAGAAAATAAACTGAAAATCTTCAAATTAGAATGTAAGTAGGAGGCAAGGGAGTGAATTTCTCATCAAGAGAGCAATTTAATCCAGAATCTGAGTAACTGAAAATATTAGTGTTTATGCTTAAATACAGGTGAAGCAATTCAGTTTCTGTTTTAAATGAAAGGTCAGTTCCCACAGACCATCTTTCTGAGATGCTATGAAAGAATATGAAAGAAGAAAGTTAATGTTACAGCTTTTACACCCGATCCTGTCTGTATTTATGTACATTGGAATAATCTAATATCGTCTAGTATTTTCCTGAGGATTCCTGGAAATGGAGCAAAGTGCTGGCTCAAAAAGCCCTGGCACCACCTCTAGTGCAGGAAAGACTTCTCCAGATCAGGCCCTCAACTGTGAAACGAAGGGTACCAGAGTGTTAGGTCTTTCAAGTTGTCAGTGATAAAATGAATGGGGCAGATGCATTCTTCCTTCTCCTCCCTCAATGGAAATGGAACAGGGCTACTAAAATTACTGTTAAATGAGGTAGCAGGGCAGTAAATAGAAAAAGGGAACAGTAGAATTATTTCTCTATAAAACATATTAATATGGATAAGTAGGTAAAAGGATAATAAATAATAGTAAAACAAGAATGATTTGAACTAATTATCGGGAATTTAGAAGAGAGCAAAGCCTCAACCAAATGTAAATGGCTTTTAATTTTTAGTGCCATAGCTGATACCTAACTACCGTGATCATGTGGAGAAAACACACACTTTCTTCTTCAAGGTCAGTTTCAGAGCCTCTGAGGTTATTATGAGTAAAATTTGAATCTGAGAGATTTGAAGATGCTCCACAATGACATTAGTGGCATTTTAAACTTTTTTAACCACAAATCTGACCTACATGTTAAATACAAAATTATAGTTGTTACTGTAATTGTTCTTATATTAAGTGTGTAACTTAAATACTCAACTGGCAGGAATAAACTAAATGAAACATTAAAGGAATCTTCAAACTTCTGTTTTTCTGAATGTGACGACTTGGGGTTCATGGTAGTTTGAATGTAATTGGCCCCCAAAAGGCTACAGGACATGGCAATATTAGGAGGTGTGGCCATGTTGAACTATGTGTCACTGTGGATTTGAGAGGTCCCCTATGCTCAAGTTAGGCCTAGTTCAGTTCACTTCCAGTTGCCTGTGGATCAAGATGTAAGACCCTTAACTCTTTTTCCAGCACCATGTCTGCCTGTACACCGCCATGTCCTGCTGTGATGATAAAGGAACTAAATCACCACTCAATATTTTTCTTCATAAGTTGCCATGGTAATGGTGTCTCTTCACAGCAATAAAAAACCTAAGAGAAAGACTGGTACCAGGGACTGGGGTATTGCTCTGATAGGCCCGACTATCTTTCTGTTTGAAGGAATAGGGATCTTGGAACTGTGGGTTAGAAAAGCAGTTGAAGGCTTTAAGTGCTGCTTAATCGGCCATCCTAGGAAAAGCATGAAAGACAGTGGTGCTGAATGTGATTTGCTGAACTGTAGGTGGCCGGATCAAAAGGTTTTAGAGGAGAAGAATATTAATATGTGACGTACAGATTATTCTTGTGATATTTTGGGAAAGAATGTGGTTGTTTTTTGACCTTGTCTGAAGAGTCTGTCTGAGGCTAAAGTGAAGAGATTTGGATTAATTCCACTAGCAGAGGAAATCTTAAAACAGCCTAGTGTAGACTCTGTTTGGTTACGAGTGTTCATGCTTATAAAGATTTATAATGAAAAGGCTCAAGCTGAGCAAGGAAAAATAAAAATGTACAATTTGAGGAGAAAATAGAGCAACAGGAAGTGGAATGTAACTAAGTCCTGTGTTCAAGGAGATAAACAGAAAGCTGGTAAAGATGTATTTTAATGAGGGGGCCATGTTCTAGCCCCATCAAGCAGCAGAACTTGGCAGCTTTGGCTCTTTGGTTTTGGCTTTAGTTTCAAATACAGAAGAAAGGGGTTATGGAATCTTCCTCCACGACTAAGGAAAGCCACTGAGGCCAGGCATTTGTCTGAGGTGTCCTTGAATGGAGGCACAGAGAGGCCACTATGTGAAGCTGTAAAGGAGAAGTCTGGATTGCCTTGGAGACTCCAAGAAGCCAGAGTCCTGGGATGCCTGCTAAGGAAAGCTCCTAGCACAGAGTGGAACCAGTTCAAGAGAAGTGAGTGTGTTGTAGTCAACAAAACTGGAAGGAGTTGGAGATCTAAAGAGCATTTTGACACTAAACATGGAGAAGCAAAGTTTGGAGTCTTTGGTTTTTGGTCTTGCTTTGGTACAGTTTTTCCTCGCTATGCCCCCTTCCCTCCATTTTGGAATGGTAATGTATGTCCTGTGCCATTATATGTTGGAAGTGTGTGATCTGTTCATTTATTTTGATTTTACAGGGGATTGCAGTTAAAGTGATTGCCATGCCTCTCAGAAGAGACTCTGAACTTTGGTCTTTAAAACATTGTTGAGACTGTGAAAGACTATGGGACATTTTGTATTATGATATGGTTACAAGCTTGTGGGGGCCAGGGAGTAGAATGTGGTACTTTGAATGTAATTGGCCCCCAAAAGCTTATAGGGAGTGGCACTATTAGGAGGTGTGGCCTTGTTGAAGTAAGTCTGGCCTTATTGGAGGAAGTGTGTCACTGTGTGGGTGGGTTTTAAGGTCTCCTATGCTCAAGCTAGGCCTAGTTCAGTTCACTTCCTGTTGCCTATGGATCAAATGTAGGACTGTCAGCTCCTTGCCCAGCACAATGTCTGTCTATACGCTGCCATGTCCCAGTGTGATGATAATGAAGCAAATCGCTGAAACTGTAAGTCACCCAATAAAATATTTTCTTTTGTAAGAGTTGCTGGGTCACCCAATAAAATATTTTCTTTTATAAAAGTTGCTGGGGTCAGGCTTTCTCTTCACAGCAAAAGAAACCCTAACCAAGACAGGTTTTTCCTATTACATTTACCATGTTTGGTAACAACAGCTGGTTCCTAATTCTGCAGAACCTAGTTGCGAAACTATAAACATTTTAACCTAAGATACCTTAGTTAGCTTTAAAACAAGAGCCTGGATTAAAACAATGGCTTTTTCCCACCCAGGAGTCTTCAATGATATAAACATTCAGTTCTTTCAGACTGCCAGGCCAGGACATCACTGTAACATTTAAGCAACTCACTAAATTACACTCTAGTGAACTATGCAAAGTAAAAGTCAAATTCCTATTGCAGAAAAATACCCAACAAAAAACTTGGCCAAGAAAAAAAAATAAACCACTGGCTGATTTCTGATAGATGAAAACTAAATACACATGTGATTAGGTGGCAAGAGAATCTATGGTAGCACCTCTAAGAATTCCCAATGGTTTTATTGCTAAAAAAGAATTTATTTCAGTTACTATGACTTCTTACATGTGCTTTGAAAAAAAAAATGGATTAATTTACCAGTGTAACCCAAATTAGTGCCTCTAAAATTCCTGACGTGTAGAGACTTTAAAAGTATGCAATAACATGGCCATTTCCATGACAAAATTATAAACAGAAGACAACAAACTTGTCACTAACCCTTTAAATATTATTGCAGATAAATAACATTTCAATCACATTTTTATTTTAAGACACAAAAAACATGCAGATACTATATACTCAGGGATTTGGGGCTTCAATCATTGAACAAAAGAACAACAAAACATGTTCTATAGAATAAGAGTTTCATGGAGCAGAGACGGTCTTATTTGTTATTATGGTTTACTAATTAATAAATCTGGGAAGTACAGCACACCAAGTACTATGTTGGGATGCCACAATGTGCTAATTAGTATTTTAAAGCTGCTCACCTGAGCTTCCCAATGTGTTAGACTACTCCCTCTCCATTACTCTTACTGGTATTTTTGGACAGAATGAACAGTTTAAGAAATGCTAGACCCTGGACTCAAAATACTCTTCTTCATCTATATTTTTAAGATTCCAGTGGGACCAGTACAATTAGTTCCCAGTGATAATGAAGTTCTACTGAGGTTTTGGTTTGTTACCATAGCCTGGCTATTTGCTATAGTACTAGAAATACTTTGGACCGAAGACATTTGAGAACTTCTGAACACTCAAAGTTGAGGTGGATTTTTGCAACTTTCTGTCTACTAAGAGGGATAAAATGTAAATATCTCATTGTTTCTTTGCCAAGTATCTTTTCATAGTGAAAAATATGCTGAACACCAATGAGGCTACCATTTAAAACTAAACCATATCTCTATGTCACAGACACTTTCTTTTAAAAGACAATGCAAAGTGGTGGCTACAATAATTTTTATACATGGCTCCTACTTCAGATCAGCAAGCAGAAGGACAATTATATGGATGGAAGTGTTAGGCACTCATATTAGTTCTAACACAACAATTCATTACTTTATGATAGAAATTGTTTTACCACAAAAAAGAGTAAGTCCCAGAATATCCAAGAAGCCCTCCAAAATTGAAGTCAAGGTTTTCTAATAAAAGGATACTTAAGTGCATTTCAAGTTTACTAAAACTGATTTCTCAAAATATTTCATACTAGGTGCCACTAAGAACTTAATAATTTGAAACCTGTAACTCACTGGAGTATGGCATGATATAGAGTTTGAGAAGAACAAAAAGCGAGAAAAATACATAACTTTCATTTCCTACCCTATGGGATCTAATCTCATAGTTTTGTTTTTTAATTATATGAAAAGACTGGAAGAGAAACTTTTGGGTGTCACTGATAGATAGCTTAGCTATCTGTCCCAGGACACAGAGAAAAATGGGTAATTGAAATTAAAACTGAAGTGGTCAAGATGAAAGTTTTGTAAAAGTAGCACTCGTATTATAAAGGGTAGAAGCGGGATGAGAATACACCCCTCATGCCTGTATTCTGGAAAGACACCTGTACTGAAACAATAGGTGTTAGTAGTTATAGATAATGACGACAGAAATCTGGTTTCATTAAAATTGACTTGCAAAGTCATGCAAACTCAAGAGACTTAAAGAGGACAGCATACAAGGAGATAAAAGTCCTCAAATAATTTAATTCTTTTAGTAGCAAGCTTATAGTATTTAAAAGCTAGCCAGACTTTGGAGAACAACCACTAGACACCAAATTAGCTTACTTACTATGCAACTCTTCCTCCTCATCACTGGAATAAGAAGAGCCAAAAGAAAAGAGAGTTTTAGATTTAAGGAGGAGTGGAGAAACGCTGACGGAAAAGGAGATCCACCTTGCTGGCTTCATCTGCTGCTGAGCTGAGAAGTAGTAGTTTAACAGAAAGACATTAGAGGACGAAAGAGTTATGGTAGGACAAAGGAAAAGGTACCCTAACCTATGTGGGAAGAGGATAATGTTGACAGCCTTTAGGATCTCAGGAAAGGTTCTCAAAATTAACAATCTATGAATCTATGAATATATGTATGCATGCACGCAAGAATGTATCTTGTTTTTGTGAGACAGGTTTTCTCTGCGTAGCATCGGTTGTCCTGGAATTTGCTCTGTACACCAGGCTGGCCACGAACTCAAGAGATTTATCTGCCTCTGCCTCCCAAGTGCTGGGATTAGAGTTGTGTGCCACCACTGCCCGGCTAACAATGTCCTTTATTTATATAATCACTTACGAAATGAAAATTGTAATGCAGTTTAACAATCACCTAAATATATGTACTTCCTAGATTTGAAAGCAAGAAGTAAACTGTTTTTAAAAGTCATAGTTCATAGCTTGACTTTTCCTTCTTCAAGCTGTACAGACAACATTCAACACTGCTGCTGCTCCGGGTTCAGTATTTACTGCCTTTCTCGCTCATCCCAAGTTTCCTACTTCATGTCTACCTCTTCCTAGTATATGCACATAATTCACTAGGGTCTCCTTTCAGGATCAGACTCACTCATCTCCTTGTCCACCTGTGTGTGAGTGGACACTACACAGGGAGCTGAAATATGTCTTTTTCTGCTGCCTTGCTCTTCCTCTAGTCCTTCACCAGCCATGCGGTATCTAACATCTTAATTTCTCAAGGTACAAAGCTGGGTGCCATCATTGGATCCTTACAGCATACCTCATTTGGGCTTTTCTGAACTTCAACTTCTCTCCTGAGATCACTATTCTGAAACAGCTGCACTGTGAACCCTGCAGAAACCCTCTACTGACCTGTAAGACTTTTCTTCCCAACACTATTTCCATTGGGGTTGGTCTGAAGCGCTCTAATCAACGTGATTCTAACTGCCTTTGGGAAGAAACCCTAACTTCTCAGTTTAGATTTCCATATACCAATTCCTAGTTTATTTTGGTCTAAACTTTCTCCAGTTTCTGAGGTCTGATCCTTCCAGAGTACTGAGTGTTTATTTTGGTTGCTTCACTTACTATTTTCTATTAGAGTCAACTTGTTCTCCTATCTCTAAGTAGTAAATATAGTCAAGAAAGAAACTATCAGTTAAGTTCATCCTTCTTCCACATTGTATAGTTTGTTACACAACAAAGAATTGGTACCCAAATATAGACTAAATACACAGATATGTGAATTCTCCCTTTATCAGGCTTTTGGGAATCTTAAGGCTCTCTATCAAATCAAGAGAGAATGCCTTGTACCTATATGAAAGCTACACCAACCAATCAGATTAGGAGGTTGAGCTCCCACCAACTGGGTGAAATGAACTGTTTTGTCCCCATGTATTTGCTTGGCCAGGCAAGGTCACTGTTCTTGCTGAGTTTCTTTTGCTCTGTTTGTCTGTGTGATAGCAGGAATATTATTTCCAATAATTTGGGGTTCCTTTCCAAAATGACGAACGATGTCCTTGTTTCTAAAACTGCTTAAATTACAGTCAGGGAAAAAGACCTCAGCACTATTTGGGGTCACTGTGAACTACACAACTCCATTATACAACAGGAAGTATGCTAAGACTTTAATTCACATTATAGCCACAGCATGTTATCCCGACTTAACAGCTGAAGCTGAACTGAGGGCAAAGGGTTTCTGTGACAAGGAGTCACTCAGCTATCCTATGTGCTTACATAAAACATGAGTTAAACTGCCTTAGGAAACTCTGACTGCAAACTTAGTGTGATGATGTGTGCCTGCAATCCCTGAACTTGAGAGGGGAAGGGCCTCATGCATTCTCAACAAGAACTGAACTCTACTGCTGAACAGCAGGCCCAACTGCCCTTAAAAAATGCATGTGTGTGTATTTATGTTCAGGTGTGTACACACAGGAAACCAAGATAGAGTCAAGGTTTCCTTGAATCTGGAGTTTATGTTTCTCAGCTAGGCTGAAAGGCAGCAAGTTCCAGTGGTCCTCTTGCCTTTGCTTCCTACAGCATGTCGGCATCCCAGAAAAGCATGAGAACATGCCTGGCTTGTGTGCAGGTACTGAGATCTCAGTACAGGTGTTCATGATACAGAGCAAAGAATTCTCTTTCATGTCATCACTCTGCTGTGAAAACTTGTAAGATTAAACCTCTAGTCAGCCAAGATATAAGATAGAACCTTTTATTAATGAACAGCTACGTTAATCTCCAGTTCTTTTTAATTAAATTTTAAGAGGATACTGAAAAAAAATATCATAGACACCAGGATCTTGTGTTTAGTCTCCAGAATAGCTGGCCTTGTTTATTGTGAAGAACATGTATTATTACTCATTTTTAGACTTAATCTTTGTATCATGATATCACACTGTAATTACTCTTTAAAAATAAATTTTAAAACAGGTTCCTTGAGTTACATAGATGGCTCAGTGGTTAAGAGCAATGGTTGTTCGTCCAGAGGACCTGGGTTTGATTCCCAGCACCCACATGGCAGCTCACAACTGTCTGTAACTTCAGTTCCAGAGGACTCAATGCCCTTTTCTGGACTTTGTGGGTGCAGCACGCGTGTGATACACAAACACATACAAGCAAAACACCCATACACAAAAATAAAATAAATAAATCTTAGTAATAAAAAGGAGGCTTCTTAAGGAACAAGTTGGTGACAAATATTTGTACAGTTAAAGTATATATGTAAGCATTTTTAATCACATATGCCCTGTGTCTGTAGATTCTGGTTGTCCATTCTTTCAGACTTAATCCTCTTGTACTTGCTTAAGTAAAAATATCTGTCAGTTCTGTCTGCTGAGTGTGACATTTCAGAGTGCTTAGAATGGATTGTCTTCTGACAAGTTTAGCAGAGACAAGATCACTTGAGAAGTATTTACAGATTTAAGGAGCCTACTGTGACATGAATACTCATTTCAACATCTGTTCTTGTGTAGGATCCTGGACCTAGGAAAAGGTGAGGAAAATGGATCATGTGTCTGTATTAGTTCATTTGGTCAGCATTAACTTCCTGATTCAGATAATTATGTTAATATAATAAAGAGTGACTTTGTTCTTAAGAAACATTAAATTAGTTAGAGGTAAGGAAACCTACTCTCTGAAGGGGAATGATAAGGGAAGTATTCTGGAAAAGAAAGAATTAGTCTAACATTTGGGGATAGAAGGGAAGAACACACAAATTCTTTACACCAATTTTGTTTGTTTTGTTTTTGTTTTTTGAGACAAGATTTCTCTGTGTGGTCCTGGCTGTCTTCTCAGAGATCTGTCTGCCTCTGCCTCCCAAGGTGCTGGGATTAATGGTGCGTGCCATCACTTCTCGGCTTCTTTACACTAGTTTTGTCACGGATTTTTCTTGCCATGTATTTTTCCAGGGAGAGTCATTTTACCCATTTTTCAAGTCTGAAATTATTTCAAAGCCCTTTAAGCAATGATATAATATTTATAGCC
Organism: Microtus ochrogaster; assembly: GCF_000317375.1. Lineage (NCBI taxonomy): Eukaryota > Metazoa > Chordata > Mammalia > Rodentia > Cricetidae > Microtus > Microtus ochrogaster. The sequence continues at coordinate 18,296,675 of NC_022023.1, forward strand.
CACAATATAATGAAACAATGTATGTATCAAAGAGATTTTTTTCTTAGTCAGAGGAAGAGTTGAAAGCTGATTTCTACATTAGCATTTCTGTTTCTGTTTGAGTATGAAGTCAGTTAGTCAAAAGGAGAAGCAGACAAAATTTGGAAGTTAATAAGATCCCAAAGTAAGAAAAATGATAGGAAAAGTGGCTAAGATATATTCATTTTTAAAAAAGTAGTATACTCACTGTCCAATCCAGGATGACTAATTGTCATTAATGAGATGGATTTTGTCAATGGAGAAGAAATGGCTGATGTACAGTAATTAAATCCCTGTTGTTTAGACCTGTGACATGTCTATAAAAAAAATGAAGAATGGGTTCTAAGTACATGTTCATATATTTAGACACATGCAGAATTTACACCGACCCAACCTGGTGAAAAGAGACTTGGAATCCAGTCTATGACTGCTTAACAGTTGCTCAGCTTTTCTAAGCCTGCCTTTTTCCACCCAAAACTGATGAGTATTAGTCATTCACAGTGGTTTTACATCCCTCAGAACGTCTAACAATGTTTCAAACTGAGTAAGTGATCAGTAGGTATCTGCTGGGCACACAATCCGGTAACTTCACCGGAAGTAACAGATCATAGGGCGTACTGCTCCTCTGAAAAAAATCAGAACATATTCACAGACACACAGTAGGATATGTTACTCGGATTATCAGGAGCTGGAGGCTGGGATATGAGTAGGAAGTATTTCAAGAGCATTAGCAAAGCAGCAATGCATTTGGGAAGGAGCTAAACCTCTTTCACTTACTCACTGATTCTACATGAATGCAGGGTGACTGCAATGTAGTAACAACTTCCTTGGCAGTATTGCTGGCAATTTAAATCCATAGCATTTTAAAAGCTGTGTAGCCCAAAGTAAAGCAGGGACTCCTTTTAACACCCCTGAAGGAATCATTACTTCTGGTAACAAGGGACTCACACTTCTTTTGAGACAGCTCATTCTAATCCTCTCACAAGATGAAATCTGCCTCCTTAAGAAAGACACTGAACATCTTACTCAGCATGCACTCACTCAGCTGGGCCAAAGACTTCTGATTATTTAGCGCTTGTTCCATCTGTAACCATGGAATTTGAGGCAAACAGTTGCTATGTTTCAAATACAACTGTGAGGCCTGAAAAATGACCTCAGCGAACAGCAGAGACTTTCAAGAGGAAGTTGGCTGCAGGCAACTAGTCTAGATCAGAGAGATACATGCAGCACAACACCCACACTGAGGTTGTGCTCAAGAGGAACTAAAGGTAAGATGAAGGTTCTAGGAAGACCATGCAAGCACAGCACAGCACAAAAATGCTTATGTTTATCTAGAAATGTTGACTTTATTTAGAAAGATTAAATCAGAAAGATAACAGTGGTACTAAAAAAGACAGGGTCATCTGTTGAATTTCTGGATATAATCCATCTCAGAAAAGGTCACACAAACAGTATTAAGAAAATTAAAATATTCTCCTTAAATCCTGTCTACTTTTAAGTTATGGAAAGAAGCAATAAGCCCAAAGTGAGCAAGTCTGAGTTCATACTGTTCAGCCAAATGTTATGTGGCATTAGACAACTCACTTGCAGTGGCTTGGAGCTCTTACAGTTAAGGAAGGGAATCAACAGGTATTTCTTGAACAGTATAGCTGAGACAAAGAACATGTTTTCTCTAGTAAATAAACTTGGGGCATGGACTTTAAAATTGGTAAATGCGATAATGACATGCAATACACTTTAAAACTCAATTTACAATGAGCTGGCAAAAGAACAACACAGACAAAGGAAGCTGCATGCACTGAACACTTTCCCAATCCTAAAACATTATGATGGAATATTTACATCTGTGGATATTAATGTATTTTTACTTGAAAATGCTATTTTTATACTTATTTATTTTTGTATAGAGTGTTCTTTTCTGAATGTATATTTGTGTACTGACTGGTGCCCCTGGAAGTCAGAAGGCATTAAATCCTTGGAACTGGACTTACGGATGGCTGTGAGTCACTATATGTGAGTGCTGGGAACCGAATGCCAGTTCTCTGCAAGACCAGTATTCTTAACCACTGAGTCATCTCTCCAGTTCTGATTAACGTATATTTAAGTATTTATGTTTAGTGATTGAAAACATGTTATTTCTAGACTTGAAGATATCATTTAGTAGGTAAGTAATTACATTTCTAGCTTTATACTAAAACTAATAAAAAGCATTAAATCAATGAGATCATATTTGGGGATAATGTTCTACTATCACTGCTATTAGCAATATATACCAATTTTAGCTTTACCTGCTGATCAAACACCCTATGATGCTGTCTCTGGTCTGGCTCCAGATGTTCTTCTGAAAGTGACATCAGAGAGTCTCTCTGTTCCTTGCCACTGAAAGGGTTTCTGAGCTCACTGGAATTTGCAGAGCTCATTTCTAGAGATGAAGATGGTTTATTTCCAACACCAGCTCCTCCTGTCAAGCCTTCCAGACTGAAACTGAACACAAAGCACAAGAGTTCATTCATTGTTTGTAGTTTTCAGAATGGGAGGAAACAAAAATCCCTCTAACTTGTGTTATTCCTGTGTCTCCTGCTCAAAATGTGTACAGGACACAGAGCAGATGAGCACCACTCAGCCCCGCAGGGGTCCTGGATGCTGAGAAAGAACCCCAGACACGTTTACTTCCCTGCCTCATTCGACTTCTCTAAATGCTGAGCCAGACATCATTTTCTTAGTTGTTTTTCAACATATCAATAGATGAATTTATCTCATATTGTATATATGTATTGGTTTTCATTGATGTGATCAAAATAATCTCTCCAGACTCTAACTCATTTAATGCCAAATGTCACAAAGCACAGTCATAAGGAGCTTTGAGAACGAAAAGTGAGTGAAATGGCTGCGTGCTCATCACAGGGGCCATTATAAAACTTTACACTCAATTATACTTTGGTTGACAACTTCCTGGGTATACTTCTACTTATTAGTTTCTCTAATAAGCAATGCCACTGTGCACACCCATCCAGCCAGTTCCTGATGATGGCTTAGTGAGAATCATCAGCTGCAGAAAGGCACATAAAAATAATGCTGAAAAAGCAAACAGGGTGTGGAATTTTAAAAGGGAGGTTACTTTGTGAAAGTAAGAGGGTAAGGAGGAAGGCTAGCTGTCTACCCTCTGGGGTCGCTAACTAGAATAATGCGCACATCTGCTGTAACTACAGTGGGACCGTCTTTGAAAGAAGAATACAGTTGTAGCTGTGTTCTCAGTTACTCAGCTGGAACTGTATTTGGATGTATACTGAAGCTATATAGTTACTTCTGTTCTGGGAAAACTGTACAGTTAATTGCTACAATTAAGTTCATAGATTCCAGCCCCAAAGGGTTTTTCTTCATAGATTACTTAAAAACTGAACCCATATGTCTCTATTGTCTCTAGTGGGTAAACGATTAATAAATTTGTTGCTCTTATTTCAGTTGACAATAGAAGTCATAATGAACTGAAACTAAATGTCTATGTAGAACCCACTTTTAACACCAGGCATAAGAAGAAACTTTAGCCACGTGAAGAAATTTAGTTTTCCACTGTGAATTATCTGAAAAGCCTGAGAAAACTTGATCTCCATTTACTACAAAACTTAATTCTGAAAATTTTAATAATTAAATCTGTCTGCTTAACTCAAAGACAAATACAAAATGACGAGGTACCTAAATTAAGAACTTAAATGTAGAACTTGGAAAATATAATAGAAACCAGGGCCTATTAGTTGTTTTGATTCATTGTTTTCCTAAGAATCTGGGAACTTGGAAAGAAGAAAACAAAGACAAGGGCTTACATCACAGACACAAGGTTCATGCAGAAACACAGGCAGCTATTGCTACTTGAGACAAACGATAGAGCAGTAGGCACTGTTCCTGGGCCACACTCCTGCAAACGGGTTAGTGGCATCCACAGCGAAGGCAGCAGTACACTAGGCTCACAGATAACATAGTCTGCCCATATGCATTCCAGCCACAGAGAAGCCAGCTACAGCCCAGGGCCAGAAGTCCTACTTTACAGTTCCTGGTTTGGTGGCTGGACATACTATACCTTCTGAAATTAAAGTCAGCATTCAGGGCAGCCGAGTATTGCACACCAGAGGGACACCAGCTCATACTGGAGATGACATCAAAGGCAGAAACAAGAAATGGAGGGAGAAAAGGGGAAACAGGTTTGGGTTATTCAGTTTAAAAAGAAAGGACACAGAGATAGACTTATATAACCACTTATAAAAAAAAATAGGAATGCAACGATGAGAATTTAGGAAAAGACTAGAAAAAGAACCTCAGGAATTTAATACTGTGCAGCTGATGTCCACTCAGTGTTTTGGGAAAGGTCATGTGTGCTCTTTACAGGATAACTACTCAATTTAAACTAAAGAGCTCCTTTGGCTAATCCCTTGGCAAAAAGTGCACCCCACTCAGGGCTTCCTCTGCAGACATTCCCCTAGGTGTTTCAAAACCTCTGTTGTGGCCAAGTGTCTCTCTGTATTCATCATTGCTCCCACATCCCTTGACTCTGGTTCCTCGGCCTGAATGGAAGGGAAACACTACAAACAGCTCAGAGGCCTCACTGAGAAGTCAGTATTTTTCCCTCGTATGTTCCCAGTAAGGATCCAGATAAGCCATGCAGCACCTTATACAATAACAAACACATAGTTCTTCTTTAGAAGCATTCATTAGGCCTTTCTGCTTAAAATGAGGCAGCTCCAATAAAGGCCATACCTTCCTTCTGATAAGCAGATTTATTTTTCTTAGAGTTTTATGGTATTAAGATGGAAATGTCTTTAAAATTTTAATTTTGTATTTATTTCCCCCAAGATTAAAAAAAAAAATCCATGTGAGCAGTTGTTTTCTTGTTTGTCCTATGCGAGATAACAGGGGAGGAAAATCTAGGGTGAAAAGGTTAAAACAAATTATACACAGGTACTTTATGACCAAACTAGATCAAAAAGGTCAGAATCTTTGTTTGATGCTTTATTTGTTTAGTTACTGGAGACATATCCCCAAGGTGTGGTCCGAGGTCAGAAATTTTGATTAATAAGTACTGTCGCCTAAAAATACTGCTCTAGGGGCTATAACTAAGTGCTTTCTCTTACACAACAAAGAGGACCAAGAGCTCCTGGACAACAGCAGAACCACTCGGGGGCTCCGCCTCCAAAATCTCCAACCACTCTGCTTGGTGGACAAGACTCAAGATGAGGAAAATGGTGGGATGCTATGACAGTTTCCGCTACAGCTGTTCCAAATGCTATACAAATGTTCAAATCTGATTAAATAACAGTGTAAGGCTCACAAAAGAAGAGAATATACAGTTTGAGGAATCTCTCATCTGAGAAGGATTAGACTGACTCAAACTCACGTGAACAGAAATAAAACGTAATTTTCAAACATTTATAAGGCCCAGAAGTCCATTCTTTGGATTACTAATTTAATATTAAACTTCCAATAGGATACCTAAGTATATGATTTCATTTCTTTCTTTTTTGCCCCCCTGAGACAGGGTTTCTCTGTGTAGCCCTTGTTGTCCTGGAACTCGCTCTGTAGACCAGCCTGGCCTTGAAATCAGAGATTCACCTGCTTCTGCCTCCAGAGTGCTGGGATTAAAACCATGCGCCAACATCCTCAGCAGAACAGGACAAGAAAAGAGCCATACAAGCCTCACAGGATCTGACAAGCTGCAATTGGTCTAAGCCTTCCCTGACTCCTGTCATAATAAAAGTGCATTTCCAAGAGCCTCCAAAATCATAAGGTTCTTTGGCTTTGAAATTTAGGAGGTACAGTTTTTGTTGTTCTGAGAACAACTTTCTTCTTGTTGAAATGTTTCAATTTTATAAATTTTAAAAAATTATGAATCATGCTCTTTATACAAAAATATTTTTCACTTAGAACATACTGTAAACTCAGGCCATGAGTCTGGTGTGTACAGCTTGGGCTGCAGGCAGCAACTTGTCATCCTTAAACCATGTAATCTAGCACAGGCTTCAGTTAGTTCAGAGACAGCAACAAATACATTTCTAAAACTTTTACATATTGTCTACTGAAAAAGGTACTTAATAATTTGCTTCCCCGGATCCTAGCTGATATCAAAACTATTTAGGTTCATGAAAATGTTAGAATTTAAGATTGAAACTTCCCCTAAAATATGGAATTAAAGGACGATACACATAAAAATGATAGAGAAAAAAGTAGGAAGATTATTTTTTTGCCTTTCTCACGAATAGATAGATAAATAGATAAAAGTATCTTTGCAAATGTCTCTTTATATAAGAAATATAATAAAAGCACCACACTTTTCTGATTTCTAAATGATTTTTTTAAACAATGGGAGAAAAGTCTTTAAAACATGAAGCAATTGATTATGTTTAATTAGAAATCAGCTCTTGGCTTATACACGTAAGCTTTATTTTTTATTTGATAAATAATAATTAAGCAATTCAAAAAAAGGTATCAGCCTATGCCACACTGCTTTCTGAAAGACTGTCCACAATGAGATGGAAACTAGCAGGTGGTCAACTAATAAAAATCCTCCTTCATACTATTCAAAAATGTATTGAAAATATTTTAGAACCTATGTGTGAGTGACCACAAATGAATTTCTGGCTATTCTCTTTCTTTTCTGGTTACAGAGGGAAGTATTCCCCAAGGTCCATTAGCTAGCTAAAACATGAAAACAAAACAAACAAACAAAACACACAAAGTCAGGTGAGACCTTATTTCAAAGTCATCTGAGTCAGTAAGCGGGCGTGTATTTTATAAATTTAGAACTAGAAAAAGACTTTAGATTAAAGAGACTATTTCCTACCAGGTGGGCATAGCAATTAAGAAGCACCTATATTTTATTTGGCTGCACAAGAAATAAATAGTATGTTTAAAAATGTTGCCCAATCAGGTAACCAGAATGAGATGCTTGTTAGTACACACTCAGAGATGACATGGTTAGTTCAATTTAGTGAACTCTGTACCTTCTCCTATGAATGGGAGGTCTCCTGACAACATCCCCAAGAACTTGCATTGAACTGAAAATGAATGGTGGAAGAGGTCAATAATGGAGGTGAATCACAATGATACACAAATACACAACACAGAGATCACACCTGGAAGAAATATATTCCCCAAAGACAAACAGCACGGGAGGGAAGAGACCAAAAGAATGAAATGATAAAAATACCAGAACCCCAAACATCTGACAGAAAGGAAGCTTTTGTTCCCTCTGTACTCCAAAAAGTTAATTGGACGATGAGTTATGAAGATTAGTATAAGTGATAAAATAAATGGCTCAGAGAAAAGCACCATTCAAAACATTAAAGGGTTTTTCTTCAGGCTTTAAAATTCAGATAACAAAATATACAAGTAATAATATACAAATTAGTCAAGCTATTAAAGTGATAAAACCTAACCGTTATTCCATTGCCTCTGAAGGTATTAAGACAGTACTAGATAGTCCTTTATACTAAGTTTAAACAAACATGATATACAGGCTGAAAATACAAATAGGTAACAAGTCTAAGATGACCAAGAAATCTTGGGCAAATCATTAAATCTGGCTTCAATTTTTTTCACCTGAGCTACGATTCAAATACATATACTTCTGAAATCAGTTATTAAAAACAGATCTCTGGTGAGTTATGCATAAAATAAATCCCCATTCCCTGATCAGTCCTTTATCATCTAAGTCAAGGATATCCTATCAAGAAGTTACTCAGGCTTCAGGGAGTAATTTCTGCCTTCAAGAGCATTCCTGATGTCTCTATCAATGTTTTAAAAACTTTTTTTAAAAATATTTTTATTTATAAATATTTTATAATATTTTTTTTAGATTTATTTATTTATGCAGTATCCTGCCTGTGGGCCAGAAGGGGGCATCATATCTCATTGTAGGTGGTTATGAGCCACCACGTGGTTGCTGGGAATTGAACTCAGGACCTCTGGAAAAGCAGTCAGTGCTCTTAACCGCTGAGCCATCTCTCCAGCCCCCTCTATCAATGTTTTAAAAGGAAACAGCATATATAAAACTGGGAAGGAAAGCATTTAGAAATTAGTTTTTATATAACCTGAGATTTCAAAAGGATATAAACACAATGTAGTTTATTACTTTAAACTACTATCCTAATACCATGGAATAATACGAGATTGTACAAAGATTTGACTGTGATTAGAAACCTAGAGTCTACTGTAGATGATGTCAAGTGTCTGGAACAGTCCTGTAATTGGCAACTATGGGAAAAACAACACCTTTATCATAGAGAAGATTAAAAAACAATGTAAGACAATATGCTATGAAAAGAGTGTGAAAAAAAATGGGCAAACCAGTGAAGTATAGTTTGAATCTGAGCTCTGCAAGGGCAGGGAGTAATATCTTGTTTACCTCTATTTCTCTAGAACCTATGATACTGCCAGACCTAAAAAGAATGCTCAATGTATGTTGGCTGATTAAAAGAATAAATGAAGGTCTGGAAAAATAGCTCAGTAATTAAAACACTAGCTATTCTTCTAGAGGACTGGATTTTGATTCCCAGCACCCATACTGTGGCTTACAACTGTCTGTACCTCCAGTTTTAGAGGACATGATGCCCTCTTCTGGTCTCCTTGGGCACCATGCACACACATAGTGCAGATACATATTCAGGTAAAACACTCATACATATTAAAAAATTAAAGGAGGTGAATGTCTGTTATCTTAACACTTGGGTGGTGGAAGCAGGAGGATCAGGAGGCTAAGCCTGACTTACATAGTGACACTCAGGCTGACCTTGGCTACATGAGACTCTGTCTCAAAACAAAACAAAAAACCCCGACTTGATTAAGATTACATGTACTTACAGCCTTAATATAATGAGGAAGGAAAAGAATAATTGTGTTATTTATAACAATTGTTTTAAAGCAACTATCAGTAACTGAGCATGGTAGCTCCTGTCTGCAGACTCAGAAATTCAAAGATTAAGCGAGGGAGAACTGTCTGGAGTTAATTGTTAGCCTGTACTAAACAATGAGTTCCATGTCAGCTAGAGATATACAGCAAGACCCTATTTCAAAAATCAGTCAAAACTAAAAACAAGCAGCACCCTCTTTTCCTGGCTGAGAGCATCTTTTTAGCCAGGTAAAGCAGATCTGGGGCAAGCACACCTGCAACCTGATGCTACAATATGGGTCTATAGAATTAAAGTCAAGAGGTCAGAAGCCAATCCAACTTCTTACAGGCTGCTGCCAAACTTACAAGCTGGGTAATACTTGTAAAAATTCCTCAAACTGTACGACAGATAGGAAAAAACCAACAATTTTAGTGTATGCGTCCTGTATCCTCTTGGGAATTACATACTGATAATTTAGACATTATCAAATTTCTGTATCAGAAACATATGGCTGTGATCCTCAGGAAACACCACACCAGTCAGATGTATTGAGACTGTAAGATTTCATAAGTTAACAGAATTTTCTCTTCCAGATTCATAAATTTCACTGATTGATCAGGCTTATCATTTACTCACTATTTGACAGTAATAGTTTACGTTATCACAAATACATTGAAAGGAAAGTTCACACTGCTCAAGGGGCTGCCCAGGGTGGAGTCAGAATGCACCTCTGCCTGGTTGCCAAGCCTGGGTTACCTTTTAGAGAAAAGAGACCAATGTCTCCTCTTTTTTTTTTTTTTTTTAAACCAGTAACAATAAAGTAGATACTTCCCAAAAGAGAACACAGACCGAGTTATGAAATGCACAGGCTTCATCTTACCTCCGCTGGTTCATTTCTGCATCGCTGGCTGCATTCTTCCCAGGACCCCAGCTATGTCTCCGGAAGGGGGAAAGAGAGCGCATGGAGCTCCGCAGGAAAGAGCGATTTGCAGGCACCTCAGTGATGCTGTCCATTTCTTCCTCCTCCATCTCACCAGAGCCAGCAGGCTCACTCTCGCTCTCTCGACGCTCAGGTCCCACGCCATGGCTGGAAAAGCCATTTGAGCCCTGATGATTCCTGGACCTATCCAACTTTGAAGTCTGAGGAAGGGACACATCGCTGCCATGAGAAGAGTGCCGATCCAGGGAAGCTGCGTCATCTGTAGAGGAGCTGGAGCCTGTGCTGTCACAAAGCAACTGCTCTTCCTCGGGCTGCAACAGAGAGAGCAGTGTTGAAGCCAACCAGAACAAGCCAATGCTTCATAGTTGATTGGACACAGGCAAGATTAATAACAGACTTCAAGCTGATCATTTTTTCAAACCCATGACTTCAGTTAGAATCTAAGTCTCCTGGCTTCCAATAGAGTAATGTTCTAGATTTATAACTTTGTCATTTTACTAAAGTCACTAGACTATACAGAAGACACACTATTTTTTTTTCTTTTTTTTTTTTTTTTTGGTTTTTTTGAGACAGGGTTTCTCTGTGGTTTTGAAGCCTGTCCTGGAACTAGCTCTGTAGACCAGGCTGGTCTCGAACTCACAGAGATCCGCCTGCCTCTGCCTCCCGAGTGCTGGGATTAAAGGTGTGCGCCACCAACGCCCGGCAACACTATTTTTTTTTTAAGTGGAGAAAAAACAATTCTTAGTTTAGTTCTTTCAACCCACCATCAACCAAAATGAGGAGAACCATTCATAGTCTCTAGGGTTTCTGCTATATGAAACTCTAAGCTCATACTAGGTTTTTAGAACATCAAACTGAAACAAGTCAGCCTGTGTAGCTACAATAAGGTAGAGAATTTACTATTCTAAAGCCAAGTATGACTGTTGTTTACTTATGAAAACTGCCCAACAGTTTTAATTCCACCAAAAGTCTGCATGCTACTATTTCTCACCATAGTGAGAATTGGTTGAGTGTTCTGAAGCCAAATCACATAAAATAATCCTAATAAGGTGTTTAATAAGGCGATAATGCTCCTTTCCTGGCCAAACTCTAGTACCTAAGAGGAATTACGCAAATCTTGTTCTAGTAGCTTGACATTCGCTGCTTAGTTAGAGATATCAAGTGCACAACATGATGAGTGAAGGAAAGATTGACTCCATTTCACATGACATAAAAGATCAAAATGTTATTTTGGCTTTTCATTAGCCAAGGAACAAGAAATAGGTAAAGGCACACATAATAAATACCCTTAATCAAGACATTTGGTGACATTAAAGAAAATCTCTCACTATAAAGCCCTGGATGTCACCATGTAGATCAGTCTGGCCTTAAATTCACAGAATTTAAACTCACAGAAATTGCCATTCCTCCCGAGTACTGGGATTAGCAGTGTGTGATGCTGAGCCCACAGACTTTGGAGTAGTGTTTCCATAAGACTAACTGAAGGAGAAAAACTCCTCCAAGTTGTTCTCTAACTTCTACAAATGCGGCATGGCACACACACCCATGCATACACACAACAACTGGAAATGTAACAAAAAGGTAAAGGAAGACAATTTTTAAGAGAAACTCTTAAAAAGGTTAAGATTCACAAGAACTAATGAGCCCTTTTCTCATTGGGATGGAAAACAGCCCTGAAGTTGGTGTCTTTTTAAAGCCTAGATAGTATCTTTGACACAAAGGCACACCACCACCTGTGAACGGCACCTTTCTACACTTTGGGCTTCTGCTTACCTTCACTCTGGACATGCACACCCCCACCCCCAAAATTAAGCAAATAAATGTAAAAAAGTAATAAAAAGAACAATGAAAACGGTGAGTGCCCTAACCAGAAGTCAGCTTCATATATAGTCATGCATTTTCTATAGTAGTCATATTTACCCTAACAGATGCATGACATTTAGCCACACCGTTTTATCTAATAAGAATGCTGTCTTCTCCTTCTTGTTAAGACAGGATCTCCCTGTGTGGCACAAGACTGACCTTGAATGCTAGATCCTTTGACCTAAGCCTCCTGGGTGCTGGCATGAAGACATGACCTCTCTGGTATTCAGGACATAAATTCATGGTTTTTGGGTCTTCTGTGTTAGTTATGGAAAGGCACTGTCTAAATCATAATTAATACAAAGTGGAAGAAATACAAGATTCTTAGAAACTTGAATTCTTTTCCAAAGAAAATTCTAGTTCCTAGATCCACTAAGTGTATGATATAAAATCTTAGAGAGATATATAAAATAAGATGTCAAACTGTTAATTCACTATTTACTACACCCTATCCACACTGTGTTTCTACTTTTTATTAGAAGAGAGAAAGTTATCACTTTTAACCTCTCTAATAAGATGTTCTAAGCCTAAATTCTGAAGTCTTTCTTAAAAGCTCTTTAGTATGTCTTTTTTTCTTAAGAGATCATGGATCCCAAAATATTTGCCTAAACCATCAGTTCTCAACCTGTGCGTTGCAACCCCTTTGGGTATTGAATGGCCCTTTCACAGGGATCGCATATCAGATATCTTGTAGCAAAATTACAGTTATGAAGTAGCAGAAACATCATTTTATGGCTGGAGTCACCACAACATGAGGAACTGTTTTAAAGGGTTGCAGTGTTATGAAGGTTGAGAACCACTGGCCTAGGAGTTGTACTATGGCTTCAATTCATGATATTTGATTTATGTGGAATTAAAAACTAGCTATTTTGGGTCTTGACATAACTCAAACCCTTCTCCCTACTCTGCTGCATCAAATGTTAAGGACAAAGAGTAAGAAGAGTAGAAGGGACTGAGAAAGTACATGTGAAAGGAAGGAGAAAAAATATCGGAGAACTGAGACTGAGTCTGCACCTGGGGCTGACCAATAAACCATTTCTTCTTTGAGCTTTTTTTTTTTTTAAAAGATTAATTTATTTATTATGTATACAATATTTTTTTCCATGTATGCCCGCACACCAGAAGAGGGCACCAGATCTCATTACAGATGGCTGTGAGCCACCATGTGGTTGCTGGGAATTGAACTCAGGACCTCTGGAAGAGCAGTCAGTGCTCTTAACCTCTGAGCCATCTCTCCAGCCCTCTTCTTTGAGCTTTTATGCTTATTTTTAATTCTGAAAGTAGGATTGAAAAACATACAACCCTCCTCCCACCTCTACCACTGTCTTTTCCCTTAGACTTTGTATAATACTGAAAATTTGCAAAAGCAGTCAGGGTAGCTAAAGTCCCTACGAGTACTCTATGCAACAAATGGGCATGAGTGTGGCTGCTTGGTACACACAATGACCCTAAATAGATACCTGGGTCATAAAATGGTCCAAAGACACTGTTTTGCTTAAAATCAATGGAAAGGCCTAAATAAAAGAGCATTATACCTATAAAAACTTAGAAACTATTACTATTATTAAATAATTATGATATAAATTTGAACATAATTATTAGGTGCTTAGCTCAATGTGAGATTTTATTTTTTATTTTAAAATTTTTATAAGTTCCTTGGTAGTTTTGTACAGCATGTTTTTTACAAGAGATTTTACAAGTGATTTAGATATCTTATCCCTTTTAATTCTCCCCATTATTTGATTTAGTAAATATTCTTAATTCCATTTTAGAGGTGAGAAAAAAAAGTTAACTCAGGACTCTAATTTTGCTGGCCAGCAGGCAGAGCCAGGTGCTTCCACCCACTTTTTTAAGATCTTCACATGGTTCTAAAAACAGCCAGGATTGAATCTTCCTAAGTAAACCACAAAGCTGTTGTTAAAGTTATAAATATAATACTGAGATACAGCTTAATCCTGAAAATAAAAGCCAAAAAATATAAACCTTTAAAGCAAAACATCAACACAGGCACAGAAAAGCAAACAAGAAGACACACAAAGCAGTAAGTTGAACAAGAGTCTGTTAAATTATCTCATCAAATTAGACATTTTAGCTAACCAAGACACTTTTATGTAAGTGATAAAAGAGAAAACATTTGCAAATGGCTAACCTAACAAAGGAGCAGTATCCAGGATATATAACATCCACTCCTCTGCATCAACAAAAATCCAATTATTTTAATGGGCAAAGATATGAACAGACACACTATACAGGAAGACACATAACTTGCCAATGGACATGTGAAAATCTGTTTAATATCACTAGTTGTCAGGAAATACAAATCAAAACCATAATGAGATAACACTGCATGGATACCAGAAACGTTAACATTAAAACAACTGTGTTTGTTACTAAGGATGCAGAGTGACTGGGATTCACACACATCATGAGCGAGAACAGTAGAGAGGGGGCCAGTTTCTTGTATGACTAAGAATTCCACTCCTAGGGTTGTGTAGGAGAAACAATGTTCTTCAGCTCCCACTTAGATGACTTTCTGAATCAGAGAAAAAAACATCTTCTGTGTTTCTTCTGGAGGGCTGAATGGCCACTGAAAAGGAGTCATGTGGGGAGACTTTTCACAGCCATGCTTATAGCCTATGTGCTCAGGTAGCTCCAGGTTACAAAGGTGGAGGATGTATTTACCAAAAGTAACGGGATTCTTGGGATCTATATATAAATCACACACACACACACACACACACACACACACACACACACACACACATACACACACACACACACACCAATCTCTCAAGTATAGAAAAATGCTGCTTCTAAGAATTTACACATGATGTGTATGGACACACCTGGAATTTGTTTTGAAATGTAATTTAGGCAGACTGGCTGTGAACAGAGGCACAGCTATGTATAAGTAAACAATAAAAAAATAACAGAAGCTGGAAGATAAGTATGTGGGTACTCACTGCAAGACCCAACAGTTGTATTTTTTTGTATGTGTGTATTTTATAATACAATATTTTGGGGGGATGACTTTCTCTTAGAAAGTTATATGATCAATGTATATATCTACAGAAAGACAAACACATTACTAATCACAAGATAGAAAAAAACTGTCACACATTTTATAGGTTGATACTACACCTGAAGAAATCATGTTTAATACTGCCAAATGAATAGCCCTTTATTTACTAAACAAATACTTATCTATTTTATACACAAGACATGATAATCTTGAAAAACAAGAGCTCACATTTTAAACACTCATCACATGCCTCAAATCACATAATCTTTCCATGTGGAGCATTCTATCTAAGACCCTCATGTCCCGGATCAGAGTCATGTATATCAAGCATATTTCCTCAGCTAGTGCCAAAAAGGATCACAGGACTTCATCTCACTTTAACAACAAAGTGTAAGTTTTATGCTGCTGATCTAATATTGAACTTGGGAACCAGCAACTATTTGTAAGAATAAACACTAAGCTCTTGACACTCATCACAGAGTCACATTTCCCAGGAGGTGCATGTTGTTAAGAGACTTCCCGAGGGCCAGAGATAAACTAACTGCTGCAGGAAGTGACCTAATGCACCACTCAGAGTTCACAGAAAAGCGTGTTGCAATGGCTGGCCTAAAGACTCCCTCCAGCCCCTAAAGATGGAAAAGAGTGGAGGGAAAGGCCCTGGGAAGACACCATAAGACTGTGACATTGACAGCACTCGCCTCAATAATGGCCAGAGAGTTGACGGCCCATCTACCAACACAGTCTCGACTTAAATCGTTGATTTTTAGAGCCACAGTGAAGAGACTGAGAGCAAAGTAACAAAACAGGAAGAGCCTTTAAAGTTAAGCCTCAGTTCTGCTACAACTTCTTTACCAATTGTCTTAGGGTTCCTATTACTGTGATAGAACATCAACACCAAAAGCAACTTAGGGAGGAAAGGGTTTATCTCATCCCACACTTCCACATGACAGTCCAACAGAGGGAAGTCAAGGCAGGAACTCAAAACGGTAGGAACCTCGAGGCAGGAGCTAATAGAGAGGCCACGAAGGGTACTGCTTACAAGCTTTGCTCCTCATGGATTGCTCAGCCTAGATCTTTATAGAGCCCAGGGGTGGTACCACTGACAGTGAGCTAGGCACTCTCTCATCAATCAACAATCAAAAGAAAGAAAGAGAGAAAGAAAGAAAGAAAGAAAGAAAGAAAGAAGGAAGAAAAATGCAGCATAGGCTTGTTCGGGGACATTTTTTCAATTGAGGTTCTCTCTTCTCAATTGACTCTAGCCTGGGTCAAGCTGATATAAAACTAGCCAGCACGCACCAACCAACACCTATTCCTTGTATGGTATAAGGGACAAAGCTACCTACCTGGGTTGCTGGACATATGAAATTTTATATACATACAAATATTTGTATGTATGTATGTTATTCTTTTTTAAAGATATAAGGGGGGGGGGAAGGCCGGTCCCACGAGGGGTAGTGGTGGGTGACTCGAGGCCAGTAGACCATAACAATATATGTACATACAATACATGGTATGTATGTATAGAAAATTCAGGTCAGTGTCTTGTCAGTATTATAAACTAGCCCTCAATTTTATAAATCTGATGTGGGAATGATTTCTTATTAATAAAGAAACTGCCTAGGCCCATTTCATAGGCCAACCCTTAGGTAGGCGGAGAAAACAGAACAGGATGCTGGGAGAAAGAAGTTGAGTCAGGGAGTCGCCATGGTTCTCCCATGCCAGACAGACGCAGGTTAAGATCATTCCTGGTAAGCCAGCTTGTGGACTACATAGAATAATAGAAATGGGTTAGATCAATATGTAGGAGCTAGCCGATAAGGGGCTGGAACTAATGGGTCAGGCAGTGATTAAAAGAATACAGTTTCCGTGTAATTATTTCGGGGCATAAGCTAAGCTAGCCATGTGGGCGGCCGGGTGCAGAAGACGCAGCTCTGCTGCTCTTATTTCAACATAAATCCTAGGAAAATTGGTCATTCACAGCTTTGGAAGAAGAAATGGGAGGAAACATCACAACTTCCACCCACACCCGGGCCCAGCCCATCTGGGCATTCTCATGCATGCATAAAGGTGAAAGTTCATCTGCCCCAGCTGGCTTTCTTTAGGCACTCCAGTTTACAATGTAGGTGGAAGTTTGTCTGAGGAGCATGTTTCAGCTTTAAAAAATAATGCCTACTCTTCCTGGAAAAGATGTGCAGCAAAGTTTCTTTATATGAATATCTCCTGCATGCTTTTAATAGTTTGAGTAAGATGGTAAAGCATAAAAAATTCTAATTTTTTTTTTAAGTAAGTAAACCATGCAATTTAGTGATCAGAAATAATGATCTCTCTGAGGAGAAGGTAACACCTGGGACAAGCCATCCACTGGTTATATATCTAAACGGCAGACGAACAAATGCTTCCTGAAGGAAGGTTATTCAACTTTTAAATAACAAATCTTAAGCTGGAGAGATGGCCCAGCAGTTAAGAATATTTACTGTTTGCTCAAAGATTTTGAGCTCAGTTCCCAGGACTCATGTTGGGCATCCTAAACAATTTCTAACTCCAGCTCTGGGAGATCCAATGACTGCTTCTGGCCTCTAAGAGCCACAGTCTCAACACACTTAGACATAAAAATAAATCTTAAAAGTTTTTACTATCAGGATACACAAGCATACACAGTTGCTTGATAATCTCTTAAGCATTCATTAGCCAGTTCCCATCATTATGAGCCAGTTTTAAATCTAGAAGATTTATCCTGACTTCTACATGAGCGTGGAAACACACATCCCTCCTCCCCAAAACTGTAATTTAAAAAATGCATTTGTTAAAAGCTTAGGAAGGAAAGAAAGGGAGGCAGGGAGGCAAAACAAAGAAGGTCCCCAAGCAAAACACTGGCTTTTCTCTTCCTATGTGACTTTAAAGGCAAATCTTCCCCAAACCCCTCAAGACTGGGCCGAATTACTACATCAAGTTCACAATCCTCCTAGCTCAGCCTCCTGAGTGCTGTGATCACAGGCATGCACCAACAACCTGGCCAGCCAGCGACAAAGACAGAAATCCTAGTCGTACCATAAATGTTTTCAAGAGCCCTCAGAAGACAATCAAAGGAACAATCATAAGGAATCACAGACAATTAAAGGAAGTAGAAAGGGCGAGGGAAGAACAAATGGAACGTGAGGACTGATGGACAAAAATTTAAAGAGTAGAATTTTATGACATGGCGCCTATACCGCAACAGTTAAACACGGGAACATCATACTGTCTTGGACCATTTAATCACCCACTAACAAAACTGCTCTCAGAAGTTCTTCAAAGTCAGAAAACCAGAAGGAAGACTCTTCTTCACAGTTGCTACAATGTTTTTGCCTCTTCAGTCCTTCTATTAGGAAAATCATTTGTAGCATGTAACTGAGTACAGCATGTCCTGCCCTCTTAGAGGACAAAACAGAACTTGCTACACACAGAAAGGAACTCAAGCTTCTAACCGCCATCTTCCCTAGCTCTTCACCAGAGGAAAAGCTCAAGTTCTCCACCAGAGATCTAGAAAGTCCCAATTAAGCAGTCTGGATGAAAGATGACGTCACCAGACTTAGTGAGTTCCAGGCATCCACACATTAATCAGAATGACTCTATGGTTAGTTTATATATATATATATGACATCATGCAGTCTGAGCTGCGGTCCCTTCCTAACCACTGAAGGGTGTTCACTGTCATCTGACTTAGTTCATTCTAAAGGAACTCCCATGCTTTTTGAACTTCAATGCAAGCTTCAAACCACTCATGTAACCAGCCATGATTTTTCAGAAGATACAGCCAATAACCTGGCCAACACCTGTTTCTAAGCCCTGGCAATGAGGAATTTCCTTCTTCAAATAGAATACTTCTACCCCTCCTTTCTGAGTGATCCAGCTAGGCTGTTTGTAGCAGCTTAGAAAGGGAAGGGAGGGAGGGAGGAAGAGAAGGAGGCAAAACAAAGTAAGTCCCCACACAGTCACTCAGAATACAGAAGACATGGCCTAGTTGGATCACAGTCCATTAGCTAGAGCCACAAATTAAAGTCATGGAATGACAATGAGCACAAGTGGAAAAAATTACAGTAAAAAAGGGTTAAGTAAGGCCAAATGAGACTAGGAGAACTGCTGGCCAAAACGAACAGAAGGCTCCTCTAATACCTTGGAGAAGATGATGCTGTCCATTTCGTCACTGGGTGAGTGAAAGAGGTCAGGATCACTCCCTGACCCTCTCTGAAGCACGCCTTCTTTTGAGGCACACTCTGTGCCCAGTCCATCATCTAAGAAGCTTTCGCATTCTGAAAAAGAACATTTATTTAACTGATACCTTTAAAAAAAATTCACTGTTTTATACCAACATTCAGTCATTTTCTTTATTTTCCACCCACCTCTTTGCTTTCCTAGCCTCTCTTCTACTTTAGGTATTTACAAAGTTAGAAAGGGCATAGTCTAATAAATTAGTAGCTTCCAGGTATATTAACTGACACAGTTACTTTTCTGTTAGGCATTTGGCTAGGTTCTGGGAAGACATTTAATGTATTCTTCCAGAATGGGCTATTCACAACCTTGTGGTACAAATTAACACAGTAAGAGACAATTTCACTGCAGAATTATAAAAAGAATACCATAATAAGGAGGCAAGATCTATAAGTTAGTCTTAAATCTTTCAGTCACAATTATGAGCTTAGTGGATAATTTCACATTGTTAGTTCAATGGAAATCGTATGGTTTCTTCAAAAGACCATAATTATAGGTATTTTAGCCCCCCACCCATTCTATACAGTAAACAATGACTTAGTACAGTTGGTGGGTTTTTCTATTACCGCCTCTTGGAAAACACCAAAAAAAAAAAAAAAATCTTGATATTGTGCCTGGGGGAAAATAGGGATGAGGAAAGAGACAGAATCCTTACTTTTTTCCTATATTCCCTTCCTAATGAAGAGGAATATATTAAAGACTGAATTGGAAACAAGAGCAAAGAACATTGATTTTAGGATGTTTAGATGGATCTTGCTTAACAGACAAGTCCCAGGTAATTTAGCCCTGTAGGTGTTTGCTTCTGTACAAGTAAAATGGGATGACGAGTACATCCCTACAGAGTTGTCCTGACGGTAAACAGCAAATTAGAAATGCAGTAACTAGACAGTGGCGCGGGTGAAGCACACTGCAGGTATGCATATGCCTAAATGAAGCGCAGGCTTCATTAATCCTTACTGTAAGACCACACTGCTGATTCTGGGAGTTATACTGTAAAGGGGTGTTTGAACAATTCACGATTATGACTTGAAAAAAACTGCAACTCAAATCTACTTCCTTAATGAAATAGATTGAGCCATGATGTCTAGAGGTCCTTCCGTATTTCGAATATTCAAATCCCAAGATTTTACTCAACAATCACATGGCAGAAGTTTCATTCTTGGGTAGCTGGTTATACTTTCAGAAGAGTCCCTGAAAGTATCCAGCTGTCACTGAGACTTCCTGGAAAGACACTGTGTCTGCAAAGACCGATTGATTAGGACCACTGTGATGTGGAGAAGCTGAAATTTTGCAGGTCCAGAGATTAATTACCTTATTTTGGCTAGCTTTAGCCCCCAGAAGAGCCGTTCCTTATCTACCTCTATGTTGGAATAATATCCTGTGACTAATAGACAAAAGAATCTTTTGGAATATATAAATGGAGCAGACTGCTACCTTCCACCAAACCCAAAGCTAAAAATATCATCAGATGGCATTTGAGGCTTAAAGCAGAGCATCATTCATTCTCACCAAAGTATTTAATTTATTCATTTATGGCTTTCTATATTTTATTGCTATAAAAACTTCTTTATGAAACCGCTTCTAAATTGGAACATGGAATTTGGGGTATCCTGTCTGTGTTCCTAGGCTATGGTCGCTCAAATTTGGCTCTAAAATAAACTATCTCTTAGCCTCTTTGAGACAAGAGCTATGAATTCTTGTGTTAGTTTTTGCATTAACACAGTCAAAAAATAAGAACCCCAGGTTTGGTCCACAGCAACACATTCTTATAGTTTACACCACCACATTGCTTTACAAATGAGTAACAACTCATAAAGCCACATGAGTTTGACTAATAATTCCTAAAGTAAAATTAAAGGAAACTTTAGTGCTTTTATTTTGATTATGAAATCATGCTTACAAACTAACCTATACATATGCATTTCTTCTGAATTATTGTGTAATGAATTCCAGAATGGCAGATCACAACATTTTTACTCCAAAGCAGGACTATGAACAGGCCTACCTGAGCTCTGTTTGGAAGCCAAAAGAGATGCTGCTTCAGGGCATGGCTCTATGGTACACCAGCTTTCTCGGTTGATCTGGAAGAGAAAAACGAATTGTTTCAGACAATCAGGTAACTGTATAGCTCCAAAAATCTATGTATTGTTCACAACTTCTGAATGTTAATATTTTATTGCAAGGTAATTAAAATTATGCCAAAAGCCCGTCAAACTCTACTGTAATATAAACAAGGCAATCTACATTGAGCTAAAAGCTCTGAAAAGACTGTGAGTAATTATGCTTACAAAGCAATGGGAAAAGGTCACAGAATTCAGCACTCACCTGCCCTACAGAGTAAGTTCCAGGATAGTCAGGGCTATAGAGAGAAACCCTGTCTTGAAACACTAAAGAGAATTCCAACTCATTTTCTCATCAAATGATCATAATATCTACAAGAAGTTTGCATCACTTCTGTTAAACCAAAGGCAGCAGGCTCAGAAAGGTAAAACACAGCAGGACTGGCACCCTGAAGTGCAAACGGACTCCTTCCCTTAAGACCCACTGCTTAGCCGGGCGGTGGTGGCGCACGCCTTTAATCCCAGCACTTGGGAGGCAGAGGCAGGCGGATCTATGTGAGTTAGAAACCAGCCTGGTCTACAAGAGCTAGTTCCAGGACAGGCTCCAAAACCACAGAGAAACCCTGCCTTGAAAAAACAAAACAAAACAAAAAGACCCACTGCTTACCCACCTTATCATTACGACCTACTAACTTCATTGACGTTTAAGTAATGTATGCTTTTAAATTAACATGACATATCTCTACACTCTGTTCCCAGGACCCTACAACAGAACAAGCAGATAGATACAAGGATCTAGAAAACTTCAGAGACATCCAGCCATCCCACCTAACTAACATGCAGAATGCGTAGCAGGGCATTCTTAAGTGCACTTGGAATATTCATACGGTGACACACAAAGCACATCAAAATAAAATAAAACTTCTAATACATAAGATAAGTTGCAGATTTAACAAGATTAAAATCACAAAAACTTTGCTTTTTTGTTTTAACCACAATACTATTAAACCAGAAGCCCAAATCAAAAGACTGGAATCCCACACCAGTCTTAAAAAGAGAAAAAAAAAAAGTGTAAAGATAAAACTATTAAGTAACCCACAGTTCATATAAGAAATATTAAAGAAAAGAACTGAATACAAATTAAACCTTCTACATAAAAGCTTACGGGATATCACTAACTCATTGCTTAGAACAAAAAGTTAACACTTTAAATTTCCTTCGCTAAAGACGTTCCAAGAGTAAGGTAAATAAACCCCAACCCAGCCCCAACCCCCTGGATTGATGATGAGTTCTTGCCTGTATGACATCCAAGTGCAATGGTAGCACAGAGTTTGTGGGAGTAACCAACCAACATCTAATCCAAGAAATGGAGCCTACACCTGACACTGCTTAGGTGACCAAGAAGCTGAGACTAGATAGGCCAGAGACCTATTATTGGTCTAAAAATTAAAATGGCCCCTAATGATATTCTGCTATATTCATCGATTGGGCCATCATCAGAGAGACTTGTTCCTGCAGCAAAGGAGAACAATACAGTATGGTAGTTTGAATGTACCAGGTCCCCAGAAACACATAGGAGTGGTGCTAGTGGGAGGTGTGGCCTTGTTGAAGGAAGTGTGTCACTGTGGGGGCAGGCTTTGAAGTCTCTTTTGCGTAAGCGTCCCTAAGTGTCACAGACCACTTCCTGTTACCTTCTGACCAAGAAGTAGCCAGCATCATGTCTGCCTGCACACTGCCACACTTCCAGCCATGATGATAATGGACTGAACCTCTGAACTGTAAGCTGCCACCCAACTAAATATTTTCTTTTATTTTTTTTAAGACTTGCTATGGTCATGGAGTCTCTTCACAGAAATAGAAACCCTAACTAAGACACACAGAGATCCACAGTCAGATATTTTACAGAGAGTAAGAGACCTTAGCACACTCAATCCTAAATGGGATGTCTCCATCAAATCCCTCCCCTCAGGGCTCAGGGAACTCTGCAGAACAGGGGGAGGAAAGAGTGTATCAGTTAGAGAGGATGGAGGACACTAAGGAATCAGGGCCTTCTAGATACACATGAACTCACAGAGACAGAGGCAGCACTCACAGGGCCTGTGCAGGTCTGCACCAGATGGGGTCCTAGAGCTAAACAGAAAAGTGGACATGTACATCCCAGAAGCAATCTCCAACTGATAACTGCTTGCAAATGAAACTTTTCCGTTTCTTCCAAGGGAGTCTCACTGTGAAAACCAACTACTCTTAAGGGTAGGGCTGCATGCCCAGCAGAAGATGGACAACAGAAAATGAACTCAAGGACAAGTTTGGGGGCTCCTTGTCTCATAGTGTTTCACAGAATTTTCCCATTTTTTTTGTTTTTTGTTTTTTTTTTTTCGAGACAGGGTTTCTCTGTGGCTTTGGAGCCTGTCCTGGAACTAGCTCTGTAGACCAATATTTTGTTGTATTACTTTTTATTTTTACGTACCTTTCCCCTTTTCACTCTACAGGTCCCCCCCCTTCTCTCTCTCTCTCTCTCTCTCTCTCTCTCTCTCTCTCTCTCTCTCTCTCTCTCTCTCTCTCATATATATATATGTCAACCATAGGCAAGTGATCTCCATTTAACTATAATCCTAGCCCACTGAATAGTTTACATATAAATTAGACCCTCAACGAAAGTATAAAATGTTAAATGTTTTTTTACAAGCCCTTTAATTTTCTAATCCCACTGAAACTCAACTGAAATCCTAAATAATGTGAACAAATTAACAAACGGATGAATAATAAGAATGTCAAAAGACAGAGGCCATACTTTTATTCAGTGGCCTGTAGAATACAGTATGTACTCACTATATTTGTGATTACTAGTGAGAAAATACTGCACTACTGTGCTGATGACAACAAAGAATTGTATTCAACGCACATCAAGTTGAATGAGAACTTTGCTGAGCCATTTCTCCAGCCCTGGCAGAAATTCTTTAAAACAAAACCAAAAACAAACAAACAAACAAACAAGTTAAAACAAACAACCAAAACCCAAGTTGTGGCTCACAGAATTTTCTGATTTTTAACTTGCCATCTCCTTGTTACTGCAGGATGTTTCTCTGCTATAAGTCAAAACTAACATACTTTAACATAAAAGTGCATTTTGAAGTGGGAAAAGTAAAAACTCCTTTGCACCTTTATTATTATTGTAACAGGAGGAGGTTCATAAACATTGAAATAAATTTAATAGAAATAAAAAAGCTTAAGGGGTTCTCAAATATGAGCGTAGAACATGGAAATGAACCTTCCTGAATGATGATGCTGCTCTTTTTCTCTCTTCAAGACCCCCAAATTTTTCTGCATTCAAAATTTTAGAAAAGCTAACACTGCCTTAGAACCCTTTTCAGTACCATCCTTGCTGCTCCAGGGTCAATGTCTAAAAGAAACATTCTTCACCTAGAATTTACTGCATTCTCTGTATTTCTCTCATTTTAGGTCTTGGCATGTTTCATTTAGTGAGCATTCTATTTTGCAAAAATACATGAGAATGAAAACAAAATAATGTTTTAAAAGAGAACACATTATGTGATGACACACTAGTGTTAGGAAACATTCTTCCAGAAGCCTCAGGCATGTCTGCAGGTCTTGTGACTGACTGACCTTTAGTTCTAGACTCTTTCCAAGGCTGGGTGTGTGTCAAATAAACACAAGTTATTTAACTGACTAGTTCAAGAAAGCTAAAATCTCAGAAGCACCACACTTTTTAAAAACAATTAGTATATATTATTAATTTTTGAAAATATGGGTACCTGAAATATCTTAATATGATCATACCTTTGTGGCAAAAAATTCTAGTTTGAATGAACATTTAAATAAACAATTATACTTGAATGATCATAAACTAATATACTTTTCAATTTTTCTATAGTTTCTCAAATTTCCCTTTATGGTTATATTCTAATTTTATTTATTAATTATTTTATAATCAAGGAACTTGACAAAAAGAGACATAAGTTACCATAATGAGTTCAGTTTGCAAAGGTAGTACATGAAGTTCACTGACACTCCTCTCCCCCATTTCCTGTTTTCCAACATCTGAAATTACTATGGTACATTTGTCAGTATTAAGAAACCAACATTGGTACAGTGTTGTTAGTGAAATTCCAGATAAAAGTTTCATGCCTACTGACTAGTATTCAAGATACTGGAAGGTAGTCTGTAAAGCTACCAGAGGAAAAGGGCAATCATCGGTATCACCCAGTCACAACCCCGAGGCTTAAGACAGTTAACTGCCTGTAGGATATAATGGTCCAATAGTGACTGAACGTTGACTGGATTTAAGGTCCACTCTATGAGCTGGAACCTATAGCTAAAGGCCAAGAACATAGGACTGTGTAAGTCATGGGCTTAGGGGGAAGCCTACTATTATTATTCTGCTAAGGGAACATAGCAATAAAATGACCAGTGACATACTACCATACCCATAGATTAGTGTCCCCCCCAGCCCTCATCAGAGAAGCTTCTTGCGATTGACAGGAAAGTCACACAAAGACCCGCAACAGCAAAATGTGCAGAAGACTGAGAGATTTTGGAGCACTTAGCCCTAACTAGGATGCTTTCATCCAATCCATCCCTCAAGGCTCAGGGATGTATGAGGAAGAGGAGGGGAATGAGGGGCAAGTGGACTTAGAAGCTGTTTGCAACTGATAACTGCTGGCAAAGGGAAACTAATTTTCTTCAATGAAGAGTCACTGGGTATATAAACCCGGGCCAGCCCCATGTCCACAAAATGAGCACCATGTTTTTGTTGGCCTTTTTTTTCTGATGGGCAGGGCTTTAGCCAGGCTGTGGCGTACACCTTTAATCCCAGCACTTGAGAGGCAGAGGCAGGAGGATCTCTGTGAGTTTGAGGCCAGCCTGGTCTATAAAGCAAGTTCTAGGAGAGGCTCCAAAGCTACACAGAGAAACCCTGCCTCAAAAAAATAACAAAATAAATAAATAAATTAAAGATGATGTGGGGGGCTTTTTGTTTTACCTTTTTGATTATTACTGTTTTTTTTTTTTTTTGAGAGAGAGACAGTCTAGTTGGGTGGGTAAGGAGGTGGCAAGGATCAGGGAAGAGTTGGAGGAGGCAAAAACATGATCAAATTATTGCATGAAAAATATTCTTTAAAGAAAAAAACCAGTTATCTGGATTCACTTGTTCTTCTACTCATGTTCTTTTTCTCTTGTAACGACAATCCATGATGCACACTGTGTTTATTTTGTATGTGTGTATATGTATGTGTGCATAAGAACATGTATTCAACCAAGCATGTGCAACTGTAAAAAATTGCATGTTAACATCTTTATTCAAATTCTTGGCCTACAAAACCTAGTCATTTAGGCGGTATAATTCCATGCTTTAGACTATTCACAGAGCCGTATAATCATCACCATCATCTAGTTTCAGAGCACCGTCATGTCAATAAAAAGAAAGCCAGCATCCAGATCTTTTTCTCTTGGTCCTAGACAAGCACTGAGCCATCTTCTGCCTACTGTAAACAGTTCTTACAAATGTAGCCATGCACTCTTGATCTTATGTGATGTTAAAGATTCATCTACATTGTAGTGTGTTTTATTAATACCAAAAAATATTCCACTGTATGGGTAGACCTCCACTGCACTTATCTATTCATCATGTTATGAACAACGGGTTGTCTTGACTTTCCAGCTGCTGCGAGCGCTAACACGAACATTTTACACACACGATATATACAAGCTTTTTTTTAGGGGCACACATTTTTTTTTTTCTCCTGAGGAAACACCTAGAAGTGGACTGTTGAATTGTGGACCTGATAACTTAGACTTTACATTTTAGGGTATTATGGCTTGTTTTCCAAAGTGGATATACCATTTGGCAATTTTGCCACATTTTTGCCAACATTTTTGTTCTTATCTGTGATTTTTCTTGTCATAATAGATGTGGCCTTGCTTTCCTCCTGAAGCATTTTTTTTTTTAAATAAAAGTACTTTTTATTTTGCTACTTTCTTGAAAAAGGAAGCTCATCATGGATAGCTTTATTCTTCCTTTCCTTTCAAAAAAGATACAACACATATTAAACACATTCTATGATCAAACACTGTCCCAAATCTTAAAGATGTAATTAAAGCCCTGTCCTTAGGGAGCTGAGAGTTTATGTCAGAAGCCTGTCAGTGTGGTCAATAAGCTTGCCTCAGCATTTTGTTCAGTAACCACCATGTGTTGACCAAGACAATGTGTGTTACTATGTACAAAATTTCTAGTCCTATATACATCTTTTCTGGTCAAGCTACAAATGTTATATTTAAGACAGATAGACATATAGACATGCACCCACACACTATAGCAGGTGGGCTGACTCAGGGATTATACACCCTAACCCAGAAGCTACAAAACTGTGGGATATTAGGTTTTCTGAAGTTAGGGAAGCAATAAGCTAAAAGGAAAGTCATATCCACTCTGCCTACCATTATAGAAAAAAATTAATTCCAAAAAAGCTGCTACTGCACTGTAGAGATGGCTGCTCTTCCAGAGGACCTGGTTCTATTCCCAGCACTCACGTGCCAGCTCATGACCGTCTGTAACTTGAACCACATGCGAGAAAACAAAGAAACAAACAAAATATGAGGAAAACAGCTAGGACACACCAGAGACTGAGACAGCAGCACTGGGTCTGTACCAGATGGAGTCCTAGAGTGAAGGAAGTGGACGTACTCCCTCTCCCTAATCTAACCGACAACTGCTTGCAATGAAAATTTAGTTTTCTCCAAGGGAGTCTCATTGAAAAAACAAACTTTTTTTTTTCCTCTCAAGACAGGGTTTCTCTGTGTAACAACCCAGGGTGTACTGGAACTCAATTTATAGACCAGGCTGGTCTTGAACTCACCGAGATCTGTAGGCCTCTGCCTCCTGAGTGCTGGGATTAAATGCGTGCCCCACCACAGTGGCTGAAACAAACCACTTTTAAGGGTAGGACGCATGCTCAGAGCAGATGGCCAACAGAAAACAAACTCAATGACATTTCCAGAGATACCTTTCTTATAAGGTCCTGTGAGTTTTTTATCTTATTTTTTCTTATTTTATTTACATTTTTTATTTCTCTTTTAATCTTACAGGTTCTCTGTGTATACATTATGGCGTCTGGTCTAATATTTATATGGGATTTCTGAATGCAAACAAATGGATCTCTGCATCTGTATCTATTTCTTATGACTTTTCTTGGGCTCTTTCACGTTTGTTTGTTTTGTCCTATTCTGATGTGTTAGGTTTGTTTTACTTGTTTTATTTTATTATTATCCCTTAGGAGCCTGTTTGTTTTCTAATGAGATACAGAAAAGGGTGGCTATGGGTAGAGAGGAGTTGGGGAGGAACTGGGAGGAACAGAGCTAGGGAAAACCATATTATGGATATATAATGTGAAGAAAAAAAAGATACTTTCAATAAAAGGGGAAAAAAAGACACCTCATAGCCTTCTGAGTGACAACACTGTCAGGAATCTAAGGGAAGATGCGGCATCGTTGTTGGGCACATGAATCACATGTATTCACAACTCAGGGCTCCAGAGCATATGTGCATCATCCAAATTAGAGACTTTTACTGCAGATAGTTAGCAAAAAATTCCCAGTGATTTTCACAAGTAGTTTCACTAAGCAAATAATAGGAGACAGGGGTAAAATGAAAGCATGCTTTATTCTTTAGTGTGGTAGGCAAGGGTGACAAGCTGAGTATTGTACTGAGAAAAATCACTAAAGAAATATAGAAACAAAACAGGAACCTGGAGACTAGACGGGAACATACTGAGGACAAAGACCAGAGAAGAAGAATCTGCACCACGCTGCTCTGGAGGTAGCACATGTAAATGGGGTCAGGTTTCTTTAGAATACAGAAGGGATGTAAATGGAAAATTGTGGGAAAGGCAGAATCCACAAAAAAGATGCAGAGAGATCCACAACAAACAGACACAGCAAACTTGGAGGAAAAGATGCATAAGATTTCATTAGGTTGAGTCTGAGATGAAACATATTTTCCAAAAGGTTTGACGAGGGGAAAGAGGTGTGGAAGGAAGTTGCAGGTCTAGTTTCATATATCCTTGAGGTAAAGGTAAAAAGTGTCAGGGAGTCGACTGCTCGATAACACACACTTAAAGGTGAGGTCAGCTCGAGACAGCTCATACTCACAGGTTTCTGACAAATACAAATAGCGTACCAGGGAAACACAAATCAGAACCAGAACGAGTCATCAGTTCATAACCATTATGCTGTTACCTAAAAAGAACACATAAGCCTTGGGAATGCAGAGAAAATTGAAATCTTTTGAACTGGTGGTAGGATGTTATTGGTATAAAATGCTAGAGCCACTGTGGTAAACAATGTGGCCATGCCTAAAAACCATAATTACCTTGACTCAGCAATTTCACTTCTGATAATATACCCCAAAGAATGAAAGCAAGGATTCAAACAGATACTTAACACACGGTGGTCAGAGCAGCACCATTCACAACAGCTGAACAGTTAACATAGCTCAGTGATGTGGGATTCCCCTCTGTATGCTATGAATATGTTTTATTACCACTGGTTATTAAAGAAGCTGTTTCAGCCAATGGCTTAGGACTGTAAAGCCAGGCAGGAAATCTGAATAAAGATACAGAGAGAAAGTAGGTGGAGTCAAAGAGACACCATGTAGCTGCCGAAGGAGAAAGACACCCGCTGCCAGCTAGAACCTGAATGTTAGACCACACCCTCGTGGTGATTCACAGATTAATAGAAATGCGTTAATTTAAGATGTAAGAGTTAGCTAGAAATAAGCTTAAGTTATTGGCCAAACAGTGTTCGCAGCTGGGAAGCGAACGAGCAGTCTTCACTTACAGCTCAGTTGGTCAGGGGCGTGTGTATGTGAACAAATAAAGTATATGATATTACAATGAATGTTATTTAGCATTAAAAAAGGAAGGAAATGCTGACACATATTACAGCTTGTATAAACTTCAAATATATTATGATCTAAGATAGCCACAAATGGACAAACACTGCACAGCTCAACATGTGCAAGGCACCTAGAGCAGTCAAAACCAGAAATTGGATAATTTGGTTTCCAAAAGACAGGAATGGAGACTTATTGTTTAACAGGTGTAAAGTTCCACTTTGGGAAAATAGAAATGTTTTGAGTTATCTAGTAGTGATAGTTATAAAAAAGGTATAACTGTTAATATCACTGAACTTATATTATACCCCAAATAGTTACAGTGGTAAATGTGTTGTGTATACTATATAACAGGTTAAGAAGAACTGAGTGTACAGCAAGAGATGCAAACCTATTTAAACAGAAGTTGACAGGCATTCTACAAAACCAAAATCACAGTCAGTCATCTGAGCTAAATGTTACCAGTCATGGCCAACGCCATTAGCCAGAGGGCACTCTCCATGATGCCGTGAGTAAAGAAAGAATGTTAAAAACACCCACCGGCATTTCCAACCACATCCTGTTTAACAGCAACGTGGAGCATATCATATTCATGTGTGAATACTGTGCTTTCCCATGTAAGTAAGATGTCCCATTTCTGCATCACTGATGGGGCAAACTGGTCTGTACCACTCTCACACAGTTCCAGTCTTCACCCTCATGGAACACCAAGGCAACCAAAAGCCACGATATGTGTCTCCCTTAGAAATATTTTCATACAGCTGCTGTAGATCAGATATAATGCCAGTAAAGGCTCAGAATCTAAACCTTGAGATTACTGTTATATTTAATTTTAATATTCTTAAAGTTGTTAGCACAGTTAAAAATTATGCTAGCACAAGGCTTATGAATTTGTATTTAAAAATCTTAAAACATCAATTCATTTTAATTAAGAAATATTCATTAAAACCAGAAATGGTGGCTCATGCCTTTAATCCCACCACTAGAGCAGAAGCAGGTGGATCTCCATGGGTTCCAGGCCAGCCTGGTCTATATAGCAAGTTCAATGCCAATCAGGGTTAAGGTAGTAAAACTGTTTCAAAAAAAATCTACAAAGTTTTTAAATAGGATTAAGATATCTTATTCTGTAATGTGTAGGCACACTGATCAACATATGAAAAATGACCAACTTCTTTGTATAAAAAGTATGTAAAAGTAGGGTGAGAATGTAAAGACTCTCACTTGAGAATTTAAGTGGTGCGTGCATCCAATGTAATGTTTCTGTGTGTATGTGTTTGCACAGAGGAAAGGAAGCCAGGTCAGTGTTGGTATCTTTCTCCATCACACTCTATTCTACTGTTTAGATGGTCTCTCACTGAACCTATGGATCTTTGTGAGGAAGCCTCAGGAATTCTTGTCTCCCCTCAGCAGCACTGGACTACAGGTGTGCACTGCCATGCCTGACTTTTACATGGGTGCTAGGGACCTAAACCCAAGCACTTTTACTGACTGAGCACTTTCCCCAGTCTCCCAACATAATTTTAAAATACTAATAGAAAATATTGAATTTCAAAATAATGTAAAAGTAATTGGCGAAAATTACTGAGAGGGTGGGAGAGAAAGAAGCAAAGAAATTACAGAGAAAACCTGCTACAAACCGTGAGGCAAGATGAGCTCATATACTATCATGCATCTGCCCAAACTGCCATTAAAAGGATTCCCATATTGGCAAAGAATCCATCAACATAATGTCCAGGACTTCTTGCAACACAAGTTTATGACAGAAAGTAATTTACACCTGTGCGTGTGTATGTGTATACTCATGTGTGTGTATGTACACTCATGTAATAAAAGAAATGGGCCAACTCAAAGGAGGGCAAGCACAGCAAGAAAATGCATGGGCTGTGAAGAGTTTGACCTGGGGTAACATATAGGTGAAATGACTGGCTATTCTAATCTGTTTTCCTGTATGTGAAACAGATAATGATTAAAAATGCAAACATTCACTGTGTGGTGGTGGCGCACGCCTTTAATCCCAGCACTCGGGAAGCAGAGGCAGCCGGATCTCTGTGAGTTCGAGGCCAGCCTGGTCTACAAGAGCTAGTTCCAGGACAGGCTCTGGGAACATTCAATGCTTATGTCTCATCTAGTCTTTCCTTATTTTATTCCACTACAAAATCATTTAACTATGTTGGGGTCTGCCATAATGGGATTCCCTCACTGCCAGAATGACTGTTTTAAAAGCAGAGTGAGAAAGGATCCCCACTGGCTGCCTGCTTTTGTGCATCAACTCTGGCTCCAGACTTTACAAGAAATTTGCTGTTTGCTATGCAGGATGTTCCTGTCAGGATGCATCTATCAGTTTCTCTCTTCCTCAGGGACTCTGTTCCTTCATCCTCCATATAGCTGTCTCCTCCTCCGACAGAGCACCGCCCCGATGATGGAGCACCGCCCTGATGATGGAGCACCGCCCTGATGATGGAGCACTGCTCCGATGGAGCACCCTCCTTGTCTCTGTCCTCTCAACAGTTTGCACTTGTTTCTCTGGGTACTGTTGCTCTTAGGAAGAGACCCTCAGACTCAGTACCTGTCTGTCCTATGAAAAGTATTCAATGCTTTTTTAATGTACAGTTCCTAGTCATGCTTCCAGTATTTCTTCATAGAAAATGGGGTAAAAGTCACTGCTTGACAAATAAGGCTTAAGTTGAATAATTCACAGAAAAGGCAAATATAAAAACAGTGTCTCCAAATTAAGAGGCCTGAACTCGGTTAGCTTTACTAATATAAAACTTTTATGCCTTACTAGGATGGATGATACTACATTTTTTTTTTTTTTTTTTTTTTTGGTTTTCGAGACAGGGTTTCTCTGTGGCTTTGGAGCCTGTCCTGGAACTAGTTCTTGTAGACCAGGCTGGTCTCGAACTCACAGAGATCCGCCTGCCTCTGCCTCCCGAGTGCTGGGATTAAAGGCGTGTGCCACCATCGCCCAGCTGATACCACATATTGATTTTTTTTATGTGTATGAGTGTTTTGCCTGTATATACATATGTGCTCCAAGTGTAGGACTGATGCATGTGAAATTCAGAAGGGAGCTTTGGATCTCCCGGAAGTGGAGTTAGGGATGGTTGCAAGTCACCATGTGGGTGCTGGGGACCAAAGCCAGATACTCTGCAAGAACAAGTGCTTTTAACTGCTAAGCCTCTCTCCAGCACCTATTTATTGTTTTAAGTATAAAATAACAGTTTTCGTCATGACATTTAAAGTTATGACACTGCACTTTGCTATTTGCCCCCATAACCATCTCTCTTTTCTCCCCACCGCTGCCCCTGATTTCAGTGCTCCCCCTACAGCTCTCCCCAACCCCCCACTGAGATGGGGAAGGAGAAAGGAGGGGAGAGGAGAGGGAAAGATGACAGGGAATGAGAGTGAAAGATCCTAGAAAGTAACCTTTCTACATTTATTATATAAGAGGGCAACATAGCAAAGGATAATTGTTATCTCTCAGAGGAAATGACTTTTCAGAGAAATTAAAACCAACTACATCTTTGGAACAAGTTCAAAACACCAAATTACAAAGTAGGCCTGGCAAGTTAAACCACCTGACAGTGACTATTAGAGGGACAAGGACACCACCACACCACAAATCACATCTCTTGGTGCCACACCCAATGTGGGGTTTCACTGGCTTCTGAGCTCATCTGCCAGCTTCTCAGGGAGAGGCTGAGGTAACCCATACCTGAAAGGCCCAGGGAAGAGGTTTGAGTGTAAGGTGGGCCCCGGGGCTGTTTTAGCAAGTTTAGTAAGTGCTTAGCTTGGCACAGGGGTGGGGAGGGGTGGCAGTGCAGAGGGTAGGGGCTAAGTGGATGAAGGTGCTTGCTGAGGACCTGAGTTTGATATCCAGGACCCACGAGGTAGAAGCACAGAACAAACTCCCTTAAGCTGTCCCCTGACCACAACAGGTGAGCCATGGGACACCGACATCAACACAAATTTTAAATGTAATAAAAGAATCTGGTTATTTCAAGTACTAAATTGAGTTGATAGCAATTATAGATTTCTACTATTTCTGTAACCCAGGCATTATATTAGCACTTTATTCAAAATTACTCCTTTTCTACTTAAACAGCTCCACTCTCCCAAATTTAGCTGTCAGGTTCTTTTGGCATTAGTGAAGCACTTGGGTGACTTCCAATTTCCCTGCCTTTGCCAGAAAATTGCTAAACTTCCAAAAAGTACTTCATGAGTTGTCCAACATTCCCAGACTCTGGTCTTACCGAATGTAGAAGTTCTTACTAATTTTAGATTCAAGGATGCCTTCAGTGAACAATTAGCCTGTCCAGAGTCTCCACCTCCTTCCTGCTTAGACACCCAACATTACTAATGATGTGAAATCAAACAAATGCAGCTTATCAACAGGCAGAAGCAACAGCAGAAAAAGAGTCAAACTAAAGGAGCAGGGCAGCTGAGCCACATTAGTGTGTAGGCTGACTGGAGACACTTCCAGGAGAAAGAATATGGTCTTTCCCCTGGGGAATGAGCAATGAGACAGCAGGAGAACAGACAGGCAAAGACAGACACAGACAAAAAAGGACCAAGAGACAGAAAAGGAAGCCCATAGAGAAATAGATTCAGGAAGAAGGGAGGTAGAACTGGATTGTGGGGATGGGGCAAGCAACAAAAGACCAAGGCATCCAGCAAAAGGGTAACTCTGAATTCCCTCTTTGTGATCTTCAATACTCTCCTTGACCCTACTTGAAAGCAAGTAAAACTGTTTTTCAGTAATGCGCGTGCACATGTACACACACAGACAGACACACACTACTTCTGTTAGATGTTCCTTTAAAGATTCTGAAAATCACCTCCTCTTGCTCTTCTATCACTGTTAGTCCAGGCTTTCTCACACTTCCAGTTTAGGAAGGACCAAGACAAGGCTACTGGCTACAAATGGAAAATAGCCTGGAGACCTTCAGATTGAATAAGGTGTGGCCCCTTCTTACCTTCAGTAACACCACGTCCACAGTCCTGTCCACCTTGGAGATGTCACACAGACTATAGCGTCTCTTGTGCCGCTCATACATTTTGTCCAGATGCAAAAGAGACAAAATGTAGACGTATGCCTACTGAACCCAGGGACCAGTGTGCTCACACAGGTCCAGAATTCCAAATTTCTCACAGTGGGCAGGAACAGACTTCTGCTTTCAGATTCCTCTATATAGAAAACTCTCAGGTTAAGAAAATTAAATTAGAAAAAGAAAAAAAGCAGAATCCAATTCCATGAATGGAGTGAGAACTTCCTGGCAACTTCAGAGTACTGAGACGATGAATTTACAGTTCATACTATCAGCAGTAAGTGCCTCAAGACCGTTGCTGTGCAGATCTTGACTGAGAGAGAAGCACAGATCTTTTCCATCACTGCCGAGAACTCCAGTAGAAAAATTAAGAACGAACTGGCTAAGCATAATGGTTGGCACACGTATCCAGAGATCCCAGAGCCAGTAATAAAAAGCCAGTATGCACTCTGCCACGAAGGAGGATTAAAAAAAAAGGAAGATGGCTATTTCAAAAGGATAGTATGAGAAAATTCCTTAAAACAACAAAGACAAGGAAACCTATACAGACAAAATGAAACAAAACAAAACAAAAACTAGCGGATCCAGTTTTTTAGCCAGTCTCCAGCTCCTTCGGCGGCAGGGCTGGATTTTGACTTAAGTTGAAAATATCTAATGCCGGCAGAGTACAAGGAAAACAGACCACTCCTCCAGATGTCCTCCTCCTTCCTTCCCTAGCTGGCTGCGTCTAGCTAGCCCGCCCCTCCCTCCGCAGCCTCCACACCCTTTACCCTGCTCTCTCAAGATCGTCATTACTTGCCCTTTCAGATCTGCACCAGCAGCCTTGGAGGTTTGAAAACCTAATTGCAGTGGTGGGAACATGATTCATCTGCAGACGAAGAGAAAAAACAAGGCTTCCTTTTCCAACAGGCTTCCTCCTGCTCCTCCTCCTCACAAGTCCCCAGTGAAAAAGGCTCTGTCAGACATTGCAAGAAGCAACCTCAGTCCCTTTGATGTTAGTAGTATGCTAATAAAGAAAGGGGGTGTTATCCTAAACACTACAAGTCTGTACAACAGCCTTAGCCATTCAGAGAAAATGCAGAACTCTGAATCCAGGCAAAGGAAATACTGCATCTCCCTGCAGAATGAAAAGCAATGATTTAATATCAGAAAAATGTTAGCCAAGTATTTCAAAGTTATGTCTCTAGGATGTAGAATTGTCTATAAAATGTCTGGCAAGTTTAGAATCCACCAAGAGTTAAAGTTTTGTTATATCTGGACTTTGAGAAAGCTTTAAAGAGAGTTAAGGAGATGGTATAGGATAAATGTGTGCATGTCTCTCAGTACTCTTGTGACTAAGAAGAGTCACCTGGCTGAGACTTCCTTCCCTTCACATCTCATTCACATTAACTGGGCCTTGTGCAGGATGCGGTGACTTCATTTGTCTGCTTTCCTCCTACTCTATATTTTCCAGTTGCCAACCTACTGCTCCTCAGGAGCAGCCCTCGTCTAGAAAGCATTCATTCACTTTCAGACATTCTCTTATTGTAACCGACTTTGGAGGGGTAAGGAGGAAGAGGAACAGATGAAGCAAAAAGCGGGGGGGGGGGGGGACGGGATGGGACGGACAGAGAGAAAAATGGGCTAGGCATGGTGATGTATGTGTTTAATCTCAGCACTATGGAGACAGAAGCAGGACGAGCTCTGTGAGTATGAGGCCAGTCTGATCTACACAGTGAGTTCCACGACAGCCAGGGTTACATAAAGAGATCCTGTCTCAAAAACAAACCAACAAAAGAAAAAGCAGGCATATTAACTCTTTCCAGAAGAAGCTGTCTTATATTCTCTTTGAACTGGAAGGAGAGCATAGATGTGGAGAAAGTGAATATACAGTTTTAAATACTACAACAGAAAGGAAGAGAAGAGATTAAATATCCCAGTTTCTGTCAATACTGCAAGCGAAGTTGGTGAAAGGCATTTTCTTTTGGAAGCTGTAAAAAAAAGTAAAGAAGGTCTGACAATTCACCACTTCCTCAAGCCAGGTGTTAAAAGCAGGTAACTCACTTAAATAAAAGAAATACAGCAGAACCAGCTAAGGCTGCAAGCGTTTTCTCTCATCTATCTGTCTACCCAGAAGTCAGCATCAATTCTATCTAACACAAGCCTCTTCTTCCCGGACCACTCCTAGCTATGAAGGTGGGTGATGTCCTCTTTTTGATGCTGTAGAAAACAAGCCTGGGCTCTCCATTTGCTGCTTTTCAGTATAGATGATGCTAAACACAGTAGAAACAAGACAATGAGAGATGAAGTTGTAAATAAAATTCGTACTTAAGCTAACCAAAAGCATGGGATTCTGGCCAGGAATTTACAAATACTTTCATTCTATGTGGTTTAAGGGCATAGAGTGGAAGGTCCTGGAGGGGCAGGCTTTAGTATACAGAAAACTGACTGCCTATTATCTTTTATGGATCAACTTTCACCAAGCTATAATTCAGAACCCCCTCTTCTGAAGAACATGAAGCTGCCTCCCCTCGGTTCTCAACATGGTTTGCTCCTCACTGCCTCTCCCTTCTGCTTTAATTAGAATCAAATGTTTCCTGCTTGCAAGTTCCCAGGCATCTCTCTAGGGAATTGGAGATGCTTTAATCACTGGGAAGCTTTTTCTATACCAACTCTATCAAACTAAATAAAGATAATCTATATCAATTTAATAGACATTCTGTGCCTTGCGTAAGAAGCAAATAAAAAGCCAAGGTCTTTGTCCTTGGAAACTTTACATAATCAGAGAGAAATGTTTCAAAACCATTACAACTTTCTGAACTACACTAGAGCACTTGTTTGAAATATGTAGATTAATCTTTTGTCTGTTGGCTTTGTGCTAGAAATCTAGATTTTTTTCTCTCTTCTCTGCACATATAAACATATTAAAAGGGCAATTTAAAATTGTCCATGCTAATCTGTTTCTTCTCTGAGAACAAATGCTCTGGGTGGGGTGGAAAGTCTGCTTTCCCTCTGGATCTGCGGCACTCCCCATGGAAGACAAAATCTG
Organism: Microtus ochrogaster; assembly: GCF_000317375.1. Taxonomy (NCBI): domain Eukaryota; kingdom Metazoa; phylum Chordata; class Mammalia; order Rodentia; family Cricetidae; genus Microtus; species Microtus ochrogaster. Next base: position 18,334,683 of record NC_022023.1, read on the forward strand.
TAGTCTGTGCTTTTGCTGCTGATGCTACAATTCCAAGTTTTTTTTTTTTTTAATCAAAAACATCTGGAACCACTGAACAGTTATTCTGTTAGGATTTTGAAACGCAGCAACCAATCATTTCACATCTAAACCAGAGTTGAAAGCTACAAATATAAAGGAGATTGTAAGTCTATTTTTTAGTTCCTTCAAGTTTGGAAACTTGCGGGAAAACACAGATTGTTTGTAAGTGTGTGCAATGGTTGTTTACAGTATCAATCCCCTTTCCTCTCTGTGACGGTCAGCCCACCCTCTCTCTACGGAGAGCACCAACCCCTCCAAGAGAAGCAAAGTGCTCTTAGGCTATTGCATGACCTGGGCCTAACACGTAATCCCAAATTATTCTGGCACAAGAATCTACTAATAATTTTCACACACTTCAATACCACACTTCTGCTCGTGAGTTAAAATCTCCTTGATTTCAGGATTAAATACTTTATCCAGATTGTTGAGACTTTAGGGACCAATACTGTGTGGTTTTTTTGGTTTTAGTTAGGGTAGAAGCTTGGAGGAAGTAGGATGCCACCTAGTGGAAACCCTGAAGCCAAGGGCCAAAAAGCTTATATCTCTCAGGCCACTAAATATTTTTTCTGAAAGCCCTAAGTGAACATAAAAGTAATAACTCTTGACACATGAAGGTCAATTCATCGCGGCAGGGAACACAGGACACTGAAATAACAATCAGAGTCCTTTCTTCTCCAGGTGAGCCACTGCTTCCCGGAGCAAATTGGAAAGTATTATCTGATGGTCTGGATTCGGAATTCCGAAATGTACAAAAGGAAGTGATTCAATGCTGCACCCACCCAAGTTCTTTCTTTTCTATTACTACATAATGTTATTTGAACACTAAGCTTTTTTTTTTTTTGCCACTTGTCAATTATCATTTCAGATTGTATATTCTGCCTCTAGTCTTTGAAAGATACAGGAAAGAAAGGTTTTTATTATGGCTAACAGTTTTACACTCACCTATGCATAACACATTTGTTGAGGAACACTTGTCTGATTAGAATAAAGATTCTTCCCAACGAGCTGCGAGAATGTGTGAGCAGGGAGAGAAGAGGATTATTGAGAAAGGCTGCAAAGGCACTGTGTCCACCTAGGGTTTGACTCCAGTGTTTAAGCAACAAGAAGAGTCCTACTCTTTCCTCTCGACATTTCATTGGACACAGACTTAAGGTGCAAAAAGGGACAAACAGTAAGATTCAGCAAATTAGAAGCAAGTATCTGAAAATACCTCCTTTGCTTTAACCCTTTACTGCCTTTACAAAGGGGAAAATAACAACATATACAGTTGGCTAGAAGAGGCAGATTATCTAACAATATCAGCAATTGAAATAACCACCAAAAGATATGGCTTCATAGAGAAGTCTCTTCACAAATAAATGCTCTTTACCAGGATGAAGTCTCATGGAACAAGCATGCAAATGTTAAATCAACCATAGCTTGATGGAGGAAGGTCATTGGTTGATTAAATAAAGAAGCTGCTTGCCCTGATAGGTTAGAACGTAGGTAGGAGGAGTGAACGGAACAGAACTCTGGGAGGAAGAGGAAGTGAGCTCAGAGACTCGACAGCTCTCCTCTCGGGGGCAGAGGCCTCAGAGAGACACGATGCTCCACTCTTGCGGGCAGAGGCGAGAGCTCTGCTCTCTGAGGCACACGCGATGAAGCTCCGACCCAGGATGGACGTAGGCTAGAATCTCCCTGGTAAGCCACCTTGTGGGCTACAGCAGATCATTAGAGATGGGCTAGTCCAGGTGCGAGAGTTAGCCTAGAAGAGGCTAGATAGAAATGGCCAAGCAGTGATTAAATGAATACAGTTTGTGTGTTGTTATTTCAGGACAGAAGCTAGCCATGCAGGCGGCCGGGGTGCTAGGGACGCAGCCCCGCCGCTCCTAATACAACATTAGCTTTCTGAAATAAAGAGGGAAGAGGTCTGCCATACCAGCACTTGGAAACTGGAGGATAAAGAGCTCGAGGTCAGTACTGTATAGATGAGAACATGTCTGAAAAAAAATTAAACAAAGAAAAAAATGAAGGAGAAAAAGGAAGAGGATAAAGAATGAAAGAGGGAAGAGGGGAAGGGAGAAAAAAGTCAGGAAGGAGAGAAAAAAGAGAAAGAGAAGAAAGAAGAGGAAGGAGGAAGAAAAAGGATGATGGAATTTTAACTAAAAAAGCTGATGTTCAGTTTGTAGAATGTGTTTTCTGAAGCAAGATCATACTAGTACAATGCTTGCTGACTGTCTCTTGTTAACCAAGAGATGTTTCTGTGTATATGTTTTGTTTATTCCCAAGAAAGACCTGAAAGGTGGTCAGGTGTGGTAACAGATACCTGAGACCTCAACTATCCTGGAGGCAGAGGCAGAAGGAACCTTTAAGGCCAGGATTTCAAGATGAGCTTGGCAACGTAGTAAAAAACAAAACAAAACAAAAAAAACCAAACTCTTTCAACAGAAAAATCAGGAAGGCAGGAAGGACAAGGGGAGAGAAAGGAGAGAGAAAGGCAGGAAGGGGGTACTATAAAGAGAAGTATTAATTCATACTTTACAGATGAGTTACAGCATCCAAAGTTTAAATCAGTTGGACCATATCACATAACTAATCAGTCTGCATTGATCCTAGTCTGTACATATTCCTGGTTTCCAATACAAATGTAATTTTGTCACTTGAGAAGTTCCAGAAATGCAGAAATTATAAATTAAAATTTCTCATTTCTCATCATATTCATATGGCTGATTCTAAGTAAATGCCAAATGACAAGAACAGATTTTATTTTTAGATAAAATCAGTAATGATTTGATTCATTTTATATCATTGTTTTAAACAGATTTGATTCATCAGCATTTTATTTAACACATTTCAGTTTTAAGTTTCTCATTATGGACATAACTTTCACCCATTAGAATGAACACACCTAATATGCAGACCAGCCGCAATCTGGAGGCTGACGACTGTCATGGTGGATTCAGAAAAACGAGGGTCTGAGTATCCTCACCCTAGTTTCTCACCTCTGTAACAAACAGCTGTCTCTCATGGCAGCATTTCGTATAATTCAGGATCATTTCATATAAATGAGATCCTAAAGCATCTTTTCTGGGCAATGATTCCCACAGGTGTGTCTTATACAAATGGGTGCACTTTGCCCTGCTCTGCATACTAAGCTTCTTATGATGTAGAAGCTCAAAACAAAATCTACCAAGACAGCAGAAACTGTAATGATTGGCTTTAGTATAAATGCCACAACACTAGAAGATAAGCTTATAATGGAATTAGCTCATTTTTTTTCAGTCTGAGTTATTTCCTAAGTAGGTCTCTCCTATACCATGATCTTGCAATGTTACTGTAAAATCCCCTATACATCCTTCTGTGCCAGATTATTTTATGTGTTTTTATTTACTGTTTGGCCACAGAAAGTATTTTAGACCTAGATTCAATCACTAGCAAAAACAGTTCTTCCCTGAATCTGTTTTAACTATAGCAAGAGCAAAGATAGCAAAAGAACACAGCTCTATCACTAAAAGCTTCCTTGATAGTACACCAAACTACCCCTAAGTACTATTTTAAAATATCTTATTAATTTATTTCTTGTGTATGTGTGTGTACCCATGCCATGGTGTACATGTGTAGGTTAGAGGACAACTTGTAGGGACTTCTACCATGCAGGTTCTAGGGAATGAACTCAGGTCATCAGACATGGCAGCAAGCAGTTTCGCCAGGCTTGGAAAATACAACCCCTCTGTCACCCCAATAAGCACTCTTGAGAGTGCTATCCACTGGCTACAAAGCCAACTGAACCCTGAGTCAAAGGTCTTTAAGATAGAGGACAATTAGTACAATTTCTTGGTATGGGAAGTCCTTTTCTATATGTGCTGTTTTTATTGGTTATTGAATAAAGCTGCTTCTGGTCAATGGTTTAAGAGAATAAAGCCAGGCAGGAAATTCAAACAGAGATGTACAGAGTAGGCAGAGTCAGAGATGCCATGTAGGCGCCCCTGAAGGAGACAGACGCTAGGGAACTTTACCGGTAAATCACAAGCCTTGTGATAAAATATAAAATAATGGAAATGGGTTAATTTAAGATATAAGGGCTAGCTAGCAATTAGCTTAAGTTATTGGTCAAGCAGCATTTTAAATAATATAGTTTTGTGTAATTATTTTGGGTCTGAGCAGCTGAAAACAAACGAGCAGCCTCCAACAACAGAGATAAATACTTTGCTATAGAGACAAATACTTTGCACTGGTATGGATCTTGGTTTATTGATACAAATTTAAGATCAATTTTGTTAAATATGTATTTCTGCTCTTGATTAAAGTATTGTGTTTGTGCAGCTCATTTAAAAATGTAATGTGTAATTAAGAAATACAGGTTAATAGATAATCATCTATAACAGTCAAGGTTGTAACCATGTTAGTTAGGTTTTCTAGATATATTTCAGTTAGATAGATAATCTTCAACATTTTCAAAGACCTACAAAATATGGCATTTAAAATGTTTTAAGAATTTAAGACTTTTCATGACAATGAGACAAATCTGTTCCTGGCAGCACCAATCTACTTCAAGAGGATGATGAGCAAAGAGGCTCCTTATGGAGTTTTGTTAGCCATTTTGGCACCAAACTGCTCTTGCCCAGACTGCTTGATGTTATACTGTATGTGGGACATGCGGGTCCCACAGAAAAATGATTGCTGAAGTTGCCTAAAGAAGGTGAGACAGTCCTTCGGTGTTCCTGCTTCTTAAGAGTCTGTAAGACATTCTGCAGGACAGAAAAAAGCAACTGATAGACTTTGCCATTACAAGGCAAAATGGATCTTCAAATTTTTCTGCTTCGTGGAAAAGTCTGCTGGATATTATCGGCCTATAGGCTGAAGATGGGTGCACCAATGTTACAGAACTTTGGGTGACTGTCCAGGCAGCGAGATGTCAATTCTAGCGTTTTGGAAGTTGCTTACAATGTACTTCTGTTAACTTAGGTAATATATTCTTCTGGAGCATTTGATGGAGTTGAAGAATAGATACTTGGGGCTGGAGATACAGCTCAGTGGTTAAGAGCACTGACTGCTCTTCCAGAGGACCCGGGTTCAAATCCCAGCACCCACATGATAGCACACAACTGTCTGAAAATCCAGTTCCAGGGGATCTGACACCTTCACACTAATGCACATAAAATAAAGATAAATAAAAAAAGAATAGATAGTTATAATTATAGCTTTCCTTAGTTATGATAAAGGATAAAGTAGATATAAGTATTGTAACTATAATTCTTGCTTGATACCTGTTTTGTTATATGTAACTTTATTCTGTTAAAGTTAAACCCTTCCTTTTTATTTAGATAGAAAAGGGGAAAATGGTGGAAAGTCCTTCTGTATATGTATTGCTTTTATTAGTTAATGAATAAAGCTGCTTTCGGCCAGTGGCTTAATAGAATAAAGCCAGGCGGGAAATCCAAACAGAGATGTAAAGAGAGAGTAGGCAGAGTCAGAGATACCATGTAGCCACCACCAAAGGAGACAGATGTCCGGGAACTTTACTGGTAAACCACAAGCCTTGTGGTAAGATATAAAATAATGGAAATAGGTTAATTTAAGATATAAGAGCTAGCTTGTAGTACGCTTAAGGTATTGGCCAAGCAGTGCTGTGCATAATATAATTTTTGTGTAATTATTTCGGGTCCGAGTGCCTGAAAACAAACGAGCAACCTCCAACAACTATTTCTAATTTTATTGCAATAAGTAACACATTTTACATCCATAGTGTTACTCTATCCAGGCTAACAGCACTATTACTAGTTATGATGATTCCTTTCTGGCTATGAACTTTATCTGAAACCAGATGCCAAAGTCTGTCTCATCAGATCAACCACGACTGCATTTATTGCTACTTTTTAATTTCCCAGCAGTGTTCCTTTAAGGTCTAATCATAAGAGCATCACACACAGAGTCTAGCACTGACCAAAACAGTAAAATCTACTTCTCCTTGTCCCGCACACCTCTGCAGTGGTAACAGTGACAAGAATATCGTCTCAGATAAAGAAATCTGCTTTTAGGTAACTATAAAATTTGATTCCAACAAAATAAGCACAAATAATATACTCCCTTTCCTTTTCCCCTCTAAGGTATTAATAGCAAGAAGGATGTGCTTCCTCCACATTTTAAATAGTCCTTTAAAATCCATCTCATGCCAGTTTTCTGGGTCTCTGTATACACACTGTAACGCTAATCATCCCACTGTTACAGCAGTTAGGTGGAAGACAACAGTGGTTTACACTCGGTGAATGGAGAGCAAGAGAAGAAATTAGGTTACAGTCTTTTAAGAGTACTATGACTCTGGACACTGAAGGCCAGAGAATGAAGAGAACCAAGTGTCATAACTGACTAGATTTCTGCCTGGGCAATGAAATAAACGGCGGCATGAAGTAGGAGAACTGACAGCAGGGGAAGACGCTAAGTTCAGTTTTAGATCACAGAGATGTCCAGGAGGAGCTGTGATAAGCAGTGGAATTAATGTTTGTATCTAGAATTCAGAAGAATGGTTTACAAACTAGGTATACCGATTTGGAAATTAAAATACAGATAAGAAATGGAGCAAATTCAAAGAAAAAAAAAAACATCTCACAGCAAGAACGGCAGAGTGCCAAGTGTCGTGAAAAAGGAGGGACACGAGTGACATGGATTCTGCAGCATAAATGCTTTGCAGGCCATGCTGGTTACCTTTGCACCACAGTGACCAAAACACCTGACAGAAACAAGGTAAGGGAGGAAAAGCTCATTTTGGCTCACAGCTCAGTAGATTACAATCATGGTGGGGAAGGCAAGGCACAAAGGCTCCAACTGCAGTAATAGGAGTACATGGCAGCAGGGTTTTCATGATAGTGGACCTAGAAACAGACGGAGCAGACCAGAACCAGGAATGGAGTGGGTACAACCTTCAAAAACCTACCCTAAAAGCCTACCTCTGCCAGCCTGTGCTCACCCTCTAAAACAGCAGTTCTCAACCTGTGGGTCACAACCTTTTCAAGGTGTCGTATATCAACTATCATATGGTATGTATGTATGTGTGTATGTGTGTATGTGTGTATGTGTGTGTATGTGTGTATGTATGTATGTATGTATGTATGTATGTACACACACATAATATATATCAGATCTTTATGTTATGATTCAGGACAGTTAACAAAATTACACTTATGGAATAACAATGAAATAATTTTATGGTTGGGGTCATCACAACATGAGGAACTGTATTAAAGCGTCACAGCATGAAGGTTGAGAACCACTATGCTGAAGGTTTCCACAGCCTTCAACACTGTCAACTGGCACACAGCACATGTCTATAATGCCAACACTCAGGAATAGAGGTAGAAGGACGACACAACCTCAAGACCATTCTGGTTTATACATGAAACTTGTTTTTAAAATTAATAATAATAAAAAACCTATCACCACAAGCTAGGGAACAACTTAAAGCTTCAGGGTGAGGGGCATTTCAGATGCAAGCATATTACATATATTCTTTGGTAGAGCCATAGCATAGGATTTAAATGCTTCAGCAATGAAAATGCAAGTTCTGCCTCTTGGTAACAATACACTGAACTCTTGCTGGTCTTCTCTTAGGATATCTATCCCTTCAAAGAAAGTACCTTGTCGGGCGGTGATGGCACACGCCTTTAATCCCAGCACTTGGGAGGCAGAGGCAGGTTAATCCTTGTGAGTTTGAGACCAGCCTAGTCTACAAGAGCTAGTTCCAGGACAGCTAGGACTGTTACACAGGGAAACCCTGTCTTGAAAAACCAAAAAAAAAAAAAAAAAAAAAAGGAAGATCCTTTAACAAACCCTTATATGCTAGCTGCTGTAGGACTAGGGTCTTGGTAATTTATTTGAGAATTCAATAAAGCACAACAGAGAAAAAGAACAAAAAGCATGAAGTGCTCACTATACTACATGTGCAACAATGCTCTTTTAATCCTGTCAAAGTAATTCTGGCACACAGAACAAAAGACAAACACTTGAGTGCACACTAGCTGGGAGAGAGATTTTATACTAGCTAGAAAAAGACAAGACACAGAGTATTTAGCAATGAAATGGAAAAAGAAAGGAGCCAATAAGAACCTCCCTCTTCCATATGATCATTATGAAAGCAATAAATACCATTATATACAACAAAAGCAATGAGGTAAAAGGAAACTAAACTGACATTTATAGACAAGATTTTCCTAAAGGAATTCTATCATAAACAAAATGAGATGCCCATTAGTAGTAAAGAACAATGGCCTAAATTGTTTTATCCATTCAAAAATACTTAATTGTGGGTGAGTTGCTTTGTAGGTGTTATGAGAGACATAAAAATATGTAAGATTTCTGGGTCTTCAAAAAGTATAGTAGTAGTAATTGCACAAAATAAAACCACAAGACTATAGAGGTAGGTAGTATCAATGAATAGAAAAACTTCAGCAAAATAAATGAAGAGCTTTGATTAGAAAACAGTCTCATAAAGATGAGTCAGACAGAGAAAAAAACCTAGAACCTAGAAGACATACATTATATATTAACAGTGAGAGTGAAGGTACGGTGTTAATGACTGTCAAGTAGGAAATGAAAGCCAAGATGTCTACTGTGGTGGTTTAAGAATGGCCCCACAGGCTCATAGATTTCAATGTTTGGTCAACAGGGAGTGGCACTATTAGAAGGTGTGGCCTTGTTGGAGGAAGTGTGTCACTAGGGGTGGGCTTTGGAATTTCAAATGCTTAAGCCAGGCCCAGTGTCTCTCTCTGTTGCCTGCATATCTGGATGTAGATAGAACTCTCAGCTACACTCCAGCACTGTGTCTCCGGCATACTGCCATGCTTCCTGCCATGATGAACATGGGCTAAGCCGCTGAACTGTAAGCCTGCCCAATAATGCCTTCTTTTAGAAGAGTTGCCATGGTCATGGTGTCTCTTCATAGCAACAGAACACCGACTAAGACAACTAGCTATATGATTTGGCTCATAAGGGGGTTTGAGAACCTACACCATGGAAGCATATGGTGCCAGTGAAGACTTCTCAGCAGAAGTGATTTGATTTGTGCTTTAATTCAGAAAGAAGAAAAGTTTTCAGCTTCATTCAGTCTAATCATCCTTGTCCAAATCTCCTACCACTCCACAATCTGTTGTACCTTATTTCTCACTATTCTGCAAGGTAAGTTAAGTGTATGAAAGGCTGTTGCCTCCAGGTTCCAAAATTAGGATGCGGTTCACTCTACTTTAATTCCCCAGATCATTTTAACTTCTAGGATCCCCTCCTTTTTCTGTATTCCTTTACCAAAATCTACCTCTCAAACCCCATTTTACTAACTCAGCTCTCTTTATAGATAGCCATTCCTACAGCTCTTCTTTGGAGTACAATGGCCCTTAGAATGATGCACTGGCTCTATATGGCTTCCCCTATAATCATGGGTACTGCCTGCCTGATCTGCCTCAGAGTAAAAGACGAGTGCTGTAAAAGAACAGCTTTTCTTTAATTTTTCCATATAGTGCCCAATGCACTGTAAGACATGAAGGCCAGATAGTGCCGGATTATGTCTTTGTTCACTACCATATCCCTTAATAGATGACCAAATTCAGCTCACAGACAATGAGAGAGAGAAAAAAAAAAATGTCAGGCTGGGGCTTCAAAGATGGTTCAGTGGGTAAAAGCACTTGCCTTGCAAGCTGGACAACCCGAGTTTGGATCCCTAGGATCCATGTAAAAGCTAGTCATGGGAGGCAAGCATCTGCAATGCCCATGGATCGTGAAGGAAGGAGATGTGCAGAAGCTTATGGGTCCTAAATACCTACACACACACACACACACACACACACACACACACACACACACACACACACACACACA